>NC_092212.1:15653258-15737746 GCF_043381705.1 Parasteatoda tepidariorum
TACCAACTCTATCACAGCATATATACAAGCTAAACGCAGATTTTTTCGATAAAGCCATAGAATGTAAAACAGCAAATTTTAATGAAATCTTTAAATTTGAAAATTATATCAAAGATAAAAACTACAGACCAATAGCTGCACATTTCACCTCCGACGCCTCATATCATAACTATCAAAACAAATAATTTCATCAACCTTTCTGAAAATAACGTTTACTCATGCTGATACAATTCTGAACAACTCCAAAATCAAACAAACACAGTTTAGAGCAAGCTGCTCAATTTATTTTTGATTCCTTTTTAGTTATTCAAGCAAAGAGCTTGAAACATTCATAAAAGCAACTCCATTGCCTGTTTACCTCATTGCTCAACCAAAACTGTTCTGAAATTCCAGATGAATGGGATAGGGGCCGCTTTGCGTCCCAGGTGCCCAATAAAATCAAAACACAAATATTAGGCATATTATGCTAGGACTAGCATAATATGCCTAATATTTGCAAATTTAGTTAGTAGTTATTTACCGCCGTATGGCCAGACAGGCAAGCCATGTAAAATTTGCCTGGTATTCAAAGTGTTAACAATAGATAGGGGTTGTTCGTAATTCATACTGAGCTACCGTTGCCTATAGCTTTATTCCAATAGAGATTTACACGTGGTAATTTAACACGTTGAGCGCCGCGTCAGCCATCGGTGGCTAACACTGGACTTTCCATTTAGGCCGCGTCAACTACCGGTGGCTGACACTGAAATTACATTTAGGCTGCGTCTGCCACCGCTTGCTGACACTGACCTTTCAGATAGGCCGCGAAAAACAGCTGGCTGACAGCGTATAACATGATATAGAACTATAAAATTTACACTCTTTTATGGAATTGCAGAAAATTTTCTAAATTATTGTGATTCTTGGTTTAATAAATTCAATTTAGTAGATTTTTATCCACCACTATTATTAAACAATTTGTAGACATATAGAATTCACCATTTTCTCCTGATATGTCATACTAAACCTTTTATAAACTAGCAAAATCTGTCTATATTTGCAAATTAAGTTTGAAGTTATTTACCTTGTGGCCAGACGAGCAAGCCATGTAAAATTAGCGTGGCATTCCACGTGTTAAGGGAGCCCATTATAATGTGAAAGTAAAATAAAATTTCTAAGTGGTCAACTTATAAGAAATTCCCTTTCGACGCGCATATATATTAGTAAACTTTGAAATTTCTTTGAAGAAATCCATTGTTATGTATGTCAGGAAATACTTCCAGTGATAAATTCAGAGTTCGACACTTCATTGAGTCTACTGAAAGTTTCAAAAGCTTGGGTAGTGAAATCATAATCCTTAAACCGCTCTTTAATAACTTTTTTAGACTTTGAGAAGAAAGCAGTTTCCTCCGGAATATTCTCCCCAGCATTGGATTTTAAAGCATGGTGTTATCTGAGCAATCTTCAGGTCTTCAGTACGATCATGTCCTTCAACATCAGCTCATAAACATAAAATATATATTTAAAAATCTCGAATATCATGCATGATTGTACAGCCGTCCCCCCTTTTTTAAACTAGACTTTAACGTTATAAGCGGGAACTTGCAACTCATGAAGAAGACGGTCACTGATACACAGACACTTGACCTATGATCTCAGTGTCAGCTAATCGTTTATTAACAAGATGGCGTGTTAATTAAATACAACGCCTTATCACACATCGAATTTGTTAAAACATAATTCTTTCCCGTCTACGTCTTTTTACTTAACTTAGATTTATTATTTGTTAATGTATTTCATTGCAACCACGATATATTTTTGTTTTGCGTACCTGGCAACTTCAATGCATAATTAGTTTGTTTATGTTCTACGTGGCTTCGTGCTTCTTTGCGTGCAGTAAGAAATATATGGAGAAAGAATTGAAATCTTGTGAAAGAATATAGAAAAAGAATGCAAAGAATATAGAATGTGTAACTTAAGAGAATTGATACTTGACGGGCTAGGATTACTTGAAACAGAATGCGAAGAACAGTTGCTAATGTAAACAAATGCCAAGCTTTAGTAACAAATCAGGATCGAGATACGCATCCTACACTTACTTGCAAGTATCCCGTTACACTGAAAATCATACACAAGCGCAAATAAGATAATCATATAGTATATAACAGAACGCAAGTCACTCTATGTACGTTTCAGTTAGAATGTACTGTCTAAGGTCGCGTTTGCCAATGTCCAGCTTGACTAAACTTTTCAATCAAAATTTGCTGTTCCAGAAAGGATCAAAAGAATATTAACAGGGTGTCTACCGGCCTTGAAATTTTTCATGAATTTTATTCGAAATTCAATGACTTTTAGGGATACCAACTACTACGCTTTTTTAAAAAAAATATTTTATAGAGTTCATAGTAATTTCGCCATTTTAAAAGCCAAACCGCAATAGAGCTGGACCAAAAGTAGCGTTTCATGTGAAGTTTTTTTCTAGTATCTGTGTGGTTAATAACATAAAATCACAATTATACAGATCGAAGTATCATACATTAAAACATTAACTTGACTACTGATAAAAATTGTTTTTTCTTAATGCGTAGAAAATTGGCAGCTCTGGATTTCCAAGGATTTTCGAGCTGACTAATTTTTAAGATTCAGTCTTCAGAAAATTTTAAGGTGCTTTTGATGTTGTTTTGAAGTGAGAAGGTAAATTTGAGGTTATATTAAAACTGACTTAAAAAAAACAAGCAATCAACCTTCTAAGGTTTATAACCCAGGTGTATGAAATTTATTTTGTTGACATATGAGGTTGTTTTGAGATTGATAGAAATCTACCATCGAGCGACAAGTTGGAGAGGTGTTTTTTGAGGTTTACAGTTTATTTTTCTTACACTTCAAACAAATAAGTATATTTGAGGTGTGAATAATTTCACCCAATTTCAATTTGAAGTATTGCTGAAATATATATGAGGTCGATTTTACGAGGCGTAAGGGAGGTTGAAATTGAGGTTTATTGATGAGGTTATTTTTGATGCAAAAGATAACCTCATTTTCTGCATCAGGTGTATTTTTTAACACCTCAAAAATATCTTAGTTTTTTGTAAGGGAATATCTTCAATGGATTGAGGAATAGGAATTAGATTTTTAAAAAAGAGTTGTAATTGACAGATCCACTGAAATAATTTTTTTGTTTGACACATTACACATTATATTTATCCACGACTGCATATTAATAATTTAAACAGATATGCCAAATATACAGTTAGTTATGTTGTTGAATATGAGAAGAGTGTTACGAAATTTTTCTTCATGAACTTCATGAAAAAAAATATGGAAGAAAATAGATAAGTTCGTGAGTTGGAGAAGACTTACATTACCAAAACATCAGATAAAAAAAAGTGTTATAAATATTCTGCTGAAGTAAAAAAAAATGTGTAGAAAAAAATTTCTGCTTTTGTATCTTTTTTCTCTTGCATTGAATTTATTATTACGTCATTTTTAAAAGTTCAAAAAACTTTCTCTGTGGTGTTTTCTTTTTGACATACAAAATTAAATTTGTTGTACGAAAAGTAAAGTGTTTGATTTATTGAGAAATAAAATGGTATAAGTACAGGGATGCCTACTAACTACCCTGTGCGAGCAATATTTTTCTTGCGGTAGCAAAATTTATATTTTAATATATGATTTTTTTGTTCAGTAATTTTTACTTACATTTATTTTACCCCCTCCTATTACGTACGAAAAAAATCAAAATTTCATATAAAATACTATTTATCTAGGAAGTAAACTTTACTAGGGTTCAACTGAATTAACTTTTGTAAGTTTTAGTTTTTAAGTCTCTGTCACTTTATGCAATATTTTGAAGAAAGCATCGATAAAAAATAAATAAATAATAATTTACACAGAAAACTGAAAGAAAAAAAATTGCATTCATTAGCATATTTCCTCTCTTGATTTACTCAAATTAAATTATTTCTCAAAATTTATTTTATGCTTGAAAAATAAAAGAAAAGAGAGAAAGAAAAAAGAAAAATTGTTCTTCCCCAAACCTGGAGAATACGACTACGCCTGCGCCGACAAATGAGAACATTTTTTTCCTCGCCTCTCCTTTCATTCAAAGAGAATTTACCGTAAAGGGCGGTATGACCGGCCGCCCGCGTGGCGTCGGTCGGCACGCTCTCATCTGTGCCGGGGCTTGCACTCTCACGTGTTTGGCCCTGGTTTCCATTTGGATGAAACCTAGCGCAAAGGATATATGCTACGCTATAGAAGGAGTCTTTCGTCAGCAGGAGGTTATGATTCCTTCTGAGGTAAGAGAATCATTTTTAGTTTTTTATTTTTATATCTGAGTGTGAAAACTTATTCGAGTGAAGTTTATTTTAAGAGGAGGCTTTGCGGGAACGCATTTGTCAAAAGGAAAAAAAAAGTGTTGTCTTTGTTATTTTCATTTTTTTCATTCTTGCTTTTAATATCTTTTTTATTTCTTACTTATCTTTTTTCTTTCCTTTTTTGTTGTTAATGGTATTTGAAATATGATTCATGGGGAGATTTATTTTGTACAAGATTAGGGGTCGGTGGTTGAACATTTGTTTGAGAATTGTTGATTTATATATAGTTATTTCTCATATAATAGTTATAATATTTACTTACTTATCGAACATACTATATAAAATTATTTACGCACTTTACGATATTTATAAAGCGCTTTGAAGACTTAAGCATCCTCTGTAAATAATTTATAATGTATACCAGGGGTTTTCCAACTTACGTGAGGCAGGGGGCCGCAATTAAAAACACCA
This sequence comes from Parasteatoda tepidariorum, assembly GCF_043381705.1. Taxonomy (NCBI): domain Eukaryota; kingdom Metazoa; phylum Arthropoda; class Arachnida; order Araneae; family Theridiidae; genus Parasteatoda; species Parasteatoda tepidariorum. The sequence goes on from NC_092212.1 coordinate 15,658,025, forward strand.
GGCCGCAACTTTATCAAAAATTTATATAGGACTCTTTAATGTTTGAAGGAATATTAAATATTACTGTCAAATTTTTAACAAGTTGTACAAAACAAAAGTATTGAATTACAAATAATAATAAATATTTTCTTGAATAAATATTTTCGTAGATTCTAAACCTGATGAATATTTTTTGTTTGCACCGTTAGTATGTTAAATTTCACAGAAACGAAGAAATTAGGTTTTATTTTAAATGAAAGAAAAGTATTTTAAACCCATACGAAAATTGTCCGTAAGAAAATGACCACTAATATATTTTAGCTCGCGGGCCACAAATAAGGCTTCGTGAGCCGGATGCGGCCCGCGGGCCACCAGTTGGTAACCACTGATGTATACTATAATTTTTTTAAAAGGGCTTCATTTATGAATGTTTTAGTTTTTGAAACTAAATTCAGTAAGAAAAATAGGTAGCCCCCTGAATAACTTTTGTGTTAATGATCGGAATTATACGTACTAAGCGATTTTAATGGTTTAAAGAGTCGATATTAAATATGTTAAATAACTAGAGCTGACAATAAATTAAATTTGGAATCGAGTATAAAAACTTACCTTCAATGAAAAAAAAACAAATTTTTCTACGTTGTATTTGATCTTTTAACCATCAAATTATGGTGCGGGTTGTATTTTAGAAATTATGGTTTCAATAGTTCAGTCAAGAGGGCGACAGGAAATTATGACCCCTTATGTTAATTTCACTTTTTGTGTATTTAGCCATATCTTGGAATCTTTTGAAAAGATCGAAACATTTTTGCACACAATTATAATGTTTGTTAACCCAAAAATATTTTTAGGTAAAAAAAATAGTTTTTAATTACGATTTATTATTATATTTTATAATTTCACCTGAGAAAGTTAGAATAGTAATATAAATAGGTTTTTTTCATTCTTTCAAACTAATTAGTTTTAAATGACAAAATAAAAAATCTGAAAGAAAGGTCAAACAGTTTTTGGATTTGAAATTTTAAAAATATGACTTTATCGAAATTTTGCAACTTAGAAACTATTTGATCGATTTCATTTAAATTTTGAATTTTGTGTAATTTTATAGTTTAAAGTGTTTTAAACTTATGTATACCCTCCAATTCAAATATTTTTGGTCATTATTGAATTAAATAAGAAATAATGAATAATTTAAAAAAATACTTTTTTCATCGAATTGTCTTTAATTGTACGAATTTTATAATTTTTTAGATTCGCGAAAAAACTTCTTGAGATATGGCAAGAAACTCAACCGGTGAAATTTTCAGTAATGGTCCAAATTTTCCGACCGCTCCTCGAACTAAACTATTGGGACTGAAGTTTGAAGCAACCCTCCACCCTGCTTTGATAATCGAGAATCTAAATCTGTCGGGGAAAAATTCGGATATGTGTCCGATTCCGTTACCTAATAAATTAATTAATTCCATATTGATTAATTAATATATAAGGGAACTAATAATTATCATATACATCTTTGCCATTAAGATTAGCATTTTTGTTCGAACGATAGCATCGGATTGACTAATCGTTAGAATAGTTATTTTAAGTAATTATTTTTTCCCTTGTTCTAAACTGAACCTTTAAAATAAACGAAACCCATATAGTTGAAAATAGCCAGTTTTCTATAGGACATTTTATGTGTTTGTTTAACTATTGATCTGTATAGTGATGGAAAAAAACATTTTAGTTCTAATTTATCAAAATTACAAAACATAACCTTTTAACTTTTTACCAGTAGAAAAATTATTTTATGAAACTAAAACTCACCTTTTCAACTGTTGTTGACCAATTCCCAACTTTCACCTTTCAGTTGCGCTTCGGCGATTTATTATTTATTTCCACTCAGATGAATTAGTTAGAGCCCCTAGCGGGGCTGGTGCTAAGATAACCATCACATATGAGTATGAGTATTGTTGACCAATTGGTGACTGAGATTACTTGGCATTACTAGGCAAGGAAGAAACAGAGAGAGTGTCAGATCTAATTTAGTTAATTTAACCCCTTAACGATGGGTTAATTTTCAAGAAAACGGTCATGAAAGTGCCTATTTTTTGAGCTTTTGTATTTCTATTACGTATTCGATTAGTGCTGCAACTAGTTTAACCCTTTCGCACCGGACGGGACATGTGCTGTCCCAGTCTGGTAAATTTTTGATATTACGGCTGGGACAACATATGTCCCAGTTACTGAAAAATATCAAGGACAGAAAATAACGCCCACTTTGGTCTCCAAACCGATTTTAAGGCCGTCTCAGCGTTCTGAGTCCATCAATTTCTCACGTCAATCATTCCAGATCTAATCAAGCAAGCAACTTGCTCCGGACAGCGAATAAATATTTTCGAGTGGTAGTTTATTAACTGTGATTATTTTTTTAATAAATTCAATTTATTAGGTTTTCAACCACCACTATTTCTAAACAATTCGAAGGCTTATTTGAAGACTCCTTCCTCTGCGAAAGGGTCGAAATGAGTAAAAAGAGAATTTACCCTGAAAACAAGTTGAGACACCTCGCTTACATACTTATGAAGATTTTGAAAATAATTCTTTCTAGTGGTAGCGAACCAAAGTAGAAATTTTTAAAGCAAATGGATCTCTCATAAAACTTTTATCAGAACTTAAGAATCTAGCCATATGGCCTGCACTTTTATAAGTAATAGTGGACAAGTTACGCTAAAATTAATTTTTTTTTAAATATTAAGACATTAATTTTGCTACCGTCTGAAAAGAAGATTTCTGAAACTACGGAAATTCCGTAGCAGTTGGAGGGTATGCGCTTATATTAGTGAGCCTTCTGAAAACACTGTAGAGGAGACCGGCAATGAAGTCGTGTCACCCAATCATAAAGATTTGTTTGATGATGAAGCTGAGCTCCAAAACTAGAATCCACCGTCATTTTCATGGTCCTATCCAACTAACTTTTCACCACGAGTGCCACTAGTTAGTTACATCAAGGGCCAAACAAATTTCTCTATTGACAACGACGCCACCAAAGTGTATTCTTACTTCAAGATCTTCCCCAAAAGTTTATTCATTTACACTGCCCAATGTACGAACGAAAGTATAGAAATGGAAAGAAAGAACATTTGGCAATACGAACAAGGAAGTCAATAAGCAAAGGCGCTCTTCCTCTAAAACTATATCATCATCTTCAACAACGAGACTTTTCAATGTTGGAAACCATTTCCCAATTGAAAGAAAAACGCGCTTTTGGTATTTATAAGGTAAAGCACAGGGCCTAAACTACTCCTTTGTGGGACGCCAGCTGTAATCAGTTTTTATCTGAGAGCTTGTTATTCAGCTTGATCTGAAAGGTCCTGTTTCTTAGGTCTGAGTATAATGTAGATTAGATCAGGAGGTAGCTCTTTGTTTATCATTTTAGTGATTAGTCCTGTATGCTAGACGTGGTCGAAGGCTTCCGCCACGTCTAGCATAAGCAGGGCTGTTGTTTCGGGTTTATGACATGTATGCTGTCCCTGATGAAGTTGATGAGTTTAGTAAGCTGTTTTGTCATTGAGAGTTCCTTTCTGAAGCGATATTGTTGTTTAGGAATGAAATTAAGTAATGGCTGCAGTCTGTTTAAGATGAGTCTTTCGAAAAATTTTCCAAGGTGGGAAGTACGCTTATTGGCGTGTCATTCGCGGCAAGTCTAGAGTCTCTACTCGGCTTGCGGAAGAGAATAATTATGGCGTTTTTCCATACATCAAGGAAGACTTTATTACTTATGCAGGCATTGCAGATGTAATAAGTTCTCTAAGTTGTCTCTAAGTTCTTGTAGCTTATTATTAGGAAGACATACCTGCCAACTCTCCCGGATTTTGCGGGAGATTTTATTTTCATATTGAAAGTGGTAGTAAATATATACTATTTTTTCTTTTATAAATTTAATTTTTAAATGATTTTGATCACCACTTTGCTTACAAAAATTAAGCTTATATATTAATATGCGTTACTATCATGGTTGTCAACTTAATTTTTTTCAAATACAACGTATTTGTTTGCTTAAAATTGAAGTTTTAATTCCATTTTAATACCACTGGGAAAAATGATAATGGAAGGGATTAAAAGTTGGCAGGTATGCNTTAATTTTGCTACCGTCTGAAAAGAAGATTTCTGAAACTACGGAAATTCCGTAGCAGTTGGAGGGTATGCGCTTATATTAGTGAGCCTTCTGAAAACACTGTAGAGGAGACCGGCAATGAAGTCGTGTCACCCAATCATAAAGATTTGTTTGATGATGAAGCTGAGCTCCAAAACTAGAATCCACCGTCATTTTCATGGTCCTATCCAACTAACTTTGCACCACGAGTGCCACTAGTTAGTTACATCAAGGGCCAAACAAATTTCTCTATTGGCAACGAAGCCACCAAAGTGTATTCTTACTTCAAGATCTTCCCCAAAAGTTTATTCATTTACACTGCCCAATGTACGAACGAAAGTATAGAAATGGAAAGAAAGAACATTTGGAAATGAGAACAAAGAAGTCAATAAGCAAAGGCGCTCTACCTCTAAAACTATATCATCATCATCAACAACAACGAGACTTTTCAATGTTGGAAACCATTTCCCAATTGAAGGAAAAACGCGCAATAGATGTGCATGGTGCGTAAACATGAATAAAGAGGCACGCTCGAAAATAGTGTGCACCTCTTGCAACGTAGTAGCACTGTGTAAGAACTGTTTCCAGCCCTACCACACCCTCAAGAAATCCAGACTTTCGATACTGTTGTTCCTCCACTACTTTCAAATTTTTCAATTTTTTACCTTTCTTATTTTATAACTGTTAATTTCGAAAAGTGTTTATAAATAAATATGTTAATAAAAATGTTAACACAAATGTACATGAAAATGTTAATACAAAAAAAACGTTGCCTAAAATAATCATCAAAATGTTAAGTAAAATGTCAATAAAAATGAGTTATTGACTCTAGAATTCCGGCCGGGACATACCCTGTCCCGGGATTTAGATGCTTTGGGCTTACGGCGGGACATATGCTGTCCCATCAATAAAAATTGTTAAATAATTGTTATTGATGGTGTGCTGTTATGGGGACGCTTATGCGTCTCCAAGATCTTCAACCTTTTAGGCATAAAAGCTATTTAATCTAATAATCGCTTGGAGGAGAAATAACTGATCCCGTCAATGGGGAGCTCTCGGTCTGATTTTTCGCCGTATTGAAAAGGCTAAAATAAACTAACTATCTACAATTACCTTAAAAATAACCTGGTTCTGCCATCAGGTGTGTAAAATGAGAAATAAAATGTTTTCCGGGCAAAAGAAATGAATTAGTTTTATTCTTATTGGTGCGTTACTACTGAACACTCCAGCCCGTCAATATCACGGGAGCGAGAAATAGCAGGCGAAATCTCACCCCGTCATTTTCACAGGATCGAGAAGAAAGTGGTTAAAAGATATAATAAAATATAAAAATGTAAAATTTATGAAATATATGAATATGAACTATAAAGTTGGCTTGTCGTATGGGGCACAAATTAGGTTTAAAGTCAGGGGTGGTATATTCTCGAGGCAAGAATCGCCTTTGTTCCTTTCCTCGCCTCGAGGGCATCTATGTATGAAATGGGGGGTATCTNGGGGGGGGGGGGTATCTATTTAATTTATTAAATTTACTTGAAAGTATTCCGTCAGAGAGAAGGAAGTTTATGTTCGGATTGTGATTGCTGGCTTCTGGAATGAAATTTTGTCTAGGATAAGAATAAAATCTTCAGTTTTGAAATTTAGGGCGTTGTGGTAAAATTTGGCTGTCAGTTGGTTTATAAATTCATAGACAGTATCCAAATTTAGGTTTTTTTTCTCAATGCTTTATTGCTGATATATCGAGGTACTCCTGTCATTCTTCTTATGATTTTGCTTTGAATGGTTTCAATTTTTGTTTATTTGGGTTTTATTTAGGCAGTTCCATGCAATGCGTTCGTGATGATCAACTTAATGTAGGTGATATAGAGCAGACGTTTGAGATTCTAGGGTAGACTCTAGTTAGAATTTAATATCGGTCTTAAGCTAGAGAAGGCCGCCATGGCTCTTTTGCTTTTTTTCTCAATATGAGTGTTTCAATTTAATTTGTTTTTTTTTATTCGTTTTTTTAACAGCTTTGCTAGGATTTAGTGACCTGGTCGCAAGCGCCGTGTCATCAGCATAAAATGCGATCAGATGGTTTATGTAATTATCATCTACAGGAAAATTGTTGGTATATATAAAGTAAAGCACAGGGCCTAAACTACTCCTTTGTGGGACGCCTGCTTTAATCAGTTTTTATCTGAGAGCTTGTTATTCAGCTTGATCTGAAAGGTCCTGTTTTTTAGGTATGAGTCGATAATGTAGATAAGATCAGGATGCAGCTCTTTGTTTAACATATCAGTGATTAGTTCTGCATACCCTCCAACTGCTACTGAATTTCCGTAGTTTCAGAAATCTTCTTTTCTGACGGTAGCAAAATTAATGTCTTAATATTTAAAAAGAAATTAATTTTAGCGTAACTTGTCCACTATTACTTATAAAAGTGCAGGCCATATGGCTAGATTCTTAAGTTCTGATAAAAGTTTTATGAGAGATCCATTTGCTTTAAAAATTTCTACTTTGGTTCGCTACCACTAGAAAGAATTATTTTCAAAATCCTCATAAGTTGGAGGGTATGGTTCTGTATGTCAGACGTGGTCGAAGGCTTTCGCCACGTCTGGCATAAGCAGGGCTGTTGTTTCGTGTCTATGTATCCCATCACTGATGAAGTTGATGAGTCTAGTAAGCTGTTTTGCCGTTGTGAGTTCCTTTCTGAAGCAATATTGTTGTTTAGGAATGGAATTAAGTAATGGCTGCAGTCTGTGTAAGATGAGTCTTTCGAAAAATTTTCCAAGGTGGGAAGTATGCTTATTGGCCTGTCATTCGTGGCAAGTCTAGAGTCTTTACTCGGCTTGGAGAGGAGAATAATTATGGCGTTTTTCCATACATCAAGGAAGACTTTATTTCTTATGCAGGCATTGCAGATGTCTCTAAGTTCTTGTAGCTTATTATTAGGAAGATATTTGGTCATTATACTGTTAACATTATCCATTCCCGGTGATTTTTTATTGTTTAGTTTGCATTTAATGTTAATAATTTCAGTTTGTTCGACTTCATCTAGTGTGCTTACGCAATTACTACTATTATTGAAGAAACTATTCTATATGTTGTAGGTGATTCGGTCTTCGTCAGAAGGGGTTTCATTTATCTAGAATTGATCTTCAATGGTATCGGCGAAGATGCGTAATTTTTCTTCGTATCTGTATACATGGGTGTTGTTGTGGATGGTTGGCTTATTTATTGTTTTGGTTGCTTTCAGGGTTTTGCTCATACGCCCAGACTGGTCTTCCATACAAAGACTAGCAACCTTATCCTGCCGATTTTCTTCCCTGTGTATTTGGCATCTCTTCTTAATTTCATTAGTCAATCTATTAAATTCAGTTTTATCATTTGAGTTTCAGTTCTTTTACCACAGTTTTCTTATGTAATTTTTATATCCTATGAGCTCTCGTAGGTCTTGTGGAAGCGCCATGTAGTTATTTTTGTCAATGTTAATTTTTGTGACTTCATTCAGTGCTTGTTGCATGTCGCTAGTTGTATGCCACTACTTCGAAATAATTTAAAGCATTATATGATACGTCACTTTATTAGAGTGAACCCTTTGAAAACATTGGTAAAATCAACCGAAAATTTACAAATTTAAGTTCGTATTTTTCTACAGTATTTTATAATATTTTGTCGAATCCGGAGCAGTTGACATTCCTGCTGTTAGCGTCATTTTAAAAGGATGACTTGTTTCTTAAAATGAAAATAGAAGTGGTATAACCAGTATTTCCATTCTTGGGATTTACTTTGAAGAAACAAGATGCTCGAGCCGCGATGGCTCAGGGGATAAAGCGTTCGCCTTCCAATGAGGCGAACTGAGTTCGAATCCCAGTCGATACGAATTCCGCATCNTATTCCTCAACAGATAGTGCTATTGCTAGCACTGCAGTACGTTGAGTGTTAATAGTTTAAGTATTCCTTGTAGTTAGGCTAATTGTTGGACGTTTTCGTGGTTTTCCCCGCCATGTACTGCAAAGACGGGTTAGATCCTTCAAAAAGTTCTCCACGAAGGCAAATTTCTCCCAATACTCGATTAAGAAGTTCCCTTGTCTTCTGGATTGGGCTCAAAATTATAAGTCTACGGAGTTGAACCTTAGAAGTCGTAAACCCATAAATTGGGTCGGTTGCTCAACGATGGTTATAAAATATAAAATTATAAAACTGATGCTTCTTCCAACCAAAATATATTAATATTATGAATTTTTGACCTGAAGTTTAAATTGTATTCGTGCCAACTTTTAAGCGATCGAAAAAAGCTTTTTCCCTATATTTATAAAATTTTGGAAATTTAAAATGAGTTTGACAAAGCATACTTTTCATTTATATTTATCCACTATTCCCTATACCCCATTATATTTATCCACTATTTTTCAATTATGTTTATCCACTATTATTTCATTTATATTTATCACTTAGCGATGAGTAGATCTTCGATACTTATTTTTAAGTTATTATTACGTAATGATAATTCAAATCAACTTAAACCAAATTTATTAAAAGAAAAATTAAGCATTAATGGGGCTACCATATGAATTCCAAAATTAAAATCTTTCGAAAAATCCGGAAGAGTTAGCAGGTATGAAACAGCAATGCTCTTAAATGAAGGAATGAGGGAAAAAAATGTCCACTTAGTGGAAACAAATTTATAGTTTTACTTTTTTCACATAGGTATTTTAAATATATTTACCCCTTTTATGGTTAGACATTAATGGTTTCAGCTTTGGCAAAGAAGCATAATTTTGAGAGAAGTTTTTATATTTCGATTATTACTTGATTACCACTTAGTAAAATATTTTTCAATAACTGCTCGAGTTGGTAGCTATATTTCCTTTCTATTTCTTTGCTATACTCCAACACATTTGATACATTAGCACACATATTGATTTCATATTTTATCTTAAATATTGTTAATTAAATTGTTTGTATAAATAGTAAGTCAGATATTTTCTGGTGTTAGCTACCACTTCCAGTTAGAAAAATATCGTTTTAATACAATTTTAGATCTCAATATATTTAGTTAGATAATTTATTAATTACGGTTGACACAAATGATTTCTCTCTCTCAGATAAATAAATAAAAAGAGAAAGAAATGAGTATCATTTCATAATTTACAAACTATATTATAAAGTACTAGCATGTAGTATGTAAAGGTCCGAAATGTGTGGCAACACAGAGTTTCCATGATTCTTAGAATAATGTAACAGTTGTAAAAAAAAGGTGGCAAGTGCATTAATGACCACTAAATATTGTTTTTTTTAAGGGGAACATCTCTGCATGAGGTCTATAAACGGTATAAGGGTTTATTAAAAAGGGAAATTCTTGCTATTGTTAAAATGAATTTTCTATCTCTAATATATTTTTTCAAGGATTCGAAAGAACCATGAAATAAATTAAAACAGTGGTTCTGAAAATAAACAAGGTATTCAAAGTTGCTAACTTCTTACGCTTTGGGAAGAATTTCTTTTACTGGTTTATAAGTTTGTGTTTTAACGTATGATTCTTCGTTTTGCAAACTTGATACCTGTAAACTAAAGAAAATATATAGGGGAAGAGGGTTAAACCCCATAGACAAAATGTGAACCGGTCCCCCAAGTCTGTGTATGAAGGAAAAAGAAACATTTAGAGGCTCAGTTGCAGATTTTTTTGAAACGGTCTCTCACCCTCTTCTTCTCCACTTAAGCTAATATCATAAATTACACTACTACTTTTTTCGTAAAGCCACTCTATGTATCATTTCAAAATAAAAATTCAGGATTGAATGAGTTAATGAATTTCTTAAAGCTGAAATTTATTTGTTAAACTTTTTATTGGTTTGAGTGATGATTGTTGGCAATAAATCAGTTCAGCGCGTTTGGCGTGTCTCAGTCGGACAAAATCTCTATTGCGGAGCGTATGACGTGTATATATGCCGGACCAAATTTCTATAGCGGTGCGTATGACGTGCATATATATCAAACCCAATCCCTATTGCGGTGCGTATGACGTGTATGTATGTCAAGACCAAATCTCTATGGTGTATATGACGTGTCTATATATCGGAACAAATCTCTATTGCGGTGCGTATGATTTGTATATATGTCGAACCAAATATCTATTGCTGTGCTTATGGCGTGTTTATATGTAGAGAACTACAAACTAAAATTTGCAAATTTTTTTTGGATAATACAATTAACAATAGATGGTCAATAATGGATAATACAGTGAACAATAGATGAACAACAATGGGCATACAGTAAACAATAATGGACATTACAATGAACAATAATGGATAATAAAATGAACAATACTAATTAATTAAATGAGCAATAATAATTAATACAATGAACAATAAATAATAGCCACTTAGTATAATAAAATATACCACTTTTTTTGTAAATCCATTTTATGGATATTTTCAATATAAAAGATCAGAATAATACAGGCCAAGAGAAAAATCGTAATTCACACTTTAAATCTATTAGTTCATTTTTAATCATTAGTGTATGTTGCTTATTCAGGGCATGGGTGAAAGCCCTTGTATAGCAAGACGGAAAAAGAGAAAAACCTGGTACGTAAAACATTTCATTCCAGCATTTTTTTCGAAAAAANTACTTTTGAAAGAGTTATCGCTATTTTTGTGATTTTTCCTTAATTTATGATAACCAGTGTATAAAACTGCTTCTTTATTAAAAAAAAGGATAAGTAAACTCCTTCCCAAAACTAGTTATAACTGAAATGGTTTTACTACCAGCCTTTCCTCTTTTCCGTCTCGCTTTCACCCCTGATTTAGGGTGCTCACAATCGGGAAAATTTTAAAATAGTAGTAGTAAAAGATTAACTAATCATTATTTTTACTATTTCCGAATTAAAAGAAATTATACACGTTGAATGCCATGGGGGTAACGGGCAAAGCCAAGATTATTAGAAACGTATAATTCCAGTAAATTATAAATTTTTTTATATTATTATCGTTACTAATATGGTTTGAAGAAATTAACCCTTTGACGGTCAGGGAAATGAGCAGTTTTCGTTTCATTAATTCGGGCAGTATTACGAGCTAACAGTAGTCGAAAGTGGCAGCTGTTTTACCCCGTCGTTCTTCCGGAAATGTCACCCTTCTCTGGCGAGGCCAACTGCTCCGCTTTCTGGAATTGTTATAATAAAGTGGTAGCAAATTATGTAGTAAAATTCGCTGGAAAAGGGCAGTTACGCCTGCTTTTTAATTGAGTAACCAGTAGAACGTTGCATTTTATAAGATACTTATAATTTTTGATATTTAGTGGTGAAAAAATTACTTAAAAGAAAAAATACTAAACTGAAAGTAACTTGAATTTCGCTACCGCTAGAAAATACTATTTTACAAAGCGGTGCCGTAGATAGCTTGCCTCACGCGTTTTAGAAATTTCTTAAAGTATTTGTAGTACATAAATAACAGTTTTTACGTACTTTAAAATAATAAATGATAATTATTAAGAGTAAATTATAGCTGACTATAATCAATTATATAAATAATAGTTAATTATAAATATAAGAAAAATATTAAATTGAAAGGACTAAGTAAATGCAACTAATGTAAAACTTTATGAAGCATTTAAATACAGTAATTACCTAAATTATTCTGAACAAAGTCTACATCAGACTCAAAACTTGATAAGCTTTCTGTATCACAATCATAATCATCATCAAACTTTCGCTTTTCACCCGTTTTACTTTACAAACACCCTAAAAAACGTGCCAAAATACGCATAAAACGAACAAGGTAAAAAAAATAAATTCCCCCTTCATTATGAAAACAAATTCATAGAACCCGTACTGCCTTCTGTAGGCAATAAAACAAACTACGTTTCGAGAGTAGGATTCGTTTTTAACGTAATTAATGCAGAATAATAAAACGAACGAGCTCAGCTCGTCAGCGCGCATTGGGGAGAAATTTCACTACGCGAGTAGTGCTCGTTATTAACCATTACTGTCGAAATCTTGCTCCCGATCGGAACTCGTTTGCGCGCATTATGAAGCACGATTCGATTGCGAGCTGAACTCGTTCATAACCGTCAAAGGGTTAATGCAATGTAGAACACACAAAAATAGTTTTATTTATATACACAGAGATGCCAACTTGCTCCGGACAGTGAATAAATATTTTCAAGTGGTAGTTTATTAATTGTAATTCTTGGTTTAATAAATTCAATTCAGAAGATTTTTATCCACCACTATTTCTAAACCATTCGTAGGATTATATAGTTCACCACTTTCTTTAGTCATGTCATGTTAAACCTTTTAAAAAACTAGCAAAATCTGTGTAATATTTGCAAATTTAGTTCGTTGTTATTTACCGTTTAGCCAGACGGGTAAGCCATGCAAAATTAGCGGGGCATTCAACGTATTAATGTAGATCAGGGAGGACAACTGCTTTGCTTTCTGCAAAGTGGTAAAAAATAGATAATTACACTTGCAGAACTTTGATATATTTTGCATAAATTATAAAAAACTCACCATAAGAAAAACGTATTTATATGGCATTTTGTATAAACTTTAAAAATATTCATAGGCAGCGATAGAGAAAACAACTTTGAATTAAATATACTAAACCAAGAATTTTAAATTAAAACATGAATTTTGCTGATGCCTGGAAAACTTTCCTAAAATTAAAGGGAAGTAAAAATCTTTCGTGCGAAACAATTGTCACCACTTTTAAAATTTCTTCCGGGTGTGGCCACCCTCATATTTAATTTTCTAATTTCGTTTCAACAACTAATTCCGAAAAAAAATAAGCAGTTGTGGTGTTAAATATATTAGAAACAGCCCCTGAAATTTATCAGTATCCTGAATTAATCACATCATAATTTTGCCCTAAGGTCCAATTTTGCCCCCAAACTGTCTCTATATTTAAAAATCGTAAGGGCCACCAGCACTGTTTGGCATTGCAATTTCGAATGCTTTTTTTGAAATTTTTCTTTCACATTTCATCTTGCTGGGCAATGATGAAAAAATTCCATTTCTCATTCTAAAGGTTTTCAAACTCTTTCTTTTATTGATTAATACACTCACAACAGTTTTTATATATTTCATTTTATATGGTTTTTGTATTCTATATTATTTATAAATCGGGGTTCCACCAGAAATGGTTCAATCATTCATGGTTTCATTGCTGGAAAAAAATTTAGGGCCCCTGAAATATATTATCATTATAAATTGTTTAAAAGTAAAATTACTTCTCATTTTATAGCACATTCTTCATTCCTAAGTTTAACATTTATATTTCAAGTGCCGTTGATTTATTTTTAAATCCAAGTAATCATTTTGTTTCGATTAAAAATGTAATTAAATTATAAAAATTATGTATTTTATTTATTTTTCGAAGAGTAGGAAATTTTATGGGATAAGGAAACAAAAGGGGTAAATCTTCTACTGGGGGTGGACGAGTCAGGTCTTTTAGCATATGAAAAATAGTTTGGGTGCTTAATAGTTGTTACAATTTACTTTCGCTTAGAGATAATTTCCTTTAGCTTTTAAATTAAAAAAATGGGCTTTACTTGATTATGAGCGTTTTCATACAAAATAATATTTTAAAGAATTGGATACAGCTTAAATTCAATTCAATTCAAGGACAGTTTTCTATTCATTCTTTCTAAAAGTAGAGTAGGACGGCGACCGATAAGGAATCATGAAAAAAAATTAATAAAGGAAGAGAGTAAATTTTTTTTATAAGCGATATTTAAGTTTTGTTTCCGAACTCATGAAACCGCATTCATATTAAAAGACACTTAAACAAAAAATGTATGAACTTACCTCGCTTCAAAAAACAATTTTCTTTACATTTATTCATTCGCCTTTGCGAATAAAATATGATATAAATTGGTTGTTTATGCATTTCAAAACTTCGTGATTGAATATTTTACACGATTTATACCTCTCAAACTTCAAAACGTACATTTATTAGATATGTTCTACTAAAAAGGGCTTAATATGAGAATTTTATTCCCATATACTAAATAATTTTTGAAGTTTATTCAAAATGTATATGCATGAGTGGCATTTTCGTGATCATATATTTATTCTGTGAAGCAATCTGGACGACAGTTTCAGAAATCAATTACTGAGTTTTAGAATAAATCGTGAGCATTCGCTAGAGCTTCAAAGTTACGCAAGACATTATTTTTATAAAATCTATATTTGGAGTTCGATTTACCTTGACATTTTGACGGAGATTATCCTAATATGAATCTTTAAATTCAGAAGTTTCTGAATTTATGAAAGGAAATCGAGTAAAAAGATAGCTAAAGTCATCTTTCTTTTAATTATTTCAGATTATTTTTTATTATTTTGAAAAATGTTACAGGAAACTAAACATTTGCCTTTCACTGCGTACATTTGTATATCTGCTAGGCTACAGTTTGAATTTGATATTTTCTCAAGAATTTTTTGAATTTCATTCGAAGGTATACTAAGTGTACCCATTTCTCTGCTACTTAGTAGGAATTAAGCGATAACAAACTTATAATACAATACATTAAGGTTATATGTTTCTCGTCTTAAGTGTTATTTTTAAAAGAGCAGACAAGGGTATCTGTATGTATACAAACCTATACGTAAACCTATACTTGTTCAATCAGACAAACAATAAACTAAAAAATTTTTTTTAATTATTTCGAAAAATATTACAGAAAATTAAGCTTTAATCTTTAACTGCTTCCATTTGTATACCTCCAAAGTTGGTTGAATTGGACTTTCTCTAATTTTATTTTTTGAAATTCAGTCAAGTGGATACTAAGTTACTCCACTTCTCTGCTGCGTAGGGAGTGGTGAGAAGAAGGAGGTGATAATACATTTCTATTTAAAATATTATACGTATATGTTTCTCGTCTTCAGTGTTATTTTCAAAACAACAGACAAGTGTATATGTATATAAATCTATACGTTCTTTTTATGCTGGTATATTCAGACTAAGTGATCTAAAGTAAAAACAGAGGAGCAACTAAAACCATTTTTTTAAAAAAAAAATCTGTTTTTTTTTCTGAACAAAACTTATTTCAGATTTGAAAATCCCTCACCCAAACTCATAGTTTTTCTGTTCACAATTTCTGTTGTTTTTACTAGACAATACATATTTTGGGTTATTTTCTTGTGACCAAAACAACTTCATAGCATTTGACCAAATGTGCATAACGGTCCCCAAAGTATCAAATAACTCGAGGAGACAATTATTTTTGGACAAACAAATCACGTGAGATGATCCACTCTGAACAAAAGAGATACGTTAAACAGTATGGGATTCATAAAATATAGCAAAATATAGCATTCATAAAACAGCATGAAATTCATAAAATTCATAAAATATATATGCTTTTTATTTTCAAGTAGTACTATTAGTTACAATTAAAATATGGCATGTGAAATAAGTATTTCAAATTACAGGGCAGATGAACTTTTTCTACAATTTTTAGGTAAATATTTTGGTGACAGTTCCGTAGCTACCAATTTTTTCTGTTTGCCAGGGAATTTTTGCTGAAATAATAAGCTAATTTATGCTTCAGGTAGGTAGATAGGTACTTTATTTAGGTCGCACTAGAGCTGCACAATGGACTATTGGCGACGGTCTCGGAGACATCCCTCATCCCTGAGGATGATCCGAAGACATGACATTGCAATTTTGCTCCTCAGCAGCGGGGATGGCATCCCTGCTTTGGTAGCCCGTCGACCTGTATTTTTGCTTCAATAGTTCTTTTTAATAAATTTGGATTAACACAATTACGATTACCAATATACAGAATATTACCAATAAGAATATACTACCAATATAAGATGCTAATGGGGCTCCGGTATCGCCTGTAAAACGCTGTGCAAAGCGTGGGGTAGCGGTTTGAATCCCGCTGTTACCCTGGATCCTTCGTGCTGTTTTTCTTAATATTTTACTATCTGTCTTTCTATTTGTATGTAGCTATGTACTTTATTTACGTCACACTAGAGCTATTGGCGATGGTCTGGGAAACATGCCTGAGGATGATACGAAGACAAGGCATCGCAGTTTTGATCAGGCGTTTGATCAATTCAGGCTACCAAAGCAGGGGATGGATCCCCTGCTTTGGTAGCCTGACGATCTCCGAGCGAAGTCAACGCCTCCTATAACAGAAAACCTCCACACGGTTTTTTACAGATAGTCCGATCAGACCATCGTGAAGGATACCCACTTTCCGAACGAGTCACTTAATACAAAATCTAGATAAAATAAGAAAGTGGTAGGAAATATATGACTAAAACTTTGTTTTATTTATAAATATTATTGGTTTGCCTTATTCACTTGTCAACCACTACAGATTCAATTCTCATATATATATGAGATATTTCTCTCAATTACTTTTTTAAAAGGTTTTGGGTTCATGCGCATAACTGGTTCACTTTTTAAACAGTCTGCGCGGACTACTTATGAAAGACCGTGTGGAGGCTTTTTGATGTAGGAAGTGATGGCGAAGTCGAGCACTTTACTGTAGAACAGTTCAACGAGAACCGATACCAAGTACCCTAGGTCCCTACTCAGGCTGATCAAAGTGGTCACCCGCCCGCAGCCAGTGATGCTTGACCTCCTTGTTCTGCTGGGAACCGTGTCCTTACGATCAGTCCACTACGGGACGCAAAGGTATTTAATTCCAATAAGCAAACAATATACTGAAATAGAAAAACAGGTAGTCTTAGAGCACAGAATTTCAGAGCCTGTCTGCAAAACAATCTTCATAAAACCAAACTTGACTGTGATCCCTAGGCAGTCAGATAAAGATTATTATTGTAAAAATTCAAGTTTAATGTTTGCTATGTCAAAATTTTTTATCACAAGGTATATAAAAATCATACCTNTTACAGGAAACTAAACATTTGCCTTTCACTGCGTACATTTGTATATCTGCTAGGCTACAGTTTGAATTTGATATTTTCTCAAAAATTTTTTGAATTTCATTCGAAGGTATACTAAGTGTACCCATTTCTCTGCTACTTAGTAGGAATTAAGCGATAACAAACTTAAACTTATAATACAATACATTAAGGTTATATGTTTCTCGTCTTAAGTGTTATTTTTAAAAGAGCAGACAAGGGTACCTGTATGTATACAAACCTATACGTAAACCTATACTTGTTCAATCAGACAAACAATAAACTAAAAAATTTTTTTTTTAATTATTTCGAAAAATATTACAGAAAACTATGCTCTAATCTTTAACTGCTTCCATTTGTATACCTCCAAAATTGTTTGAATTGGACTTTCTCTAATTTTTTTCTGAAATTCAGTCAAGTGGATACTAAGTTACCCCACTTCTCTGCTGCGTAGGGAGTGGTGGGAAGAAGGAGGTGATAATACATTTCTATTTAAAATATTATACTTATATGTTTCCCGTCTTGAGTGTTATTTTCAAAACAACAGACAAGTGTATATGTATATAAATCTATACGTTCTTTTTATGCTTGTATATTCAGACTAAAAGTGATCTAAACTAAAAACAGAGGAGCAACTAAAACCATTTCTTTTAAAAAAAAATCTGTTTTTTTCTGAACAAAACTTATTTCAGATTTGAAAATCCCTCACCCAAATTAATTATGAAAATAAACCAAAAATTATGAGTTTTTAATATGATTTTTCAAAACAAATTCATAGTTTTTCAGTAAACAATTTCTGTTGTTTTTAAAAGACAATACATATTTTGGGTTATTTTCTGGGTGCCAAAACAACTTCATAGCATTTGACCAAATGTGCATAACGGTCCCCAAAGTATCAAATAACTCGAGCAGACAATTATCTTTGGACAAACAAATCACGTGAGATGATCCACTCTGAACAAAAAAGATACGTTAAACAGCATGGAATTCATAAAATATAGCATTCATAAAATCAGGCTGATCAAAGTGGTCACCCGCAGTCAGCCAGTGATGCTTGATTTCCTTGTTCTGCTGGGAACCGTGTCCTTACGATCAGTCCACTGCAGGACGCAAAGGTATTTAATTCCAATAAGCAAACAATATATGTACTGAAATAGAAAGACAGGTAGTCTTAGAGCACAGAATTTCAGACTCTGTCTGCAAAACAATCTTCATAAAACCAAACTTGACTGTGATCCCTAAGCAGTCAGATAAAGATTATTATTGTAAAAATTCAAGTTTAATGTTTGCTATGTCAAAATTTTTTATCACAAGGTATATAAAAATCATACCTACCAACTCTCCCGGATTTTGCGGGAGATTTTATTTTCATATTTAAAGTGGTAGTAAATATATACTATTTTTTCTTTTATAAATTTAATTTTTAAATGATTTTGATCACCACTATTCTTACAAAAGTTAAGCTTATATATTAATATGCGTTACTATCATGGTTGTCAAGTTAATTTTTTTCAAATACAACGTATTTGTTTGCTTAAAATTGAAGTTTTAATTCCATTTTAATACCACAGGGAAAAATGATAATGGAAGGGATTAAAAGTTGGCAGGTCTGTAAAAATTATACGCAAAACCTTTATGTTTAAACTTAATTTGAATTTTATAAAATGGTATGATATAGAATTAGAATAAAGCCTTATGCCGTAAAAATCTGTATCCCAGTAAATTTTTTTCTTTCTTTTACTTTTCGTTCCATGCGGTGTTCTGCCAATTCAGCTTTATAATTTTGATAAGATATACTTTTAGAAATGTTTTATAAGGAGGGTAAGTGTTTAAAAATAAATAGCTCTGCCTTAAGAGTCTTTTTTATACAACAAAATAAAGAAATCAGATGGGGGGGAAAAATGAGAAAAAGGTCGAACCTGCAGATGATAATATTGAAATAAAATCTTTCCATTTCAAAAGCCGAAATTAATCTGCTGATATTATGATAACACAGGGAGATTAATTTTTTGCTGCATTTATGAAAATACTTGATCTTACCTGATTCGGATGTGGGGATTTCAAACCCAAAATTAGTTTTGCTCCGAGAACTACATATTTTTTTTTTCGAGATGATATTTTCAGTAGTCTATTTTTTTGTCATAATATACGAATTTAAGAAGAATATATAAGTTTATATACATAAATATACACTTGTCTGTCCTTCGAAAGTAACATTTGAGATAAAAAAAAATTATATGATATTAACGTATTTTTTCCTAAAAAGAAATGTCTTCCCACCACGACCTACGTAGCAAAGAATTGGAAACCTTAGTGCATAATCGAGTGAATATAAAATCTCCTGGTTAGGATATATATTTTGTAGAGTGGTAGGTTTTAAAAACTAAAGCTTTTATATTTTTTGATAAATTTTCTCACACTTTAAAAGCCTCACTATGAGAAAGCTGGCCGGCCATGAAGCCAAGCGGTTTGCGTGCCTGACTGCGAAGCCAATGCTTCGAATCCCGCTCAGGGCACAGATGTTTCTCTCTGTGTGTTGTCCTCTATTGTGTGTGTTGTGTGAATGTGGTTCACCCTATGAACGGATTTCTGTGGCAGTGTGGCGTGGGTCATGTTGCTCACCTCTATGGCTTTGGTCACAAGGTGCTCACCAGGCAATGCAAAACGAGCTACACTTTCCATGACAAAGAACGATATGTTCAGTGCTTGCCGTTAAAAAAAAGTATTTAAAATATATGAGAGAGTTGGAACAAGGTAAATTTCATATAAACGTTTTAATCATTTGCATATAGTAAAATGGAAAATAACATTAAATAAAATCTACAAAACAAAGAATAATGCTTTAAAACATAAACTTAGAAACTTTCTCAAAGAGCGTAGAAAGTAAGCAATCTTGTTTGTGTATCATGGTCTCATACCCTCCAACTGCTACGGAATTTCCGTAGTTTCAGAAATCTTCTTTTCAGACGGTAGCAAAATTAATGTCTTAATACAGCGTTTCTCTACCTTTCAGTATTCGCGGCCCAGTTTTCAATCATAATTTTCATCGCGCCCCCCACTTACAGTAAAATGTATACAACAGTAATGTATATTGAGTATTTTGAATTCTGTCTTTAAATTATTTTTAACTAGCTGCCAAAACAAAAGTAAAGTAATAACCTGTAGCAATTGAGATTGTAGAAACTATGTCTGGAGTTCATTTTTCAAAACAATTACAGTCCATACCTCTTTCAAATGATACTGTTGCTTGTCGAATTGGTGATACAGCTGA
Organism: Parasteatoda tepidariorum; assembly: GCF_043381705.1. Taxonomy (NCBI): domain Eukaryota; kingdom Metazoa; phylum Arthropoda; class Arachnida; order Araneae; family Theridiidae; genus Parasteatoda; species Parasteatoda tepidariorum. The sequence continues at coordinate 15,678,275 of NC_092212.1, forward strand.
AAATGTAGTGTCAGCTTTTCTCGATGTTGCGTGACAAAATGTTTTCAATACAGTTTGATGAAGCAACATATATTAATAAAGATGCTCATTTAATTGCCTATGTTTGATTTTGTAATATTATGTCAGTAGTAGAACTACTTTTCTGCAAATCAATAGAACTCAAAACAACAGCGCTAGCATTATTTGCTATTTTAAAGGATGTTATGAATGAGGCAAACATAGCATGTAGAAATTGCATCGGAATATGCACCGATGGTGCTCGTTCAACATCAGGAAGGTTCAAAAGTATACAAGAACTTGTAAAACAAAAATCGCCTCAATGTGTCTGGACACATTGCATGATCTACAGAGAAGCTTTGGCTTCGAAAGAAATGAGTCCTGGTTTGAATATTGTATTAACTGCGGTTGTAACCATTTAAAATTACATAAAAATGAGAACCCTGAGAACGAGAATCTTTCCGCACTTTGTAAAGACATGGGTTCAGTACATTCAGAGTTACTATTTAAATGCGAAGCAAGATGCTTATCACGTGAGAAATTCCCGCAACGTGTTTATGAATTAAGAGAAGAAATCGCCATTTTCTTAAAAGACGATAACAGACCGGAAACCGAGAATTTTCATATTCGAGAAATTAAATAACTTGAATCTTCAACTACAAGGAGCAAATACACATATGTTGGATACAAGTGATAAAGTTAATGCTTTTTGTAGAAAATTGGAATTGTGGGGCAGAAATTTAAAGCAAAAAAACTTAACAATGTTTGCAAATGTGGATAATTGTACTAAAACTTAAAAGGCTGAAGAAGAACACGTAAAATATGTCTTTGTTACCATTGAAAATCATTTTGCCATGCTGGCAAAGAATTTTAAAAAGTATTTTCCTGCTGACGACAAACTGATAGCAAGTTACGAGTGGGTTAGGAATCCATTTCATAAGACTCCCGAAGGACTCTCAATTGCTGAGGAAGGAAACTTCATAGACTTCACGACAAGTGGCGAAACCAAAATACAATTTAGTAATAAATAACTATTTGAATTTTGGGCAGGAGGATAATTTTTCTGCACTGAAAACAAGGGCATTTTGCATTCTATTACCATTTTCAATATCCTACCTTTGTGAAACTGGATTTTCTGCTGTGGCTTCTTTGAAGACAAAATATAGATCGCGGCTAAATATAGAAACAGAACTGACAGTGGCTATTTCTAATATTAAACCTCACCTCAAAAATTTTTGTTCTGCAAGACAGGCCCAAGGAAGTCACTAAATTTTTTTATTTTTTAAATTTATTATGTTTTGATTAAGTAAGGTGGGGTAAGCCAAAGGTGGCCAGTGCTCCTAACGTAGCCCACTCCCCGAAGTAAAATTAAATTTATTTTGAATCATAAGATGTCCTTGCTGCGTTGTAAATCTTGTATCTGAGGTGCACGAGGCTTAATTGGAAGATATTTCCTTGAATGGCCTCCATTGTATGAAGTGATTTAATTTTTGCAGTTGTCATTCTAATTTCCGGGTGAGAAGATATTGTAATTTATATGTGTTTAAATTCTTAGAACTTTTAGTTATGAAATGTTTTCTGAAAATTTATTTCTTTTTCTTTAACCACATTACTTTAATTCGAATTAATCTATCAGATTAATAGTTTTAAGTCGTGCAAATGGTGAGAGAGACCATATGCATGTTCCCAAGGTGGCGCGACACCGGTGCCACCTTGGGGACACTTGGGCCACATTCGGAAACAAACATGAAATCTATAAAAGTGTTAATTATAAATCATTACGTAGCATATTATTTCTCAAAAAGGAATGATTGAATTGAATGCCAATTGATTTAATTTATTTTAAGCAAATGTGAAACTTTGGTATTTTTTAAATTTTTATAATATTTTGACTTTCTTTGCACTTAAAGTAGAGTTTGCGATATTTTGTTTCAAGTTTTTTGTTTTGTTTGCATTTTAAAGTTATTTTTCAGGTATTTTTTTTTATTTTTGTGGTAGTTATGAGTGTTTTCGTGGTCGATTCTGGTATTTTCTTGTAAATTTGGGTATTTTTATACTAGCTATGGGTTAGGTAAGTTAACTCTAGTATGGTTATTTAACTCTTACTTGTTAGTTAATCCTTTTGAAAAAATTAACTGGCTAATTCTTAATTAATTCTAATGAGTTAACTCAAAAGAATAGCTAGTGACTTCACACAAGGACTATCAATGTAAAATCAATAAACAAATTACGCACTCTAAAAACAAATATATTTTTTAAAGTCGGGAAACTTGTTCCTACCAGCAAGACACTTAAAGTGCTTTTTTAAAAGACGTTTGCCAGTCCAAGTGTTTTTGCTAAAGATAATTTGAGTATGTGAAAAAGTGATTTCAATATATGGCTCACCTTTGGAACCTGTGGGAAACCTTAGTCGCAGAAGCTACAATTTTGAAATTGTACTACAAAATAAATGAAATTTTATTTTACAATTAAAAGTATACGTGGTATATATTAGAGATAGATGTAAGATGTTGCAGAAAAAAATTCAGCCACACAGACTTAATCAGAAAATTAGGAAAAATCCTCAAAGCACCTTAAGTTTTGATTTAATAAGTTGTTTCACTTTAATAAGTTATTAAATATGTCGAAATATATTTTGTTTTCTATTAGTATGTGCTCTTTCCTTTCATCCAGTTAATCAATTTTTTTAAATAATATTTTCTCTTGAATATTCTCGCGCCACCCCTCTAGTGTGCTCGCGCCCCCCTAGGGGGGCGCGCCCCACAGGTTGAGAATCGCTGTCTTAATATTTAAAAAAATTAATTTTAGCGTAACTTGTCCACTATTACTTATAAAAGTGCAGGCCATATGGCTAGATTCTTAAGTTCTGATAAAAGTTTTATGAGAGATCCATTTACTTTAAAAATTTCTATTTGGTTCGCTACCACTAGAAAGAATTATTTTCAAAATCTTCATAAGTTGGAGGGTATGCATGGTCTTGTTTAAATATATCAGCAGTCAATGTTATTTTAATTCACAAGTTGAATCTTAAATTTTCTACCATTTTTTTGTAGAAAAAATTCCGACTAAAGGCCAGACAACTTTGCAGTTTTACTGCTCGCACTAATGGATTCTTATTTAAACTTATACGAATGGAGTTGATAATCCATTGGGTTAGGAACTCTTTTTTGCACTGTATTAGCAGATATGGCAACTTGCTCCGGACAGCGAATAAATATTTTCAAGCGGTAGTTTATTAATTGCGATACTTGATTTAGTAAATTCAATTTAGTAGATTTCTATCCACCACTATTTTTAAATAATTCGTAGGTATATACCGACGAGTTTTCCTTTTTACAACAGAANTTTGCAGTTTTACTGCTCGCACTAATGGATTCTTATTTAAACTTATACGAATGGAGTTGATAATCCATTGGGTTAGGAACTCTTTTTTGCACTGTATTAGCAGATATGGCAACTTGCTCCGGACAGCGAATAAATATTTTCAAGCGGTAGTTTATTAATTGTGATACTTGATTTAGTAAATTCAATTTAGTAGATTTCTATCCACCACTATTTTTAAATAATTCGTAGGTATATACCGACGAGTTTTCCTTTTTACAACAGAACAATTTTAGTAACATAATATACGGTAGTGCGATCTACATACCTGCCAACTTTCACTCTTTCCGAGAATGGATTTTCAGAGTGGTTGTTAAACAATAAACGAAAAACAATCTGACTCAAAAATATATTTATATTTTGATCACGTTGAAATTCGCTTGCGCAAGGATTATTATGCTTATATTTATTGTAATTTATCATATGTAGTGGTGGTCAAACTCATTTATAATTATCATTATAATTCAAAAAGTTAATTGGAATAACCTGGGTATTGCTACCACTTTAAATATGAAAATAAAATCTTCCGGAATAATTGGCAGGTATGCATCTATGTTTTGTGAATGAAAATAAATCCAAAAATATTGGCAAGACTGGTGGGAAAGTCTCCCATTAGACAGAGAAGCGTTTCTGTCCCAAAAGATTTTTTTGAAATTTGCTTGGGATGTATGTGTCCCGTTAGGCTCGAAAGGGTTAAAAAGCAAGCAAAAATAGTCAAATATTTGCAAAATTTACTTCGTAATATTTACCGTTTTTTTAAAAATTATTTTGGCGTGTCCGGAGCAGTTGGCATCTCTGTATTAGTCACTTCGACTGAGCAGTGGTACAGAGAAAACTAAAAAAAAGAATTTTGAATTTTGTCAAAATTTTGCTATTGATCTTTTAATTCTTTTATGGATTGGGTGCAACAATCACATAACTACATTACCATAAAGAAACCTTTTTGATTCAGTTAACTTCATAGCAAACAGAATAGCAAGTTTTGGCGATGACATCGTGCCAAGATAAGAAAAATAAATTTACGTTCTACTTGAAATATTGTTCTAAATACTAACTGTATCATGTTTATTAGTTTTGCCTTCAGCAACTCGATTCTTTGACAAAAATAATAAACTGTACTACTGTGATTCTATGAAAAATCATGCTGTATAAATCTAATGCTGTCTAATGCGATCGTAAGGAATATTTCATAAATGACAATCTTTCTGTTTGTGCCGCAAAGCTTTGACAATAAAAAAAGAGGGTAAAAAAAGAGAGAATTTCGTGATAATGAACAGCTGTTCTTTCTGTTTCGTTAAATGAGAACAAGACATAAGAGACATAAATTTATAGTATTAAAAGAATGACCTCCTCAGCCAAAAAAAGCAATTTATTAATTAATATAAATTATATCGTTGTACGCGAAGAATTGCTCTTCCTTTTTTTCTATTCGTGACTAAGTTGTTAGATATTATTTTCATTCATGAATCATCTGAGAGAAGAACTACAATAAGGAATGACTATTATTTCCGTTAAAATATATTTTGATTCCGCTACAATCTATTTCGAATGTGGTATGTTACTTACATAAGTCACTCACAAACTTTTAGACAAAAATTGTTGTTCCATTGTGTTTTTTCTTTGTTTTATTCAATTAATGTTCAGCTAGTTTTGAATATAAAAATATTATTTCATAAGTGTTTTGAGATTGATATAAATTCTTCTTGTTTCACGTTAACGAATGAAAAGTTAACTAATTATTTTCTGTAACACTTTAACTTAATATCATAACACATTACCATTAACCCTTTGACGCAGATGGGTCAAAGTGTCCCTTTTATATGCATTTTTTAGTCGATCTAATTACATTTGTTTACATACTAATTATGTTTTAGTTTTCTCAACTATGAAAAAAAAAACTAGAAATTTTCTGTTAGATTATTGGTATTATATTTGTACTGAAATATAAAATCCAAAAACCATAGTTCATATTCAAAAGTCTATGCATAATTTATGTTTTAAATTAAATTAAATTCTGAATAACAATAGCTGCAAATAAGTGCATGTTTGAAAAATTATTGTTACGAAGTGAGCCGTATTCGGAAAATTTTACCTTTAAAGCAGAAAAAGACACCAGTGTTTTTTGCTGTAATTCATAATCATAAATGATTAAAATATAAACATAATTTTTTTTCTCTTATTTTGACTTAAACTAATACAAAATAACGGAAAGTGTATGAAAAATAAGTTTAATAATTTAATAAAAGTTCTGCTTCAAAGAGTTAATGCGAAACTTTAGTAGTGCTCTTAATTGCTAAATTTAATATAAATATATGTTATATTTTATTTGAAAAGAAAGCTTCCTCTTGTATATGAAAGGAATTCAATGGCAATCAATATTAATAAAATAGGTCTAGCTCATATAAATAGACATATATTAATATTTTCGATTGCTATTATTTCACACTTTACGTTGACGGTTTCCATAGTTCACATTGGGATCGAGCGCAGAGTATTATACTCATGAAGATATTAAAAAGTCACGCAAATTCGGGCTATCCCGCAGTTTATATGGGGATCTAAAAGAGATTCGTTCGCAAGATTTTTTTTTAACGTAATCGAACGTCATCACATTTGAAACATTTCTATTCGTTTTAACAGATATGACGCCATGTAGATTGCTGAAAGTTTTTGAGATTTTCTTAATAAGTGTATTTTTAAGAACTATTGCTAGAGGTGCCAACTTGCTCTCGACAGCGGATACATATTGTCGAGTCCTAGTCTTTCAATGTATGGTTTTTGCAGAGATGCCAACTGCTCCGGACAAGCCAAAGTAATTAAAAAAACGGTAAATAACTAAGTAAAATTTTCAAATATTTGACTATTTTTACTTGCTTTTTAAAACGTATAGCATAACATAAATTTTACAAAGTGGTGAATTATATAAGCCAATGAATTATTTAGAAATAGTGGTGGATAAAAATCTACTAAATTGAGTTTATTAAACCAAGAATCACAATTGATAAACTACCACTTTAAGATATATATTTGCTGTCCGGAGCAAGTTGGCATTTCTGTTTTTGGTCTAGTAAATTCGATTTATAGGGATTTAATACACCATTTCTTTTAAATAACTCAAAGGCTTATGTGATCTGCCACTTTATTACCGTTAAGTCGCGATATTAAACATTCTTTACGCATATATTATTTTCAAATAAATAAATAACTGCATAACCGCCTTCTAATCAGATGACACCGGAATCTTCATAAAATCCAAACCTTACCCTTCAGAAACTATAGGGACAAATATATAAAATGGTGCTTCACGTGGAAAACAACAGTTAAAGCCGGAAAATTACTAATTCTAACTATGCAAAAAGAAGATTAAACATATCTTCACAATGCCAACCAAAAATTTTTAATATCCAAATAACAATAGCTAAAAAATAAAATTACCTTGGCCTAATCATACACGACAAACTCACATGGAATGATCACGTCAAAAGCATTATAGACAAATCAAACGCAGCAATAATAATAGTCGTACAACCTCTAATTTACAATTAGAATATGTCTCTAAAATTAAAGAAATTACTCTATACTACAATGATCCATCCAAAACTTTCCAATGCCTCACCAGCTTGGTCAACAATACCACAGCACTTCATGAAAAAACTAAATCAATGTCAAAACAAGATCCTAAGAAAAATCACCTATGCCAGATGGTTCATCCAGAATATCGCAGCATATCGATAAATTTAATGCTGATTTTTTCGACAAAGCCACAAAATGCAGTAGAGCCAATTTTAAGGAAATATTAAACTTTGAACACTACAGAAGAGACAAGAAATACTCGTATAGACCAATAGCTGCACATTTCAGCTTCGACGTCTCATATCACAACCATCAAAATAAATAATAGTTTTCAACTGCAAATTTTATCGTAAAGACTCAACACAAACTGAACTTAAGTTCACGATGAATGAAATAGGGGACGCTTTGCGACATAAGCCTCCACACAGTATTTTATAAGTAGTCTGCGCAGACTATTTAAAAATTAACCAGTTGTGCGCACGAACCCAAATTCTATTTTAAAAGTAATTGCGAGAAATTTATGAAATTAGAAATTTATTTGAGAATTGAATCTGTAGTGGTTGACAAGTGAATAAGACAAACCATTCCTATTCATAAATTAAACAAATTTTTAGACATATATTTGCTACCACTATCTTATTATATTAGATTTTCTAATAAATGGCTCTTTCGTAATGATTTCTTTATAATGGTCTAATCGTACTACCGATTAAAAACCGTGTGGAGGCGTTGCCCAAGTGCCAAGGTAAGTTTCTCGACTCAAACCGTTGAGCGTATTATAAGGCTGACAAAAAATTAACCGGAAAATCAATAATTTATAGCTCATCGTTTTTCTAAATATTTTGCAGAATCCGGAGCAGTTTGCATATCTGTATTACTCATTATCTTCAGAAAATTATGTTATAATTGAAATATTAACTTTTTAATAGCTCGTCATGAAGAAATGATTTCTACGTCTTAAAATTGTGTAATTTTAAGATGTAGTTAACTAGACGTAATTAGTTAAATCTTTTTCAAGCTATAAATTAATAAAGTCTTGTATTAGTATACATGTATTTTATATTACTTGCATGCTAATGAAAGATTAAGGAGTTATCACATATAATGATATCGTAAAATACTGTTTTGAGAAAACGTCATTAAAGTTAACAAAAGCGTATACGTCACGACCGTGTAAAGAGACTACGCACAAAATTTATTAAAAAATATGAATCATCAACATGTTTCTAAAAGCAACACGGTGATAGTCATTTATTAAACGATTAAAATGAATTAGTTTGAATTTTAAAGCTCAATATAACATGCATGAAGAAAGAGATGTATGATTGCGAATACTTAACATATTGATGATTGCTTTTGTAGAGTGAATGTTTTTCTTTTTTATAAAATCATTATTTCACTTATTTCATTTTTTACCAAACACTCCATATTTCTTTCATTTTTTTAAATCTCTTTCTCACTTTTGAAGTCTTTTGGGATGAGAACTAAAAAATTCAACAATTTCAAAGTCACAACCTAATACAGAGATGCAACTACTCCGGATACGGCAAGATATTTAAAAAAAAATGGTTGAGAATAAAAAATGAAATTTTCCAATATTACTCTAATTTTGCTAACTATTAGAAGGTTCAACATGGGTTATCTGAAACAAAATGGCGTATCATATAAAGCTAGGCTGCCTGCTTTCCACGCTTTTTGTAAAAATTTATTCTAGTGGTATCTTAGTTTATGTTTTAATGTAATATGTTTTATTCATTTGAGCTTATTTTCTACACCACTACACATAAATGATTCATAAGTTCATATGCAATGCCACTTTGATCTAACTTAAACGTGATGGGGTTTTTTAAATGTTGGCAAAATTAACAGAGATTCCGAAAGCTTTGGTTTTTAAATCTAAAATTCCCGGACGAAAGAGTTGACAGCTATGTGATCTTCACTATTTAGCTTTTCTCGATAAGTAACTGCGGAAACTTAGAATTTATGCATGAAGATGACCAATGGGATCACCTCAGTAATTATGTGATAGTTGCTGACTCAATAGGTTTAATTAAACAGAAATAGTTAGTTAAATTGGTGTCTTGTTGTTAATTAGAAATAAGAGAAGGGGAAAATAAAGAACAACACAAACAAAAATCAAAGGTAACCTAAAACAAGGTATTAATTGGTTAAATTACAATCACTCTTGTTTTAATTATTTTTAAGAGTTGGTAATAGTTTAACAATTAGGTGAATGACAGATTGTCTCTCATAGTAGTCTGAAATGCCACTCTCAAGTAAGTGGAAAAGGTAATTGTTTTTTGAAGAATCATCACACATTGATAGTTTGAAATATATTGGCTTGAAAAAATCATGGATATTTTACTCTTCTTGAAGTAAGCTAAAAAAAGAAATTTTTTTCATACCAGTGTTTGCTCTTTTCCGTCATGACATATAAGTATTCTGATTAGACTATTTCAAAAAAGAATTGGTGTCTTGCATGAACCCAAATTCTATTTTAAAAAGCGAGAGAAATTTATCATATATATTTAAGAATTGAATCTGTAGTGGTAGACAAGTAAATGAGAGGAGCCAACGCCTCCTATAATTGAAAGCCTCCACACTGTTTTTTGTACGTAGTCCGATCAGACCACTGTGATGGTAAACCAATTAGATAAAGAACCATTGAATATGAAATCTATTAAAAATTAGAAAGTGGTAGCAAATATATGTCTAAAAATTTGCTTAATTTATGAATATAATGGGTTTGTTTTATTTACTTGTCAACCACTACAGATTCAATTCTCAAATATATATATAGTAAATTTCTCTCAACTACGCTTAAAACCCATGCCAATAGTCACAACTACTATCATAATGACCAGATGAAGAAGTGAGATGCCCGCTCCGCGGGCAGGTACTTCGCTCCAATTCCTATCAAGTCAAAACTACGTTTAAAATAGAATTTGGGTTAATGCACACAAGTGGTTCGCTCTTTAAATAATCTGCGCAGACTACTTATAAGAAACCGTGTGGAGGCTTTCTGATGTTGGAGGTGATGGACGAGTCAATCATATTCATAAATTAAACAAATTTTCAGACTTATTTGCTACCTCTTTTTTATTCTTACTAGATTCTGTATTAACCCCTTGGGGACTGGTGATTCAGAAAAGCATTCGTACAAAATCAGAATCAAGTCGTAATTAAATAAAAAACGGTAACTTAAATGTAGTCGTTGCTAATTTGACAGACTTACTTTGCGTTTACTTTAATTATTGTTAGTTTAATCATATATATAATCAATGTTAATTCAAAGTATAACTAAATAGTTTTATTTCGAACAAAGTAATGGTGAATTAAATAAATGAAAAAATTATGACTCCGCCCACAAATAAACTGCTAAAGAAATTACTTTGATTACCAGTTTTATTTTTTTACTCTGATTGATACGGTTTTATGATGGCACGTATTTGTGACAGTCGGAGCGAAAGGGTTAAAGGGCTCTTTCGTAAACTGGTTTACCTTCATTATGCTCCGGACACGCCAATACAATAAAAAAAACGGTAAATAACTACAAAGTAAATTTTGCAAATATTTGAGTATTTTTGCTTGCTTTTTAAAAGATGTAGCATGAGCTTAATTCTATAAAGTATTGAATTAAATAAGCCTACGAATTATTTTGAAATAGTGGTGGATAAAAATCTACTAAATTGAATTTATTAAACCAAGAATCACAATTAATAAACTATCACTCTGAAATATATATTTGCTGTCCGGAGCAAGTTGGCATCTCTGATGCATACCTGCCAACTCTTCCGGATTTTCCGGAAGATTTTACTTTCATATTTAAAGTGGTAGTAATTATATACTATTTTTTCTTTTATAATCTTAATTTTTAAATGATATTTATCACCACTATTCTTACAAAAATTAAGCACATATATTAACATGCGTTACTGTCATGGTTGTCAACTTAAGTTATTTCAAATACAACGTATTTGTTTGCTTAAAATTGAAGTTTTAATTCCATTTTAATACCACTGGGAAAAATAATAATGGAAGGGATTAAAAGTTGGCAGGTATGCTGATGGTCTGATCGGACTAGCTATAATAAACCCGTGAGGAGGCTTTCAGTTGTAGGAGGCGTTGGCTGAAGTTATATTAAAGTGTTTTCTTTTATATAAATGCTGTGGATTAATAAAAGATCCTCTAAAAAAATGAAAAATAATAATTATGTTCCCCTTTTAAGTGTAAATTTATTTTTAAATTTCATTTTAAAAAGTGCTTAATTTTCTTATGTTGATTTTCTTATTTTGTATTTATGTTAGTAGCGTTCGTGTCGCCCTTTACATTACACGAGTAGTTCTTTTCTGTCCAATAATGAATGTAGTTAAAAACGCTTAAAAACAAACAGAATACTATTGTATTTGCAACATATTTATTTTACTCGGTAATGCCAACAAATACTCCATAAAAGTAATGTTAAAAGGCGAAATTCTTTTTTTTTCTTCACGCAACCGCATGAAACAAACTGAAAAATTTCGAAGAAAAAGAAGAAATAAAAATCTGTTATTGTGTTTTTTAACGCGAGAAATCGATGTTTCACACGATTGTTAATTATACAGTAAAAAAAAAAAATCTTTAATGTTTGAAGCGTTTACAAACTTCCGGAATATTTTTAGTTTAGTCAGAGATTTAAGTCAATGTGAAAGTTTACACAGTAACGCTAATGAAACATAAGTATTTATGTTTTGTTAACGTTTCTATTTGAAGTTTCATTCCCATATTGGTGGAAATACTTTTATTATTTACCGATTCAGTAATCATTCCTCTCATATTTTACCCTCAAACATACACATACGATTATAAATATACATCCCTTTAAAAAACCAACATTTTTGTTCTTAAATTTTAAAAATACGTAAAAAATAACGTAAAAATGTATTCAAACTTAATATAGTATTTTACATTATTTAACCTTTAACCAGAACCGCCAACTTATACTCTTTCCGAAGAAGTAGTTCCCAAGTGAGATTGGAAGACAAATCGAAGTACTGTTACAGATTAAATTAACTTTTACAAATTGCTATGGCTTAGACAGAGATGCCAACTGCTCCATATTTGGCAAAATATTTTAAAAAAATCGGTAAAGAACTGCAAACTAAACTTCACAGATTTTAGGTTAGTTTTGCCATCTTTTTAAAAGACGTAGCATAACTGTAACAAAGTGGTGCATCACATCAACTTTTTAAATTATTTTTAAGTAGTGGTGAGTTAAAATCCTATGTATCGAATTTACTAATCCAAGATTCATACATTAACCCGTTTTGTCCCGACTTTATATGTTGAAATGATACAAGAAGTGGTTTTATGGAAAAGGTGGTGTAATATATTATCGAAATTAATTGATTTTTTTACTGTTAGAGCATTCAAAAAGTCTTTGATAGATCAAAAAGTACTTGCTCCTTTTAATTCTAGATCTAGTCAGATGTAACTAAATCATTGTGGTATCTGAGAATCTTTTAATTCACCCAGATAAATAAAAATTCTGAAAAAAGTTTCCCACCACAATGAATGTTTTTGAAAATAGGAACTGTCCTAATTATATGACGCTGGGCGTTAACCGGTTAAATGGCTACTTCTCAAAATGTGTATCCGCTGTCCGGAACAAGCTGGCGTCTTTGCTTACACTCATTTACGTTAACACGTTGAATGCCACGCTAATATTACATGGCTTGACTGTCTGGCTAACAAAATTCACAAATATGACCGATTTTTCTATTTTTTAAAAAGGTAAGCATAACATATCAGAAAAAAGTGGTGATTTATATAAGCCCACGAATTGCTAAGAAATAGTGGTGGGTAAAAATCTACTAAATTGAATTTATTAGACCAAGAATCACAATTAATAAACTACCACTTGAAAATATATTTTAGCTGGTTGGAGCAAGTTGGCATCTCTGTGTATATAAATAAAACTATTTTTGTGTGTTCTATATTGCATTAATTTCTTCAAACCATTTTAGTAATATAAAAAAAATTAAGAATTTACTCGAATTATGTGTTTCTAATAATCTTGACTTCGTCGGTCACCGGTGACCCCCGTGGAGATACGAACAAACTCTGTGCCGGTCACCAATGACCCTCATGGCATTCAACGTGTTAACTAATAATAGATGAGATGAAGTACCTGGCCAATCTCGATCTCTTATCGGTAGTTCGATCAGACCACTGTAAAGACAAACCTTATTCTTACCTTACAGAAACCCTATCAGAATCCTAAAATAACTTACTCTTATATATAACCTTGATTTATTTGTATTTAGTGGTGGCCAAAATCATATTAGACTAAATTTATAAATCTAAGATATAAAAACAAATTTATACCCTTCATTACCACTCTCAATATAAAAATAAAATACAGCGGACAATTCCTAATTGTTGGAAGCTATAATCGAACAATACTCGAAGAAAAATTAAAACTACAAAAATACTTTGATAATTTTTTAGAAACTGGTATCACTTGAAAAATTTTTGCAAGCACATATTTGAAATTAGAATGCAGAGAAGCAATCTACTCTGATTTCTGCTGAAGATATACTGAAATAGTACTGAACGGAACACTAAGATATACATTTTTTGTTGTATTTTACCAACACTCTGAGAGACGCTTCTCGGGGTACCTTAGCACGTTCACCGGTGGGTCACGCTAGATTGTCTCATTGGGCGGCACATCGAGGTAAAAACTGGTAACAAAAAAATTTCATTTTTTTTGTTTTTTTTCCGGGAATAATAAAAATCATAACTACCAATTGTTTTTAACGGATGCAATTTTTATATTGAATTGCTTCTCCGCCGTTATTAATTTCCTTACAGTGAATTGTTATTGTTGAGAATAGATTATCTCCTCCCGAATACTATCTAATATTGAAATTGTTCTTCTACCAGGATTTTCACTTTTCTATCCCGCTTTCAGATGCAGCACACGGCGTGAACGTGTTAAACACTGGTAGATTTTATATATGTGTTCAAATTATTTAAGCGTCATGTTTTATAACAGTCGTTGAGCAGCCGACCCAATTTTTGGAATTATGACTACCAATGTTCAACTCAGTAGCCTTGTAATTTCGAACCCAATCCAGAGGAACAAGGGAACTCCTCTTCAAGTATTGGGAGAAATTTGTCTAATAGAAGACTTTTTGATCGAACTAACCCGCATTTGCGCTACATGGAAAGAAAAAAAAAACACCAAAATCTTCCACGGTTAGCTAGACGGCAAGTGGACCGTCTACCCATGATCCGTCTACCAATGATAATATTTTATGTTAGCTCTGTGGTCGGTGCGAGCTGGGTTCATAATTCGTATCGACCAGCCATCGCTGGGATTCGAAACGGTTCATTTAATTGAAAGGTGAACGCTCTAGCCCCATAGTCACCAAGACTTTATACGTCGTGTTGAGCAAAACCACTGTAATCAAATTTGCTTAATATGAAGTCAAAAATTAAAAGATAAATTTTCCTAGGGGCCTCAATGGCCTATCCGCTAAACGCTTTGTAGCGTGTTGACCCTGGATTTTACACCCTGGAAGAATTTATTTTTTGTGATATCTTACTCGATGTTATGCTATCTGCTTTTGAACTTGATAAGCGTTTATTGACCGCCCTTATATTTAACACACGTGTCTGTAACAATTATTTATTAATAAGAGATTTTATTTTGCATACCTGCTAACTCGTTTGGATTTTCGGAATATTTTTTTTGAATATTTTTTTTTGAATATTTGGAGTGTTAGTAAATTTTAGGATTTGAATTTTGTCCAATATAAACAACTTAAACATAAATTAAAAAACTTAGAAATACACAAGGCAGTCAGTCTAGCTACACCAGACTGATAGAGAGCTGTGATAAAGTGGCGTTTCTTATGAACCTTCTCTCAGAGGATAGAGTGTTCACCTCCCAGTGAGGTGACCCAGGTTCGAATCCCAGTGTTGGCTGTTTAATGCGAATTCTGCTTCTGGCTCTCTCCAACCACAGTGCTGACATAAAATATTTTCTGTGGTAGATGAATCAGAGGTTAGAATCTCCTAGCCGTCGGGCTATCCGTGGGAGGTTTTCGTGGTTTCCCTCTCCATGTAAAGCAAATGCAGGTTTTTTCCATGAAAAAGTCCTTCATAATGACTAACTTGTCCCTAATCTTGATCCAGGACTTGTTTTCCGGATTGGATTCAAAATTACCAGACTAGAGTTGAGTATTGATTGTCGTAAACTCAGAATTGAGTTGGCAGTTCAATACTGCTTACAAATAAAACAAACAAACAAAAAACCATTTATAAGTAGTGGTACGGTAAATAACTTCAAATCAAACTTACGCAATAAGGAATCTTACAGTGAAACATTAAATATTGACATATCATTTCTTGATAAAGAAATGATCTTTGATTGCACTGTAAACAACAACTAGCGACGGAATGTTGACAGAGATGCCAAATGTTCCGGACACGCAAAATATTTTAAAAAAAAACAGTAAATAGCTACAAAATAAATTTTGCATACATTTAACAGTTTTTGCTTGCTTTTTAAAAGGTATAGCATGGCATAATTATTACAAAGTGGGGAAATATATCAGCCTATGAATTATTTAGAAATAGTGGTGGATAATAATCTACTAAATTGAGTTTATTAAACCAAGAATCAGAATTGATAAACTACCACTTTAAAATATTTATATAATATTTATTCGGGGCAAGTTAGCATCTCTGTGTTGAAGACGTCTGAGGCACGTCAATTATTGTTTTGACATAAGAAACAAATGACGTCTCCCAGACTTTTTCGTATGTAACTTAGTTACCACTGGAAGAAATTTTTCTAAGACACGTATATGAACTGGTAGTAAAGTTTAGGATTCAATTATTACTTTGATTGATTTTTATGCGCTATGATTTGTGCAATACAAACTTAACCATAAAACTTAATGACTTATAACACTGAAAGGGGAAGTTGTCAACCCTGATTATTTGATGATTATTAAAAATAAGAGGGAGAAAAATAAAATATTTTAAAGTTCTAAAAAAGTAAAACTCAACAATGCCCTATTGAAATATATGAACATCAGTATAATCTCTTCTTTACATCAATCAGCATAATCCGATAGCTCTTTGCATCTCCTGTGAACACCGTTTGTTTATTTAGCGATATAAACACATCAGCCACGAAGAACTGTTCTAATCTCTGCATCATCTAATAAACGCAGTTACTTTATCGAAAATCTTCGTGGAGTTTTAAAACTGAGTGATGAAAACACATAAATAAATCATAAATTACGTTGTCATCTAACTTCACAAATTATATCTCATTTGAAGAATTTGATCATTGATTTAACCGTTGATGACTTTATCTGGTATATTAGTAAATAGATTTGATATCAGAGATTAAAGTGTTTGTACATTGTAATATTTTGACAAACGAATGTTTGTATCGAAAGAAACCTATGTCAACTGGTTGCCAATAGTTCATTAGTGTTTTTTTTAGTGCGACGTTAAGATCTAACACCTGTGGCTGACATGTCTTCACTAATGCTTACTCTTTTTAAAAATTGAATTAAATTTCGAAGTCAGATAACTCAAAAAGGCTTAGAACTGATTTTGATATGGCCGTTTTATATAAAAGTATGAATTAAAGTTCAGGGTTTGATAATTTTGATAGCACAATTTAAACGCTTTTCTTATAAAATTTTAAAATTAAATATAGTGATTAAGTAATAGAAGCATCCTAAAAAATTAAAAGTGGAGGTTAAATTAAGTTTAAAGCTTAAACAATATTTGAGTTTTGGCTTTCACTTTATTTGTAATTTTACCGATCAGCTAAGAAATGTTAAATTTTAAATATTTACACAAATGCATTTATTAAATTGTTGTTCTGACAGGAGGAATATCTTATCTAAGTTTAGTTAATCCTTGCAGTTGGAACTATTAACCTGCAAATTCTATTTTAAAGATCCCCCACAAGGTGTAGAATTAAAATTAAGCTATTATTAATATTCACGTCTTCCAATTTTTCTCGGCTGCTGCGGAACCCTAAAAAAATGAACCTTCTTTTGGTGAAATCCCAACTTCACAAATAAAGTTTATTAAGGGTATAGTAACGTTACCTTATAAACCAATAAAAGACTATACATGTAACCTATTAAAGACCAGGGTCGATGTTTACATCCCTTAGAATCCAATATTTGACTTATAGTTCTATTTATAAATTTTCTATTAAACCTCAGAGAATTTTAATTGCTTAAAGATTCTACCTGCAGAAAATGCACGATTTTTAATATATTGCAGTTTTCTGCAATATTAGATTTCTGATTCCTAATTTTAAATAAATTTTATTTCAAAACTTTTTTATTACTAATCAAAAATAAAATAAATTTGAAGACCCGTATTTTAATCGAGAAGAGTAGATACATAAAAAAAAAAACAGATGATAGGCTTTTTTTAAAGAAAAAAGTCGGCCCTTTTTATTAATGAAAAAAAACTGGCTTTTTACAACTCTGGTTCGAAAAAAAAACAGCTTTCTTTTAAACCCTGTTTGAAGTTTGAATATAAGTCAATTTTTTATTTGCCTGATATGAAATACTATTTCTTTTCCCTTTTTAAAAGAAATTATGGAATGTTCAAACTTTGGTTATGCCACAAATTATTTAAAAAAAACTACGATGAGCTGCCTTGTACCAAAAAAACTACGAACATTTGCTTTAAAATACTGATCTAATGATCAGTATTTTAAGGCAAATGTTACCGGGTTTAAAAGGCCTTGGTTATTACCTTCCTCAGCGAAAATATTACCGAAAAGCGGAATATTTTCTTTTCTCCTGATTTTGGGGATTATTGATTTGAGCTTGATTGATGAATCAGTTAACCCTATCGATCGACGTCAAGTTTCTAATAATGTCATTCATATCGACTTTCTCCGGGCATTTCAGGAAAATGCAATATTGCTTCTCTCAGTGATAATGATTCATGGTGCAATATTCTGAGTTATTGTTGTTTTAAAAGCAATTAATAAACCATTTTTGTAGCAAGCAATGGATGATTAATGAGAAAAATTCGAAACAGTAAATCTTCTCAAAGATTTTGAAGTAGAGGTAACGCTCTATAATATACAATCTGTACGAGAGATGAATTTTTTTTTTAATTAAGCCTTAAACCAATCAAGGGCGATGGAGTAAAAAAACATCTGTTTTACATAAAGTTTCAAATAAAAAGCAAACCAGAAAAGAGAAAATGAAAAGAAAAAAGAAATGTTGAAAAGAGAAAAGAAATGTTGAATTCTTACAATCTGGCAGAGGCCTCCCTGGCCTAGCGGTATCACTCGGTGTGCGTAGAGTGGAGATAGCGGATTCGAATCCCGCTGTTACCCTGGATGTATCTTCGTTCTATCTTTCTCTGCATTGTGCAATATGTTCATCTACTAGACAAAGGTATATAAGTCTTAATTGAGCACACAAGTCTGAAAATGCATATTGTGCCAGTAAATAAGTAATCTGTCAATTGACTAATTAAGTACACTTAACTAGATTATCGAAGAGATTAATCAACATTTGTAAGAAAATATTTTTGATCTACGGTTAAATTTTTGCCTTTTTTCAGTTTTTGCTTATTGTCAGATAATCTGCGTACAAAACATTTTTTTAAAAACTATCTTTATAGAAAATAGTACAAAGATTGCAAGTCAGAACTTTGGAAGGGGGTCACAGTCGATTGAAAATCAGACTGTCCCCCAAAAATTCTTTAAGGAAAAACATGTCTGACTTAGATGTATAGACAGTGGGCAGTAATATATTTTTAAAATTTTTTTTTAAAAAATAGAGACCTTGAGAAAATCTCTTCTTCCTTTCCCACATTATAGAAAAAGCTTATTATCGAATTCTTTGAAACTTTGTATGCATATTTTCCATTATATTACTAAAATACTTTCAATTAAAGACTAAGGTCTAGTTGTGCGTTTATTAATTTTATTATGTTTTAAGTGAAAAAGTGTAAATTTCTTTAAAAAAAATATCAATAATCAACAATATATTTCGTTCTATTTTTTTTGTATATTTTAATCCTTTTAAAGATTTTAGCTCAAAAGACACTGATAATCACAACATAACTGTAATAACAATACATAACTATATAACTAATATCTATACATAACTATAACATAACTATATTACTAATCTGCAAAAAAAATTATGCATTACAATTTATTATAAAGCTGTTAGTGAGACATGAGCCATAAAAAAGGTTTATTTTTTTTTTGTTAAAACTAACCCTCGTTTTGAAACAATATTTTATAAATTTTTAAAACTTACTTTAGATTTATAAATTACAACCACTGCTTATCAAAAATAAATTAAAACTTAAATTAAATCTGTTTTCAAGAAACCCAGTTGGATATTTTAAAGAACTGAAAAACCCAAAAGAATTTAAGTGTTTACCAAATAAAAATAAATTAACATTTCAAATCATGTATGTTCTCTAACAACTATTCGTTCGCAAATGTAAACTATTTTCGCGTCATCTGGATCTTTTATTTAATGTCTCGTATCTCTCTGGCTTAATTTAATCAGCATAAAAGGAATTAATTAGAGCGTATTTATTGAGCAGTGTGTTGTCACTCACTTGAGATGGAGCGCCCATTTCGTGTTTCCGAATACCATTCAGAGAGAGACAACTAAATCTACTGCAAGCAGAAAATATTCCATCTATTTACTTATTTATAGAACATCGAATTTCTAGATGACAAATTTGATTATATTCTAATAACGAATAATCTTGATACACTTCATTCATATTATTTTGCATTCCCATGATACTTCAGGGCTTTTAACTCTTGTTGAATTTACCCTACGTTGTATAATTTCCTTGAATTAAAGATTTCAAATATGCGGTAATTTATGTTAATAAAATTGCTGGGATGTTTATAAAGTAAATGTAAACAAAATTGTATGGAATTGCTTAATTTTTTTTATAAAGTAATAATTTCCTTTTATTAAAGATTTCAAATATGCGGTTATTTATGTTATTAATATTGCTGGGATGTTTATAAAGTAAATGTAAACAAAATTACAAGAAATTTTTTATAAAGTAATAATTTCCTTTAATTAAAGATTTCAAATATGTGGTAATTTATGTTATTAAAATTGCTGGGATGTTCATAAAGTAAATGTATATTTATTCACAACGTGTACTGTTTATTTAAATAAAACGGTAAATTTTTTTTAAATAATTAAATACCCTATACTGTGAAAAATTTTCAATAATTGGTGCAAAATGTACCATGCGCAAGAAAAAGGACCACCCTGAATAACTTTTGATCCTAATGATCTGATTTTCACGTTTTTGGACTCAATCTTAATGAGTCGAAAGGGTGACCTCAAATATGCTAATTAATAAGTACAGACGATAGTTTAAGTTACGAAATCAGACACAAAAAACGTACTTTCTCTGAATAAACATACCCTTTCCTTCGACGAATTCTGATTCCTGACCCCTAAGATATAGGGGCTAGCCGCAATCTGGGAAATATTGTCCCAATAGTTTGGTCAAGAGAGCGCTTCAAAGTTTGGAACCCTTAATGTTAATTTTATTCTTTGCGTATTTCGCTATGTCACGAGAAATTCTTATGCGAATTGAAACATTTTCGCACACAATTATAAAATTCGTTTATCCAAAGATAATTCCATGAAAAAAATAACATTTAGTAAATATTTATTATTTTTAATCATTTTATCTGATAAAGGTCAAAAAAATTTTGAACTGAAAGGTATAAAATTTTTGTCCTCATTTTAAAGAATATAATTTTACATGATAAAATTCAAAACTTGAACAAAATAGGTCGAATGGTACCTGAGTGATTAAATTTAAAAATAGTCAGATCCTTAAAATTTTTATATTTTGTTATTTTTATCCACGATCAATAATTTTTTAATTACTTAACTTCATCATCCCATTGTATCTATAAGGATACATCGCTAAATTCAGGTCACCCACAATATAGAAAAGTTTAAGAGTGGTTACGAACGTTTCAAAAGATTCATCAAGTTGACTTTTAATTTTTTTAATATCACTTTCGAAGCAACGATTATGGAAAAATTTGACACTAAATGAAAACATTTTTCATTAGATATTAATAATTCAAAGTATGAATATTTTTCAAAATTTAGCAACTACTTTAAAAAGATTCCCAGACCATGCTATGGGGTACCCTATCAGGACTGAAGAGGTTATATCTCTAGTTTATTTCACATTTTACAGCGCCTAGCTTTCTGGCAAAAGGTAAGAACTGGGCAAAAAACGATTTCATTTCTTCCTTCTTTTCAATAATACCAAATCAGTGTTTCTTCTTTCCCTGAAAGAGAAAAACTTATAAGTTAATTGCCTTCAATACTTAGAGATTCCATACCATTTTCAGAAAAGAAAATTAGAGTTAAAATTCAACCATCCCAGTTGGGATTTGATCCCGGTAACTCTTTGTTAAAAGGCGAATAGCTAAACCGTTAGTTTAAAAAAAATGAACCGAAACTTTAATGGGGCATATTTTATATAACAGTCGGATTAGGCGATTTTTATATACCTAACCCAAGTTTTTCAAACATGTTCCTTAATTTAAGCTTAATTTTGTTTTAGTAGGAATTTTCAAGATGCGTACTTCTTTTATTTGTTAACTCAAGAGAATATTAAAAATATCCTGGTTAGGAATATATTATTATATTGCATTAAAAAGTAGTTTTTTTGGAGATTTGAAGTCAATGACCCGAAAATATCTAAACTCAGTTCAAAGCTTTCCAACAGAAAATAATTGTTCCCCATTAACACAAATATGCTTTTTTTTTAAATTTAATATACACTCCTCAAAAGTGAAATTGCAACACCAAGAAATAATACACGTAGCTTCATGCAAATTTCAGGAGCGATAGTAGTGAGATGGATATGCAAATGATTAAAAAAACAGACTAATAAAATCATTATAAAGGAATTTATTCAATATCTAATGTGGCCACCTTGGGCAGCTATACAGGAATCAATCCGGCGAGGCATGCTATCAATGACTCCATTGATGGTTGCCTTAGGTAACCTTTGCCAAGCCACATCCACTGCTGTGCGCAGATCATCGATGGCTTCCGCCATTGGTCCTCTGTTCATGCCACGTTCAATGAGATCCCATAGGTGTTCTATGGGATTCAGATCTGGAGAGGCTGCCGGCCAGGGAAGGATGTCAAATCCAGTCTGGCTGTTAAGAGTTCGCCGTGCGATATGCGGCCTGGCATTGTCTTGCTGGAATGCCGTGTTGGGTGCGCCCTGCAACAAGGGCAGAACAACGGGATACACAACTTGTGTGACGTAGCGGTCCGCTGTCAAATTGCCGTGAATGTGTACCAGGGGCGTTCTGCAATCAAACATTATGCCACCCCAAACCATGATGTCCGGTGTAGGACCGTTGTGACGTTCGGCGTAATGGGCTGGTTCGTAGCGTTCTCCGAGTCGCCGCCATACCCGACGACGGCCGTCATTTCTCCACAGACAGAAACGAGATTCATCCGTGAACAATACCCGATGCCATTGGATGGTCCAGGTACGATGACAATGACACCACGCCAGGCGTCTAGCCCTGTGTAAAGCGGTCAACGCTACCCCTGTTGCTGGTACCCGTGCACGTAACTGTACTTCATGCAATCTGTTGCGTATGGTTTGTGTGGACACAGATCCACCTGCCCCTGAAGGCAACCGGCTTCGGATGGCACGTGCCGTGGAGAAAGGGTCTCGAATAGTCAACTGGCGAATACGCCGGTCTGTGCGCTCTGACGTGCACCTGTGCGCCCCACTTCCTCTTCGGCGTGTACGTAGACCTTCCTGAATCCATCGTGTAACACAACGTTGGATGGTACTCACGTTGTGCCCAACACGAGTTGCTATTGCGCACAGCGACAAACCAAGTTCATGGAGTTCGATAATACGGTCACGTTCCCCGGTCGTTAACTGATGGTATTGAGCTCGCCGACGTCTCAGAGGCATTTTCTACGCTTTTTCGAAAGTCGCAAATGCTACGCAAAACTTCAAATGCCGTTTATGAGGAGGGAAAGTTGCTGGCCTTTATAGCCCGAATATGCGTACCGCGTAATCAGATGCGTGCGCAAGTTTAATCATTTGCATATCCATCTCACTTCTATCGCTCCTGAAATTTGCATGACGCTACGTGCATTATTTCTTGGTGTTGCAATTTCACTTTTGAGGAGTGTAAATGAAAAATTTCTATTCTAATTCTTTGAGTTTCCCTTTTCAACCTTTAACCTCGTTATTACCTCGGTCCACATATGTGTAACAACCTTCGCTACTTAACTTGTAAAAACACGCTATGAGAAAATTTCTAGTTGCAACCTCTTTAAAACATTCGTGGCCTCTTAAGCTTTCTGGGGATTTCAAAATATGCAGGAAATGTACGTTATTTGGTTAGAATTCCACATAAACAGCAGCGATTTTTTTAAAATGATGCCAAATCCACGAGCTCAAAAATGTAAGTAATTTTAAATCTTACGTAATTTAGGTATTTTGAAAAAATATATATTTATATATTTTTTCTTTAACTTAGTAATTATGTTTTCTGTATGAAGCTTATGCAAGTCCACGTGACCGTACAATCGTATTTATGCAGAAATAAATGACAGCGCAGTAGTCAAGTGAAATCTCATAGTATTATGAGTATTTAATTTTATGTCTATTTAGTAATATTTTCAGATGTAATTTAATTGTTTTATGTTAAGGGAGTTACATATATTTAATAACTTTAACTTTTTGTGTTTTTTTTTCACCATAAATTTAAAATTTTATTCTCCCAAGAATTAGATTATTTTTTATAATTTATGCTTGATTCTTTTCCACAATTATTTATTTTGCGTGGTTTGATAATTTAAATAGTTTTGAAACTGAGATTTAATGTGATTAGAATTTTTATTTTCTAAATTTTTTTCTTCTAATTAATTGCGAAATTTATGCGTTATTGTATTTAAATTGACCATAATATAAGAATATGCATGTTTCTTCCTACTTTACTTGCAATTTAACGTTAGAAATATTTACTTTTTATTATTTCCTTTACTTCAGCTGAATCTTAAGGTCCCCGTATGTGTACCTAAAGTTATTAGCCCTCCAGGCAGCATAAATCACATTTTGTTTATCATATTATGATTTATGGTAGTAACATAGAACTTCGAACCTGTAAAACAGTTTTTACGCACACTGTTAGAACTTTCATTCTAAAATTATGGTAAAATAACTGGAAGCTGTCTGTCCATCCGATTAACCGTACAGTTTACGGTAAAGAACATTTTTTTCCATTACGGTTTTGAAACCATTTACAAAATGTATGGTTATAAAACCATGAATACAAAACCATACTGCTTTTTAATCATTTACAACTAGCATTTTTCAAAAACGCAGAGAAAAATTAGTACTTAACTATACATAGGACCTCAGTTTTTAGTATGGTAATGGACATTGGAGAGTGCCGGACACTGGAAATTCTTCATGTGTTGAAGGTAATGGAGGAAATATTGTGGTGTCAGCACTAGGACTCGAACTCCAGTTCTGCCGGTCATTAGATTGACCGATAAACCAGCTCGGCTATGATATGTACGCAGTTGCAAAGAACTAAGTAGCTTCATTAGGTGGTTCTAGTTGGTGCGATAAAATTCTGGTTGTTTAACCGTATTAGGCGAAAGCAGTTAATAAAAAGTTTTTCTCAAACTTAATAGTTTGATTGCCATTTTATTTATGGTAATTTGACTGTTTTTATTAAATATGGTAAAATAACCATTCAATAAATTGTTATTTGACCATTTTTTCCGAGAAATTTCTAACAGTGCTATATTTCAGTAGTGAAGAGGTTAAAAAATTCATCAAAAACCGAAATGTAAACGAATAAATATGTTATATATTTCAAGTATACTTATCTATATTTTAAATTCTTTGTTAAAGATAAATAACGACAGGGGAATGTATGAGGCATTCATTTATCAATATATATATATTTATAAATATAATGTTTACAGCAGCTTTCAATGCATAAGTTCGATTAAAGCCCCCACATGTCAAAGGAAATTTTGTCATCTTCTGCATTAGGGAGTGATAAATGGTCTCGATGGCGATGGATCTGCGATGCAATATATTTTAAATTCTTTTTTAATAATATACGAGTAAATGCTACGTATACTTTATCATCGTATATTATCATTTGTTAGTCATCAGTATCATTGCCTAGACGTGCATCAAGTTATTATAACAAAAAATATACAGAAAATAAGGAAAATATTAGACATCATACATTTTAAATTCTTCAAGGCATTATATGGATAGTTTGTAATAAAAACTTTATCAATACATTAATTTCATGATTAGACGGCTTAAAGTTATCATTAAAAATATAGAAAACATTAAAAAAACATTAGAGATCTAGGATGCAATAGTTTTTATATTCTTTATAATAATATAGGAGTAAATAGAGCGAAATACTTAATCATTACATTATCTTTTATTAGATATCACTTTCGTTGATTTGACTTGCATCAAAGAATATAGTCAAAAATTTAGAGAAAACAAAATAACATTAAAGATCTATGATGCATATAATAAATTCTTCAATGTAATATAGGAGTATTTGTTATAAAAACTTTATCAATTCATTAATATCATAATTAGACGGGTGAGCATAAACTTATCATTAAAAAATATAGTGAACACAAAAACATTAATTATCTAGGATACAATATATTTTATTTTCTATACAGTAATAATATACGAGTAAAGGATAAAAATACTTTATCATAACATTTTTACAATTTATTATACATCATTTTTATTGATTAGTCGTGCATAAAATATTATAATAAAATATGCATAAAATTAAACAATATTAAGGATTTATGAATAACATTTTAAAATCTTCAAAATAATATACGATTATCTGTCATGAATACTTTATCAGCACTTTAATGTAATTATCAGACGAGCATAAGGATATCATTATAAAAAATATAAAGAACATTAAAGTAACTAGATGTCTAAGATGCGATATGTCTTACATTTTTAATTAAGTCCCACATGTAGAATAAAAATTTACAAATATCTGCTATATGACTACTTTATCAATACATTAATGTCATTCATCAAACGTAATTATTAATTAGTTATTTATTCTATATTTCTAATTCTTCAAAATGTACGAATATAATGTTATGAATGCTTTATCGATAGATTAATGTCACTGATTAAACGTGAATACAGATAATATTATAAAAACATGGGAGAAAAGATAAATTTATTCCAGATAAAATTATTATTTTTTGTTTATAACTTTTAATACTATAATAAATATTGCTGTATTGTAAGATTTAATGTAAATAATAATTAATATGCAATAACATTGAGAGTTTTATTAAATGTTGCTATAGTGATATGTCTTTCACAATGCTCCCAAATGTCCAACAAAAATATTCAATTGATAATAAACAAATCAAAGCATTTTAAAATTTTCACGATTTAGTAACCCCTTAAAATTAATTTTCACCAAATAGGTGGTAAGAGTTTTTTACATGCATTGAGAAACCCAAATATTTAAATTATCAAAGACGTCTAATTATCAACGTATAAAAATAAAAAACCGAGATGGTCATAGTCTGGAGAAATTTACGAAAAATAAGGAAGACAAATGTTTCTTTAGGCTGTTGAAAATTTTAAAGATTTTAATTTCTTAACATTGAAGCATTAAAAAGCATGTATTTCCTTTAATTTATAAATGTTTTCTGGTAGATATAAATTTGAAAAAAATAATTTGTGTCCTTGAAATTTGTCTATCCCTTTTTTTTCCAGACTAGTCACCTTAGAAACGTATATAATATTATAAATTCTGCTTCCTCCTTAATCATTTTAGTCGACAACTGAAATCGCTGTTTCATTCTAAATGCCTAATTTCAGTATTTGTTTTCCTAATAATTAGTTAATTAAATTAGATTTATTTAATTAATTAAGATAAAAACCTTAAATGTTTAAATTTCAGCTCGAGAAAAAATAAATTTTAAAATTTTTTATCTGCGGGTGTAAATAATTCACTTCATTTTGATAGAGGATTTCTATTAACTTGCAAATAAAAATTGAGCCAAAATATTTTTTTTTAAAAAGTTATAAACTAACATATTTTGCTTGTTTATAGATGTATGATCTATAACAAATGATGACACGGGGGTTGGAGAAAATATGGAGACACTTCTAAACCAACACTATATGAACAATTTTTCTTTCATCAGCAAATGTTTTGCACGGTAAAACTGTTGACACAATTTGAAAGGTTATGCTTGAAGATTTCAGGGAAGGGGTTCTTTTTTCTCATACGAAATTCGCATTGACCAAAATGAGAGTTGAAAGTTAAATGCTTTTTTTCTTTCTTTTTTTCATACTAGCACAATTTAAAAAGCATTCATATATAAATATTGCAATCATGCGTGAGCGATCAGGCGTGATTTCTATATTTCCGGCATTAAAACTTAAAAAATGTTATCAACTTCTTTTCCTTATGGTCGATCCGAAATTAGCTTGGGAAAAAAGGACGTAATTTCTCGTTTCGTTTTTAAGAAGTGCTTAAAGGTATTTATTTTTGATATACGTTTTTAAAAAGCCCTTAAAGGTGCTTTTTTCATTGGGTTTTTGTAAAAAATGCTTAATTTTCTATCTTTCAAAATGAGACTTTTTATTTGCTGCCCCAATTATCGTCATAAATAACAAAAAAAACATGAGCTTCACAATTTTCTCCGTAATATTTATCAGAAACTAGTTATTTTATTATAATAATATAATGTCTTTGGGAAATGTTTTTGAATTTTGTTGATTTTATGTACTTAAATAAACTTTAAACAATAGGAAGAAATAAATTTTATTACTGCACGTATCCCGATTTGGATTTTTTTTTCACATAAGAGTGATTAAAAATATTTTTGAGTGCTTAAGAGGTGCGTATTTTTTGTTGAAATATCTGGATACACACTCTGTTAAGGTATCTTTGAAATTGTAACAACAGTTTTGTCATGCAAATTAACCATAACATTTGAAGTACAAAGAAAGATTGTATACATAGAACTAGTATAGAAGTGTTACAGTCTCATTTTGATAACCATCTCTATTTTTTCAGTAATTTACTGTTACAGCTGCCATTTTATTTTCAAAATGTTATAGCTCCATATGATTTCATACTTAATAATAGATATCTAGATGTATGAAGAATTTATGAATTTTATTTTCTTCTAAATAAATGTTAATACGAGTAATAAAACAATTTTTCTACAACAGCTTGAATTAAATGAACTAACCTATTAAACGGATAAAATTAAAAACTAAATAAACTTACTTAAGAAGTACGGTGCTGTTTACAAGATGGGCTAAGCAAAAACCAAGAGGATTGCTCTGATGCTAACTTTTGTAGAAGAGTGCAGTGTTGACAATTTTCGCAGTGTTAGTAAGAAATAATGGATCCTTACAGAAATAAGTTGTTTGCAAGGTTGTTTTGAGGCTGACAGATTTAAAAAAATAAACCTTAGGGAGAAAAGGTTATGTTTTTCACCAGAGGTAATGTTTTCAACCAAAAATAACCTGATTAATAAACCTCAATTTCAACGTCATTTAAAACTCACAAAATCACCCACATATGTAACGCAGAAATAATTTTAGTTTAGATCAGGTGATACCTTTCACACCTCAAATAAACTTATTTGCTTGAAGTGTAGAAAAAATAATCCGNTGACTTAAGAAGTACGGTGCTGTTTACAAGATGGGCTAAGCAAAAACCAAGAGGATTGCTCTGATGCTAACTTTTGTAGAAGAGTGCAGTGTTGACAATTTTCGCAGTGTTAGTAAGAAATAATGGATCCTTACAGAAATAAGTTGTTTGCAAGGTTGTTTTGAGGCTGACAGATTTAAAAAAATAAACCTTAGGGAGAAAAGGTTATGTTTTTCACCAGAGGTAATGTTTTTAACCAAAAATAACCTCATTAATAAACCTCAATTTCAACGTCATTTAAAACTCACAAAATCACCCACATATATAACTCAGAAATAATTTTAGTTTAGATCTTTATTTGCTTGAATTGTAGAAAAAATAATCCGTACACCTCAAAAACCACGTCCCTAAGCTGGTAATTTAAAATAGATAGTCAGCCCTGCTAACTACCATGCTTTTGCAAAAAGCATGGCTGTATTTTCGTGTTGTTGCTTCTAATGCCACTTGATGATACCAGCTAGCCTGCTTGGTGAACCAAGCGAGTTTAAAGCAGAGAGGGGTTTCTTGTTTTTCAGTGGTGCCACCTACGGGCAAGAATACAACTTTAGCCACACACGCACTCACATCATAGCCCGTTTTATTGGGTGTACCCATTCATACATCCACAGATCGTAATTTTGACCTGAGCAAGAGAGCAAAGCAGCTGTATTTTTGTTAAAACTAATAAATTTGACAATACTTTTTTTTTTTTTTTTTTGAAAAAAGAAAAATACAAATCAAAGTATCGAGGCAACTATATTTTCAGTTTAAACAAATATTATTTTATATTCTTTCTTAAGTACATAAAATTAAAAATTACAGAAATTAGCTTACTCTGAAAGGAATTTTAATAACTCAGGGTAGCTGCGACAAGGAAAAATCTCAAAAGAGGTGGATAAATATTTAAGAAACTAATTGCTTTTTCTAATTTCCAACTGGCAAAAATGAAGGAAATATACCTGCTTGACTAAGTATCTAAAATTAGTGTGAAATTAAAACTTTAAAACATCCGGCAGTCTCATAGAAATGCTAACTGCTCCGGATTCGATAAAATATCTTTAAGAAAAGTATAGGATAAGGAATTAACATGCGAGGTTTTTTGGCCAATTTTGCCAACTTTTAAAACGCTCATCACAACTTAATTTAATTGGTTTATTGGAATTACATACATTTGCAGGCTTGTGTGCTCAATTTAAGCTTATAAACCTTAGTTAAATAAAAGTACAGATAGCACAATACAAAGAAGGACAGTACGAAGATACATCCAGGGTAACAGCGGGATTTGAATCCGCTAACACCACGCTTTGCACAGCATTGGCGGATATTTCTGCTCGGTCAGGGAGGTTCCACGTCTTAACACTTTTGGGACGGGCGAGTCATAAATGTATTCGTAAGGAATCAGTATTAGAATGGAAAAAAATAAGAAGCTGTAGCTTTAGTTTGGGCATAATTAATTTGACAAATTTATTTTTGCTTTCACTTTAAATCTAAGACATCTAATATCTGCGTTAAAAGTGCAACAATACAATTTTTAATTCAAACTAAATAGTAGTGAATTAAATAAAGCAAACTATTATTACCCCGCCCACAAATAAACTGTAAACACAAATAAAAAATATTTTGGTTATCAGTTTTATCGTTTTTACCCTGATTATCGCCATTCTGAGAATGCATGTATGACTCGCCCGTCACAAAAAGGTTAGCTGCCCTAGTGTGATTTAGCTGGGCCATCACCTCCTATATGAGATAGCCACCACACAGTTTTTGATAAGTAGTCTGCGCAGACTGCTTAAAAAGAGAACCAGTTGTGCGCATGAACCCAAATTCTTAATTAAAAGTAATTGAAAGAAATTTATCATATACATTTGAGGATTGAATTTATATTGGTTGACAAGTAAATAAGACAAACCATTTATATTCATAAATTTAAAAAATTTTTAGTCAGATATTTGCTACCACTTATCAATTTTTAATAGATTTTGTATAACATGGGTCTTTCGTAAATTGTTTTATCTTCACAATGGTCTGATCGGACTACCTATAAAAAACCGTGTGGAGGCTTTTAGTTGTAGGAGGCGTTAGCTGGGCACCTATCCAATTCGTCATGAGCTTGGATTCCGTTTGTATTGAGTCTTTGTGGTTAGCAGTGGGGTTGCTTAATACAGAGATGCCAACTGCTCCAGACACGCCAAAATAATAAGAAAAACGGTAAATAACCACAAAGTAAATTTTGCATATATTTGACTATTTTTGCATGCTTTTTAAAAGATATAGCACAGCAATAATGCAAAAAATTGGTGAATTATATAAGCCTAAGAATTATTTAGAAATAGTGGTAGATCAAAATCTACTAAATTGAATTTATTAAACCATGAATCACAATTGATAAACTACCACTTTAAAATTTCTGTTAATATAGTGGCATAACTGGAACAAAATGGTTACCACGGGTGACTAAAATGCAAACTGCAGTGACGAATAAAATTCGAAACTTAACTAAAAGATATTAAAATGAACAACTTTTCCATCATATTTTTATCAGTTTACTATTTAAAGTGAATGCAAAGAATGTTGTTAATGTAGAATTTAAGTCATAGTGGTAGTAATAGTGGTAGAATAATTATGGGGATCATAAATAAATTGAATTGGATTTCTATCACCTTTTACATTTTTTGTCACTTCCTGAATTTATTGTATCATATTATTCTTCTTATTTCAGAAGTACACAACAGGTCAAAATGGAGAAAAATACGTTTATAACCGTGAAATGCCTATTGTTTTTATTGGAGGTATGCCAAGATCAGGGACCACACTTCTACGCGCCTTACTGGACTCCCATCCGGATGTTCGGTGTGGAGAAGAAACCAGAGTGATACCAAGAGTTATAGGACTAAAAAGTCAGTGGATGAAATCACCATTGGAAGCTGGACGTCTTAGAGAAGCTGGAGTGACATCACAGGCAAACATTTTAATTTTTATTTTTATTGTTACACCCCAGATATCAGGCAAACTTAGTAATGTTGTTTTCATTGTTACCTCCCAGATAGCAGGTAACATTACGGTAAACGTTGTATTTTCATTTTTACTGTTACGCCTCAGATAGCAGGCAACCTTATTTCAAACGTTGCATTTTCATTTTCATTGTTACTTCCCAGATAGCGCACGCAAACTTATGGCCAACCTTCCCTTTTAAAGTGTTAAAGAAAGTACAGTTGAGCGCTGATTATTTTAAACCTGGTTTACCGGATTGTACAATTATCCGGATCATTTAATGACATGAGTTTTTTACTCCTTCTTCAAAAAATAATAATAGGTAAATAAATAAAAAATCTCGAAAATGCTTTCTTTATTTTATTTTCAGAATATCAGAAAAGGGCGGAAAATGTCTTCTTCTGTCCCTGGTTGACCTTGAAAAGATTCTAACGTTCTTCTGCCCAATTTGAATGTGGGGGTTTCCAATAAGGGGACAGGTTTTTGTAAAATTTTTAAAGAAAATTAAAACTTTTAAACACGCTATTTCTAGTATGCTATAGCAGGCACAACTAGAATTACCAATCTTAAGCCTGGGAAAGTGTGAAAGGAAGTTACTTAAAAACATTCTTATAGTCGTTTTTTAATGTTGCCCAATTATCCGAATTTTTCGGATAGCACTTTCGTGTCACACAGATATNACTGTTACACCTCATATAGCAGGCAATCTTACTACAAACGTCGCATTTTCATTTTCATTGTTACTTCCCAGATAGCAAGCAATCTTGCTTCAAACGCTCTATTTCCATTTTTACTGTTACACCTCATATAGCAGGCAATCTTACTACAAACGTCGCATTTTCATTTTCATTGTTACTTCTCAGATAGCAAGCAATCTTGCTTCAAACGCTCTGTTTCCATTTTTACTGTGACACCTCATATAGCAGGCAATCTTACTACAAACGTTGCATTTTCATTTTTATTGTTACTTCTCAGATAGCTAGCAGTCTTACGGCCAATCTTCCCTTTTAAAGTGTTAAAGAAAGTAGATTTGAGCGCTGATTATTCTAAAGCTGATTTACTGGATTGTACAATTATCCAGATTGTTTAATGACATGTGTTTTTTCCACTTTCTTCAAAAAATAATAATAGGTAAATAAATAAAAAATCTCGAAAATGCTTTCTTTATTTTATTTTCAGAATATCTGAAAAGGGTGGAAAATGTCTTCTTCTGTCCCTCGTTGACCTTGAAAAGATTCTAACGTTCTTCCGCCCAATTTGAATGTGGGGGTTTCTAATAAGGAAACAGGTTTTTGTAAAATTTTTAAAGAAAATTAAAACTTTTAAACACGCCATTTCTAGTATGCTATAGCAGGCACAACTAGAATTACCAATCTTAAGCCTGGGAAAGTGTGAAAGGAAGTTACTTAGAAACATTCTTATAGTCGTTTTTTAATGTTGCCCAATTATCCGAATTTTTCGGATAGCACTTTCGTGTCACACAGATATTCGACTCTACTTTACATAAAAGCCTACGCAAATATTAAGTGATGGTCATAAAATCTAATATAAACATAGAGAAGATGAATTTATCCTTCGGTTAGAGTCGATTTCAGATTTTTTCAGCCTTATTTTATAATGAACTCGATATAAAAAGGTTGTTTACTCATGCTGAATGTGAACCTCAAAGCGTGCATGGTTAAATTTAACATTGTTTCAAGTTTGCATGTTTATGTATGTCATTTACAAACCTTGCTGAGTTTTTGTGATAAAAGTTGTTGTTGACGTTAAAATCAACCTTACACTGCCATCTGGGGAATTAACATGTAGGATTATGTACTCATTACAGAAACGGCATTAAGCCTAATCAAGTTGAGGAACAGATAGCACAAATTAGAGAAGAACACCTCAAAGATACATTCAGGGTCTGGGCAGGTTTCAAACCGCTACCTCGACACTACAGAGAGCGCTTAACGGATCAGCCAGGCAAACATTTATAATTCATAATAAATTTTAGTATTATTCACATTTATAATTAATATGTTGTTAAACATTGTTAGGTGATACTGGTACAAAAGCTGTTGACTTTCGAAATAAGCAAAGCAACGGTAAAAGATACATTTAATTTTTAGCTCATTTTTATTTCAGATTATCCATTTGCAATATCTTGAACTAAAATGGAAGAACTAAAAGTAGAAACGACAACGAACAATGGGTTAAAAATGTATAAATTAACAAATTTAAAAAAAATAAATAAGGTCACTAAAAAAACACTAATCGCATATAACCCCCCCCGCTCAAAATTAACTTATTACTAAATTAACGCAAAAACCACAATAAAAAAACAGTTGTTTAATTGAATTCTGGTATTCGCTTCGATATTTTAATAAAATTCATATTACTGTAATGCTCTTTAAACTTTGAATAATGAGCAGTTTTTAGAAAATGCTTTAATGAGTTTAGAGTCATTGTTTGCACTTTAAATATCGTATAATAATCTCATTTGATAGTGGTTGAGCAAATTTGAATTACAACATGCGTACATTTTTTGCTTATTTTTGACTATGTTACTTTGAAGAAGGAGCCCAAACTTTAAACGGAATTGATCTAATAGTTATCTAAAAATGAAAATGCAAATGTATGTCATTTTGAAATTTTATTGTTCAGAAACTTGGAAAATATAAGAATAATTGTTTGAGAATATGCACCGTTCTGAAGCATCTAAAGTATAAAAATACTTTTTAATTTAGATGAAAATATTGAAAAAATTAATTTACAAAATTTAAACATACGACTTTTAAATCTGTTTTCATGCTTAATAATATTATTAATACTTAAACCGTATCAATATTTTTTGACTAACAAAAAGTTTACTTCAAAAAATAAAGTTGCATACAATTTCAAAAAAGTATTAATATTTGAAATTTAAACTTTAAAGTTTTTATTCAACTTTTAAATTTACATTTCATCTTAAATACGTCAATGGATAAAGTTGTGATTTTTGCATTAATTCAGTAATAAGCTTATTTTGAGCAGGGGTGATGGGCATTTAGTGTTTGGTTTGTGATATTAATTTATGTTGTTTCGATTGTTATTCTTATTAATTTGTCTTTGAAACTTAATTATACGGCTTTTGGAATTGGAGCATGATTTCGAATATTTTATTATGAATTTGTTTTTAAAATTTGATTACGTAGGTTACAAATATGGATATAATATAGTTGAGGCGATTTTCATAACTCATTTTTCAAAGTTACCACACTTTTTTGCTATGACTTTTATAGTCAGAATTTGGAATGAAATAAAATTATTTTATGTGTTTTTTTTTATTTGTTACATTTTTGTTTGCAATTGAAATGAAAATATCTTTTGATATGAAACGCCGTCACAGAAATAAGTGAGATTTTCTCTGCATTTGTGAAAACTTTGTGCTGTCCAAATACTTCATTTATATTCTTGTTGTCAAAGTTGACAAAAACTTCGTGAAAATATGTAATAGGATAGCGGAAACCTAGAGTAGTATTTCAGCTTCAAATATGAACTTCATTTGAATAAAAAAAGTTTTAAATTCTGAGAGAATAAAAACGAACTTCACTTTTCCTGACAGAAAAGTCTTGGAAAAACAAACAACTTTCTCTTTTGGCGAAATTAAGACGAAATGTAAATTTGAATGTTGAATAAAAAATTAGAAGAATGAAATTTCAAACTTTAATGCATTTTTTTTTAAATTGAATATAATTTTATATTCTGAAGGAAACTGTTTGCTTGTTGAAAAATTATTATATGTAATAGGTAATTAATAATATTATAGGTAATATTTACATTAATAAAAAAAATCAAACATTTTTATGTTATTTTTGAAAGTTTCTTCGTGCATATTTACTAGCTCTGTGTTTCTTATTTACAAAAGCTTCTTCGCTTTAAAATTCTCACGTTATTTATCTTTCAGAAAAAATCTTCTTTAATTTATTTTTGAACAAAAGTAATTCAATAATTTACAAGCTCCACAACCTTTCTAGTATTTAGGAATACTTAAATAATTCTCAAATATTCTGATTATTTAAAAGTTATATATAAATCTTTTATTATTTTGGGCATTCGAAAGCATTCTGAGCAAAATAAATCTTTATCTAATCAATAATTAGTGGGTTGAATTTTACTTTGCATTATTTACTGAGTTGGAATTTGACGTGTTGACGGTGCCATTTCGAATTATAACTTTATCAAGTTATATCTTGTTCGAGAGTTATTGCAAGTTGAAGTGCTTTTTCTTTCTTGATTTTTTTCCAACTTTTTAACTTTATTTACGCTAGAGTAGATGTCAATCAAAAAACGTTTTGAAACACACTCAAAAAACTTTTTGAAAACTTTTTGACCTATTTTTTATACACACAGGCTAGCTTATGCATTTCCAACTAACTCTATACTTTTACATCAAAGTAGTTCTAACAGTTTGATTACGGCAAGAGCGTTATCTATTGGTCTTTGTTGGTCTTCTTACCCAGAGGTTGTTTCGATTGTCACATTATTGTATTGACATATTTTATTGTACTGATATATTTTGCTTTGGCTACATCATTGATACAATATTAGAAAGCACTTTTTTGCGGATACACTCGTGTGAGCTGATTGACGTGATTATCTTTTCCTCATTTCGTTTCTCAACTTTTTGATCATTTTTGAAATTTTTCAAAAATTTTGCATAGTTTTTAAATATATATATACAGTGGCGTACGCAAGGGAAGGGTTTAGGGGTTTAAACTCCTCCCTTGAGCTCAGACAAAATGGCAAAAATAAAAATTTTAGTAGAAATTATGCGAGCTATTATTTTTTAAGACTATATATTTTTATTAACCTTATGCCTACTTTTTTTTCTCACGGTATTTCTCAGAATACTGAAAAAACATTTACTATAATAGGGTTGCACTTTTGAAACCAAATTCACGAGATACTGTTATGGACTGGTTCCTTTCTGTCCTGCCAGTATAGTTTTCGAGACTGGCTGTCATTCGCGAGGTCTTTACGCGATGATTCTGGAATCATAGACGTTCTGTCGTCTTGGAGACAATTCGAGAATTTTGGAGACGCGGTGAAAAATTATATAGAAGGGGGAACGGAGTACAGTGGAGTTAGTTAGTCAGACTAAGAATTATCTCTGCCCCTTGTCTTTCGGAGCTTATCGCTAAATCTGATTTGTTTTGTCTTAACAAAAAGTTCATTCAATCGCCGAACCCATTGTCGCCAGTATTTCGACTAGTGAAAAAATCAGTAGCAATACCAGAGATACTGTGCTCGTTGAAGTTATTCATTCCAGCTCGAAACTTTGAGATCGTAGCATGGCGGATATTTCTGTGCCAATATATACATTTATTTGCTGTTCTTGGATCTTTGGGATTTAACAATTTTTAACGCAAGAATTTAGCAATTTTTAATTATTTTGAGAAAAAATCACGANACTTTATATATATATATTTGAAATCGAAATTTCTTTTGACATGAAAAGTCTTTCTTTGCATTTGTGAATACTCTGTGCTGCCAAAATATTTCATTTATATTCTTTCTGTCAAAGTTGCCAAAAAATTAACGTAAATATGTAATGAGATAACAGGAAGCTGTAAAAATATTTCAGCTTGAAATCTGACCTTCATTTTAATAAAAAAAAATTTAAAATCGCAAAAAGAATTAAAAATAAGTTTACTTTTCCTGGCAGAATAGTGTTGGAAGGTAATCAATTTTTTCTGATGACGTAATTAAGATAGACTGTCAAATGGATTTTTGAATGAAGAATTAGAGAGTTGAAATTTCAAACTTTAATGCACTTTTTGAAATTGAATATAACTTTATTTTCTGAAGTGAATTTTCTGCTTGTCAAAAGAATTGATATGGAATTAATCTTGATAATATTCCATGAAAAATTTTTGTGTTGGTTTTTACAGGCTTCTTCATGTATATTTACACATACTGCGTTTCCTTTTTACAAAAAATTATTTGTTTTAAAATTCTCATGATATCATTCCTTATTTTATTTTACAAGAAAGAAGTAATTGTTTAATTTTAAAGTACTCTATCGTTACTGTATTTAGGAATATTTTAATATTTGTGAAATATTCCTATTATTTGAATATTTCAAAAACTATCTATAAATCTTTTATTTTTTTTAGCAAATAAAAAGTATTCCTACAAAATCAATATTTATATTGATCCCCATACAGAAGACAAGGAAACTCCCAACTCTTGATCCCGGAGTTCCCTTGTCTTTAGGATTGGGTTCAAAGTTACAAGGCTACAAAGTTGAACATTGGTTGTCCGTGAACTCGAAAAATTGGGTCCACTGATCATGACGGAAATAAAAATTAAAATAAAATATAAATTTTTCAATTTATAATTTTGAATATTTGCTTAGGTACTGGACAGTGCTGTTGCTGCTTTCACATTAGAAATTATAGCTCGTCATGGAGATCCAGCCATTCGACTTTGTAACAAAGATCCCTTCACCCTCCGATCTTCTGTTTATTTGAATAAACTTTTTCCTAATGCGAAGTTTATTCTCATGGTAAGAGATGGGAGAGCCGTTGTCCACTCTATCATATCCAGAAAGGTAAGTAACTGTCTCTGTCACTTATTATATTTTCTTTTAGAAGGAAATGTTCTGTTCTGGAAGATTTTACATGGCTAAACTGCTGGCACTATTTGAAAGTGCATGCTTGAAGCTTTTAGATATGGTGTCTTTCTTACTCATTCGAATTTCTGATCAACCAAATTGAGGAGAAGAGGTTAATAACTTTTTTCTAGCTTTAATATCAACAGCTTTATAACCGTCGTTGAACAGCCGACCCAATTTTTTGGGTTTACGACTACTAATCTTCAACTACGTAACCTTGTAATTTCGAACCCAATCTAGAAGACAAGCGAACTTCTGGATCAAGTATTGATAGAAATTTACCTTCATGGAGGAATTTTTGATAGAACTATCCCGCATTTGCTTTACATGGCTTACGCCACGCGAACCTCATACGGTTTTACTGAACGCTAGGGGACTCTAACTCATGATCCGTCTGCCACTTAGGATATTTCACGTCAGAACTGTGATCGGTACAAACCGGATGCGGAATTCGTATCGATCAGCCATCACTGGGATTCGAACCCGGTTCGCCTCATTGGAAGGCGAACGCTCCATCCCCTGAGCCATAGCGGCTCAACTATTTGGAAATAATTCTATAGGATTGAAATATTTAGCAGTTTGAATTATAGTAACATTGAAAAATTAAGAAAATAGCTTTTTTCCCTCAGTTCGGTCGATGCAAATTTTGTATGAGTGAAAATGATACCATTACTAAAAGCTCCACGCATGATCTTTCAAATTGTGCTAATAGTTTCGCTAAGCAAAACCTTCCAAAATATTTCCCTCTACGTTTTTTTACTTAGAATTAATATAAAAATAACTTCATAATTTTGTTCAACCCTTCGATCTTCATGACAATTTTACCAGTTATTAGAGTTTGCGAAATACTGATTTGAAAAAGTAAATTTATATATATTCGTAAAATGTTTTAACCCTCCTGGCGGCGGACCCGTAATAACTCGGGAATCATATCTACACGCAAAGCGGCAAGCCCGGAATAACTCGGGTTGCCTATCTGCCTCTCTAGCGGCGCGCCCGAGTTTTTNTCGTGAACTCGAAAAATTGGGTCCGCTGATCATGACGAAAATAAAAAATAAAATAAAATATAAAATTTTCGATACATAACTTTTGAATATTCGTTTAGGTACTGGACAGTGCTGTTGCTGCTTTCACTCTAGAAATTATAGCTCGTCATGGAGATCCAGCCATTCGACTTTGTAACAAAGATCCTTTCACCCTCCGATCTTCTGTTTATTTGAATAAACTTTTTCCTAATGCGAAGTTTATTCTCATGGTAAGAGATGGGAGAGCCGTTGTCCACTCTATCATATCCAGAAAGGTAAGTAACTGTCTCTTTCACTTATTATAAATTTTCTTTCAGCAACAAACGTTCTGCTTTGGAAGATTTTACGTGGCTAAACTGCTGGCACTATTTGAAAGTGCATGCTTGAAGCTTTTAGATATGGTGTCTTTTTGACAATTACATCAAATTTCCAATCCTTCCAATCAAATTTCGGATCAACCAAATTGACGAAAGGAAGTTAATAACTTTTCTCTAGCTTTAATATCAACAGTTTTATAACCATCGTTCAACAGCAGACTCAATTTTTTTGGATTTGCGAATACTAATGTTCAACTATGTAGCCTTGTAATTTTGAACCCAATCCAGAAGACAAAGGAACTCCTTTCTCAAGTTTTGGGAGAAATTCGCCTTCGTAGAAGACTTTCTGAGGGAACTAACCCGCATTTGCGTTATATGGCGACGAAGCCCACGAAAACCTCCCACGGTTAGTCTGAAGGCGAGGGGACTACTATAGTAAGGAGACTCCCTACCACCAAGGATATTTTTTGTAACCACTGTGGTCGGTGTGAGCCGGTTGTAGAATTCGTTTCAACCAATCAACGCTGGGATTCGAACCCGGGGCTCCTTATCGGAAGGCGAACGTTCTGTCCCCTGAGTCGACTAATGTTCAACTACGTAGCCTTGTAATTTTGAACCCAATCCAGAAAACAAGGGAACTCCTGGATCAGGTATTGAGAGAAATTCGCCTTGGTGGAGGACTTTTTGATGGAACTATCCCGCATTTGCGTTACATGAAGAGGAAGACCACGCGCACCTTCCATGATTAGTCTGACGGCAAGGGTCTCTAACCCATGATCCATCTATCACTTAGGATATTTTACGTCAGCACTGTGGTCGGAGATAAAAGGATGCGGAATTCGTATCGATCAGCCATCGCTGGGATTCGAACCCGGTTCACGTCATTGGAAGGCGAAAGCCCTATCTCCTGAGCCATCACGGCTCAATATCAGCTATTTGGAAATAATTCTATAGGATTGAAATATTTAGCATTTTAAATTATAGTAGCATTAAGAAATTAAGAAAATAGATTTTAACTTTTTACTCTCATTTCGGTCGATGCAAATTTTGTATGAATAAAAATGATACCGTTACTAAAAGCTGCAAACACGATCTTTCAAATTGTGCTAATAATTTTGTAAAGTTTTGTTTCTTCTAAGTTTTTTTTTACATAGAATTAATATAAAAATATTTTATAATTTTGTCCAACCCTTCTATCTTCATGACAGTTTAACCAGCTATTAGATATTTGAAAAAGTTGATTTATATACATGTATGTTCGTAAAATGTTTTAACAAAACCGTGATCTAAATGCTTCAAAATCACGCTTGAAGCATTCAGAAATTATGTCATTTTTATCCATTCTAAATTTGCATCAATAAAAATGGCGTAGAGAGTTTAAAAAAAAATTAACTTTTTAATTACCACCATAATTAAAAAATAATTTTAATATATATTTTGCAATCGGATATTCATGAGTTGGAAATTGCTAAAATTAATGCTGTAAAAAACTACTAACTTTTACTCTTTATTTTGGTCGATCTCAATTTTAAATGTATAAAAATGTGAATTTTCAGATTGTTCCAACATATTTGCCATGTAAAATTTTCTCAGACATTTGCTGACAAATGAAAGATTGTTTAATTAGAAGTGTTTATATATGTTTTTCGTTGTATGATTTGAAACATGTTGATTTTAATTGTTTCCATCTAAAACCAAAGAAATGTAGTTTAGAAGGGACAGTATACGGTAAACGTGTTTAATTTGTATTTTCACAGCAAACTAATTTATAAAACGCTGCAAATTAACAAAAACTAATTTTACCTACCAAATATAAAAAAAATGATCCAAGGTAATTTAAGTTATTCCTGCCGAAAACGACCTCAACACGTCGAAATGATATTTTTTGACACTCCTTTTCAATGCTATCGTCTCAAATATTGATTAACCTCATGTTTCCCAACTTTTTTTTTAATGGTGAGATAGAAAAGTGAAATGGTTATTATGGTAATATCTAAACTAATTAGAAATTTTCTTGTTTTACTACTTTTTCGCAGTTTCATTTGCTTTCAGATTCAAAATCTGATCGAAAAACTTCTAAAAGGATATTTGAAAACTCATCATTATTTATTTCGTTTAGAAACTCACAAGACGAAAGTCATTAACATTGATTTTTTAACAGAATTTTATTTTTAAAAATAAATTGCGTAAAGTAAAAGCATTGAATTTTTCTGAATATTTATTTAGTGTCTTAATTGTAATTTTTTTGAAATATTTTTATTAGACGCTAGTAAGTCTACACAGTTGTTCGGGTGAAAGAATCGTTTTTTTTTTTTTTTTTTTTTTTTTTTTTTTTTTTTTTTTTTTTTTTTTTGGAAACGATGATGTGTGCTACGGTTACGGATCACAAATCTTCTCAAAAATTGATACCCAGATATTTTTTACAAAGTTTAAAATATGATTTGACAAAACGTACTATTTTGATTAATAAGGGATAAAAGTTTATGTGTACCAAGACATAAAAGAGCAAAAACTCGCATGAAAAGCATATCATTCTAGTTTGCTTTCAAAAAGAGAATACAATCAGTGACTACCATGATTTTTTTCAGGGATATAAATAAATATTAGGTTGTTGTTGTAGGTAATTTTCGTCGCACTGGAGCTGCATAATAGGCTATTGGCGACTGTCTGGGAAATATCCCTGAGGATNTTTTATGCACTACTTTATAATTTTGGACAATAAATTAAATGTTTGGTTTTAATTTGTTTACTGTTAGTTAAGTTCTGTTCTATCCCTCCTTTTTCAAATTACATATATAAATACGTTTCTCATTGCAAGCTATTAGGCAATAATTTTTCTCCGGAAATGTTTTCTTGTAAGAGGACCGGCAGAGAAGAGAGAAATTTAAAGACTTACCACGATATTTTTTACGAGTATAAATAAATATTAGCTTGTTGTTGTAGTACATTTTCGTTGTACAAGAGCTGCGTAATGGGCAATTGGCGACGGTCTGGGAAACATCCCTGAGCATAATCCGAAGACATGCCATCACAATTTTGATCCTCTGCAGAGGAGATGGCACCTCCGCCGCAGTAGCCTCACGACATGCACGCGAAATCGAGCACTTTACGGTAGAACAGTTTAACGAGGACCAACACCGCACACCCTTGGTCCCTACGTAGACTAATCCAAGTGGTCACCCACCCGCACACTAACCGCAGCCAGTGATGCTTGACTATGGTGATCTGCTGGGAACCATGCCTTAACGATCAATCCTCTACGGGACAAATAAATATTAGGAACAAAGTATATAAGTCGCATAATATTTGCGGGTACCAAAGCCCTTAAATAATAATTTTCTTTCGATAAAATTTTAAAAGATGGTGGCTGATTTACTTCATCAAACAAACAAATAACATAACTTTAATTTTAATTTAAAAAATAACTGCCCAAGCATTTGTAAGGACATAAATTTCGCGATATTAGCGCGAAGCGCCATTGACCGATTCATCAATTTTATCAGTCATATATTGATGATCATATGAACACAAAATAATAAGTGAAAAGTATTATTATTTGCCCAGTACTTGCATTGGCCTAGTTGTTCGTTGGCAATTCATAACTAAGCAATGTGAGAATAAGCTTTTCAACCTCTTAACGATCTCATTATTTTTAAGAAAACAGTTATGAAAGTTCCTATCTTTTTATTCTACAAAATTATATAAAAAAGGTGTATGTACAATATATGTATTCATTTTTAATTATTGGATTTTTTTAGCTTGAAATTTAGAGCACCATATGTACTTCATATGTCCATGTAACTCTGACTCCATAATGTACACAAAATTTAAAAGCATTTTACCACGGAACACAAATTCAGTTCTGAGTTCAAATTCTGAGAGCACGAAATACATATCCCGAATTCATATATTTGGATAGTGCTGACATCTAGTTTAAAATAAACTAATTATCTCCAGTTACATTGAAAATAGTCTGATGCAGCCACCTAGAGTGTGAAATAAGTTTTTTTTTAAAAAACTCCGGGTAAAAGAGATGGATATATTAAATATTTTTCTGGTGCATTACTTTTGAACACTCTAGCCCGGAAATATCACGGGAATGAGAGATAGGAGACGAAAGCTCGACCCATGATTTTGACGGGAGCCACTTTTTATTTTTTCGAAATAAATGAGCGTCGCACTCGTCAAATGATGCCACTGAGTTAATAGTAGTAGTTTAATTTACTCGAACCGACACCCAGTTATGATTGAAATATTTTTCTAATCAGTTTTTTTTCTTCTCTTTTCCAAGTCCCTTTCAGGAGCGTTTTAAGAAACTCAAACAATTATATATCTTTCGAACATAAACATTTTCTAAAATTTCTATTTTAATGGGGAAGAAATATTTTGAAAAAAATAATAAATAATCTTAAAATTTTATATATTTAATTCAAGTTATAAAATATTAAAAGAGACGCACGAAGCTTTATTCCTGTTAATTGCACCAATTCTTTCATTGTGGCAACTGCTTTCACTAAGTTGTTAGCTATAAATTGAGTATCGACGTCTTGCTATAGTTAACATTATGATCTTCTTTAAGACTTGGCCTAAAGAAAAGCACTTCATTTTATGACTGTAATTACGAACACACTTCGGTTTTACGACTCAACTAAAGTTTATGCCTCCTACTAAAAGCATAGAAATAAACACTATGTGTGAAAATTAGATGTAAAAGGACTATAAATGATTTTTCTTTTTTCTGAGAGTCACGCTTCATGTAGTTTTAAATATCGCTAAGTAGGACCAAACTTTTGATTGTAAATAGTTAGTAAGCCAGTTAGACACATAACTATGAAAAAAATTTCATTACTTATTTTTTGTTTTGTAAAAGAAATATGTCTACGAGCACTTACATACACGAACTATAAATGATTTTATCTTCATACAGTTTTAAATTTCTTGAAGTAGCCA
The DNA here is from genome assembly GCF_043381705.1 of Parasteatoda tepidariorum. NCBI lineage: Eukaryota > Metazoa > Arthropoda > Arachnida > Araneae > Theridiidae > Parasteatoda > Parasteatoda tepidariorum. The sequence continues at coordinate 15,722,960 of NC_092212.1, forward strand.
AATTGTTGATTGGCAATAGTTAGTAAAATAGACACATGACTGTAAAAATATATTTATTACTTATTTCTTTGTTTTGTAAAAGAAATATGTCTACGGGTAGTTACATATAAAAGAACTATAAATGATTTTTTTGAAATTCAAGCTTCCCATAGTTTTAAATTAGGTGAAGTAGCCAAATAGTTGATTGGAAGTAGTGAAATAGTTAGACACATAACTGTCAAAAGTTTTTTCACTACTCATTTTTTGTTTTGTAAAAGAAATATGTCTATTGTCAGTTACATATACGAGAATTATAAATGATTTTTTTTTTCTAAAACTCAAGCTTTATATAGTTTTACATTAGGTGAAGTAACCAAATTGGTGATTGGAAATAGTCAGTAAAATAGTTAAACATGTAACTGTCAAATGTTTTATCATTACTTATTTTTTGTTTTGTAAAAGAAATATGTCTACGGGCAGCTGAAATGCGAGAACTATTATTGATTTTCTTTTTCTGAAAATCGTGCTTTATATAGTTTTAAATCAGGTTAATTTTCGTGAAGGCTGTAAACGCTACGTTAACTAATTAGTCCCTCTTTTACACTGAAAAGTTTTATTTCTAAAAAGTTTGTTTTTCTAAAAAATGTGGCAGTAGTATTAGTGATTATAGTGGCTAAGTATTTTATTATTGTGATTTATTTTTCAAAATCAAGATAGGTTATAGCAATATTTAAAAGCTAGTGGTATCCAAAACTAAAAACTGTAAATTCTGTTGAGGGCTAAAAACTTATATTTATGAAGACGGAAAAGAGCAAGAGCTGGTATGGAAATCATTTCACTCTGGCTTGTTTTCAGGAAAAATAAAATACTCATAATGACCAAGATTTTTTTAACTGTTGCAACATATACAGTAGCACCATCCGGACCAAAATTTTGGTTCCATTAATGTAGACCTGCCTTTTTCAGAGGCTACACGAAAAATAAGAAAATTTATTTTCATTCTAAATTTTAGATTGTGTTAAGATTTAGATGAATGGCAGGTAAATAAGAGAGACAGTCAAAAGTAATTATTTGAAGTTGATTAATCTGTTACCCGGGAACGTTGAAAAATGTAGATTACATGAAAATGTACTTATAAACGCGAAAAACTTCTCCCCACCACCCTGCAGCCTTAGAAAAAGTAAGAAAATGATAGAAATTGTTACTTTATTTGCAAAGGAATGTTAACTTAATTTAGCATTCCGTCATCATCACTGGAAGGCCCAGTCTCCTAACACCTAAGGCTCCTATACTATCAGAGCTGACCTATCAAGCAATATTGGAGCAAACAAATTCGCAAGTTAACGTTATTTTAGTATTAGTTATGTTATTACAGAAATGCGGGCACGCCAAAATAACTTAAAAAACGGTAAATAACTACGAAGTAAATTTTGCAAATAGTTGACAATATTTGCTTGCTTTTAGAAATGTTAATCATGTAATCAATACAATAAAGTGGTGTATTATATAAGCCTACACATTGTTTAGAAATAGTGGTGGATTAAAATCTACTAAATGGAACTTATTAAACCAAGAATTACAATTAATAAACTACCACTTGAAAATATTTATTCTCTGTCCATATGTTAGCTCTTTGCTCCAACAATAAATGATAAGTCGGCCTGTCTAATTCAGGGGCTCTACTGACACCTTTTTCCATTGCCTCCCCCACCAATTGCCGATAAGATATCATCATCTTACTCTTTCTCTGTATCCTGAAAAATAATTTTAATATGATATTGTTTTTTATTGCAACATGCTTTTTCCTTTTAACACGTTGAATGCCACGCTATTTTTTTCCTTCTGGCCAAGCGGCAAATAACTACAAACTAAATTTGAAAATATTAGACAGATTTTGGTAGTTTTCGAAAAGGTTTAGCATGATATCTGACTTGATATGTATTGTAGCAGAGTATCTGCCCGCGATGCGGTCATCTCACTTCTTCTTCTGGTGATATGATAAAACAAGTGAGACTAGATGGCTTTGGCAAAGAAAAATATTCGTGTGTTGGCTATGAAGCTTCTGTTAAATTACAGTCAAATCTGAGTACTCATTATAACTTTTTTTCTTTATTTATTTAACAAAAACTGGGCACCTGGGCCGCGCAGCGTCCCCTATACCATTCATCATGTAATTTAGATACATTGTGTTAAAATCATTTTAAGTTTGGCAACATTATGGTAGCTATTTAAATAGGTCAAGCACATTTGCTTGATATGAAAAATTTTAAAATTATTACAACAATAAGTATATTTTAAGACAATTAGTACATAGTAAATAATATCTAATCATTAAATCAAATAACACATGCTAACGTAGTTGTGAACATTATTTGTAGGAGCATGATATCCAGAGATGCCAACTTGCTCCGGACAGCAAAAATATTTTTTAAAGTGGTAGTTTATCAATTGTGATTCTTGGTTTAATAAATTCAATTTAGTAGGCTTATATAATTCATCACTTATAGTACTCAGTCAAGCTTATACTTATTAAAACGCAAGCAAAAATAGTCAAATGTTTGCAAACTTTACTTTGTAGTTATTTGCCGTTTTTTAAATCATTTTGGGGTGTCCGGAGCAGTTGGCATCTCTGGATATCTGAAAAAAAGTGATGAATAATTTAAGCCCATGAATTATTTAGAAATAGTGGTGGATAAAAATCTACTAAATTGAATTTATTAAACCAAGAATCGCAATTGATAAACTATCATTTTAAAATGTATATTTGCTGTCTGGAGCAAGTTGGCATGTTTGTGTATAAAAATAAAACTATTTTTGTGTGTTCTATAAGGCATTAATTTCTTCGAACCATTTTAGTAACGATAATAATATTAAAAATTTACTCGAATTATGCGTTTCTAATATTCTTGGCTTCACCGGTGACCCCCAATGCGTGACGAACAAACTCAGTGCTGGTTACGGGGGACCCCCATGGCATTCAATGTGTTAAACCATCACCTCCTACATCAAGAAGCCTCTACATGGTCTTTCATAAGTAGTCCGCGCAGACTGCTTAAAAAGCGAACCAGTTGCGCGCATGTACCCAAAACCTTTTATGAAAGTAATTGAGAGAAATTTATCTTATATATTTGAGAATTGAATCTGTAGTGGTTGACAAGTGAATAATGCAAGCCAATAATATTCATAAATAAAATAAATTTTTAGTCATATATTTNGACTCCGCAACAAAAGGCTCAATGTGTTATTTGGCTCATAGAAACGAAGTCTTTAGTTACCGTACAAAGAAACTTTCGACGTAACTATGGTGTTAACCCGCCTTCTGACAAAACCATTCGTCAATGGTTCAGTGCATTTAAGGAAACAGGAAGTGTTTTGAAGCAAAAGTCGCCGGGTAGGCCGAGTGTGTCTCAAGAGAAAGTGTTAAAAAAACTTGAAGTTACTAAGTGTTAAAAAAAACTTGAAAATGTAAGCTTTTCAGTCATGTATAAAACATGTATGTATGTTTTTTATTTCATTAAAATATTTTGCCTCAAAACCCCTGAGTTCTTTTATAGACACCCTGTATATGCGGGGCAGATGCATTTTCCCGAAATATAATTTAATTAAAATTTTAAACTAATTTGTTAGTGTCAGGTATAAGACTTGAAATGAAATTGATAGTGTTAAGTTTTCAAAATAGAATCTGGATTCTTTTTAAATTATATACAATGACGTTGCTTAATTATTGATCAGATTATTTTACTTTTATATTATCTCAAAAACATTTAAATGCACTTAAAAGTATATAAAGCATGTACAAAATTGACTCAAAAGTCTCAGTTATTTCTTAATCATCAGAAACTATAAAAAACACAAAATTGTTAGAATTACTGAAAAAAAATTATCTAAATTATTATCATAATCTAAAAATTTTGTGATATAGTCGATACACCTCGCGTGCCTCAAGTGATTATGAAAAATATAACGCAAGGCTGCTCTTCATTGTACATGCATAAAAATAATGCAAATAACTAAGTAACTGCTATCAACTCTCGACTGGAAAAAGTTTATATATTTTTACTAAATGATATTATAAGGCAAATTTTAGGAATATTCAAGCTGATGAATTAATTTAAGTAGGACATTCAGTTACAATTCAATTTAATGGTACGATAGATGTATATCAACATAATAGCAATTATTATCACTCGTTGTGAGGTTGTATAAAATAATGCTTTTTGACAATGATGCACTGTACAATGGCATGTACAACGGTTTACTGGTACGATAGATGTTAATACCTATAACTGTAATTCCTTTGAAAAGTGTATTATAGAAAAGTCTTTTTCTTTTGAAAAAATGGTAGAAAAATATTTAATTATTTTTATTTATGTTGCAAAAACAAGATAGTTCTTACACAGTCCAGTCACATTAATGTGACCACCACCTACTTTCGACGTCAACGTGAAATAACCAATCACAGAAGGCAGGTGGCAGCATATTACAGTAGAGTGTATATAAAGGATGTCCTAGGGCATCGGAAAGCATTTCAAGCGTTGGCGTAATGCAAAAACGTAGCGATTTATCCGACGTCCGAAAGGGCATGATTATTGGCTTTCGGGCCAAGTGTGGAATCATTTCGGAAACGGCTAATTTTGTGAACTGTTTTCGTGCCACCTTGTTGAAACTATACTGTGCATGGTAAAATGGCACTATCCGAAATCAGCGTCGTGCCACATACGATGCACCACGGGCTATAGATGGCAGAGGCGAAGGAAAGCTACGGAGACGCGTTTGGTTGAATAGACGTCCAACTGTTGAGCAACTGACCGCCCAGATGAACCTAGGGGCTACCAAGTGTGTATCCTCAACAACGGTTCAGCGAATGTTGCTGCGCATGGGCCTCCGTATCAGAAGCCTGGTTGATGCATCTTGCTGACTGCTGTTCATTGGCGACAAAGGCTGGAATTTGCATGCCAGTACCGCAACTGGACGTCCACAGAGTGGCGACAGGTGGCTTTATTCGATGATTCACTTTTTATGCTCCATCGGACAGATGAACACTGGCGTATACAGCATGAAACGTCTGAAAGCAAACACCCTGCAACAATTGCCGGAGGGATCCAGGCTGGAGGAGGGAGCATTATGGTTTGAGGAATGTTTTACTGGCATTCACTGGGTGCACTCATCATTGTGGAAGGAGCAATGGATCAGCACAAGTGCGCATCTGTCCTTGCGGACCATGTTCACCCCTACATGCGAATGATTTTTCCTTAGAGTGATGGCATCTACCAGCGGGATAATGCGAGGTGTCATACAGTGTATGTGCGTGGTACGAAGAGCACAAGGATGAGTTTACCGTACTTCTCTGGCCAGCAAACTCTCCGGATTTAAACCCAATCGAGAATCTGTGGGACCACCTCTATCGGGTAGCTCTCGCCACATATCCTCAACAGCGTAATCTAGCGCAGCTGGCTATGGCACTAGAGTCGGCATGGCTCAACATCCCAGTGAACACCTTCAGAAACCTAGCTGACTCTCTTCCTGCACGCCTCACAGCGGTCCACTCTGTCAAAGGTGGTTATTCTGGCTTTTGACAGATGGTCACATTAATGTGACTGGACTGTGTATTACAATAATATATAAATATTATATATATTTATTTTTGGATCTGAAGACTAAGTACAATCCTTTTTTAAAGCTAAAATGACACGTCACTGAAAAAATGTCCAGTTGATATAATTAAATATGTACCACCACTTTTGATACATGGGTGTTTTTCATATATAGAACTGTTTTGTAGATTTTATTTTCATATTTAAAATGGCAGTGAAACTCATATTATTCCATTAAACGTTTTGAATTATAATTATAAATTAATTTGATTTCCACTATAAAGAATAGTAACAAATATAGAAAAACACAGTAGTCTCCTTAAATAGCAAACCTGCTAAATTTTACGCTTTTGGCGTAAAATTTTATTTCTATATTTAAAGTGGTTTTAAAGTGGTGGCATGCCTTCTATATATTCTTTGCATTTATAAACTTAATTTATGATCTTTTGGCCACCACTATTTTTGAAAGAATTAAGCATATATACAATTGTGTAATACAACATCAGCACTACCAAAATATGGTGCAAGCTTCCGCCTAAAATTGAAACTTAAATTCCATTTTACTACCACTGAAGAAAATCATGCTCGAAAGGATTGAAAGTTGGCAGATAAGAAATACAAAGAGTGATCAAATAAAAAGGTGCGAAATGACGTAAAATTGTAACAGTTAAATATTTGCATATTCTACCATGGGAGAAAGTAGCGAGACATCTCGGGATGCGATTGGAGTCTCTGACTGCGATCGGAGCATGAGCGGGGGCCCGCATGCACAGGAGAGAGCAGAGGCTCTTATCAAAAGCGGCGTCCAAATGACGCAGCAGTCCGTATGAGGACACGATGGCGTTCGCGTTGCAAAATTCGACGATTGAGGAACAGCGAGTTGTTATCCGATTTCTGACAGCGGAACACTCCGACGCCTACGCAGGTCCATGAAGAGCAAAACACCGAGACTGCTCACGGAGGGTGTGGTTCTGCTCCATGATAACGTTCGTCCACACGTCTCCAGAGTCACACACATGGAACTGGTCAAGTTCAAGTGGGAGACGTTAGACTCTCCGCCCTACAGTCCGGACATGTCGCCCTGAGATTGCCATGTGTTTGGTCCTCTGAAGAAACACCTGAAAGGGAAACGCTTCAACTCGGACGACGTACTCAAGGGCACTGTGAAGGATTGGGTCTCGTCACGGCCACAGGAATTTTGGGAACAAGGAATCCTGCGGCTTGTTCATCAGTGGGATCGTTGTGCTCATGGCTATGGCTATGGTGTATATTTTGAATAAAGTCTACATTTGTACCCACCATGTCGTTTCGTACCTTTTCATTTGATCACCCCTTGTAGTAATTATCAATATCAACTTCGTCAAATTGTAAATATGTCTTGAATAAGATTGATCTACGGTAATTCCTTTACTACCACTTTAAAAATCCATTCTCGGAAAGAGTAAAAATTGGCGTGCATAATTAGGTTTAGGATTTAAAAAACAGAAAACCAGTAACTCAATTTATTTTAATTTTAAATATAACAAGGAGAAGAAAAAAAAGTCATTCATAATACCCTATTTTATTATTAATGGTATGAATATCGATATATTGATAAGATAATATGATATAGCAATATTTTAAAAAAATAAATGGTTTTACTAAAAGCTTTTAAATTGGTCCAAGGTTTGAAACTTATACTTATGAAGACGGAAAAGAGCAAAGACTGGTTAAGAAATCATTTCATTCTAGCTTGTTTTCAGGAAGAATAAAATACTCATGGTGACAAAAATTTTCTTAACTGTTACATCATATATAGTAGTACCACCAACGCCTCCACACGGTTTCTTATAGGTAGTCCAATCAGACCACTGTGAAGGATATCCACCCGTCGAACGAGTCATTAAATATAGAATAAAGTTAAAATAAGAAAGTGGTAGCAAATATATGACTAAATTTTTTTATTATTTATGAATATTATTGGTTTGCCTTATTCACTTGTCTACCACTACAGATTCAATTCTCAAATATATATGATGAATTTCTCTCAATTACTTTTATAAAAGGTTTTGGGTTCATGCGCACAACTGGTTCACTTTTAAAATAGTCTGCGCGGACTACTTATAAAGGACCGTGTGGAGGCTTCTTGCTGTAGGAGGTGATGGTACCACCCTATATGAAACACCTTTCGGGCCAAATTTTTTGTCCCTTAAATGAAAGCCCACCTTTTTAAAGACTACACAAAAAATAAGAAATTTTAGTTTCCTTCTAAATTTCAGATTGTGTTAAGATTTAAATGAATGGCAGGTAAATAAGTGAGATAGTCGAAGACATTTATTTGAAGTTAATCAATCTGTTACTCTAGATATTTGAAAAGTGCAGATTACATGAAAATATACTTACAAACACGAAGAACTTCTCCCCATAACGCTACAGCCTTATAAAGAATAAGAAAATGATAGAAATTGTCACTTCATGTGCAAAGGAATGTTAACTTAAATTAGCATTCCATCATCATCACTAGAAGGCCCTGTCTCCTGACATCCTTTTTCGTTACCTCGATAATATTTAGGCAGTTCCTGGTCGATAAGATATCATCATCTTACTCTTTTCTCTGTATCCTCATAAATAATTTTAATATGAAATTGTTTTTGATTGCAACATGCTTTTCCCTTATGGCCAAGCGGTAAATAACTACAGGCTAAATTTGAAAATATTAGACAGATTTTGCTAGTTTTTGAAAAGGTTTAGTAAGATTTCCGAAAAAAGTGGTGAATAATTTAATCCTATGAATTATTTAGAAATAATAGTGGAAAAAAATATACTAAATTGATGTTATTAAGCCAAGTATCACTATTGATAAACTACCACCTTAAAGTATATATTTGCTGTCCGGAGCAAGTTGGCATGTCTGTGTATATAAATAAAAAAAATTTGCGTGTTCTATAAAGCATTAATTTCTTCAAACCATTTTATTAACGATAATAATATTAAAAAAACTAAAAATTTACTCGAATTATGCGTTTCTAATAATCTTGGCTTCACCGGTCACCGGTAAACCCCCGTGGCGTAACGAACACACTCAGTGCTGACCCCATGGCATTCAAAGTGCTAAACTAGCAATCTTCAAAAGAGAGGAATAATCATTTAACAGATAAACATTCTTTCTAAATGGTTGGATAATACTAGGATTTTTTCTTTTATTATATTGTTCAAACATGTTTCCCATCAATAAAACCTCTTTTTTCTCGTTTCATAAAATTTTAATTTTTCCTTTTCCATCTTTCTGTTTCAATACTGAAGATGATCTTCATCGTAGAACTTGAAACTATAGTATGTTTTTTTATATGCAATTATTTATGGTCATAGCTTTTCAACTTTTTCCTATTTATAAAAACGACAATCCTCTTCTCACTTGGTTAACAAAGAGTATTTCAATGTTTATTTTGTATTTCGATACCTCTATCTTACTTTTTGAAAATTTCATGTGTCCCTTAAATTGAGTATCCCTTTGAGATTGAGACAGAGCGACAAATTTGTCCATTAAATAGAGAGTATTTCTTATTTAGAAGTGCCCCCTGTAGCAGATGGTGACGTCTTTTTCGGTGGCATTACTTATGCTGATCACTTTTCTGCTTTCTCCTCTATATAAAAACGACAATCCACTTGGATAACAAAGAGTGTTTCTTTATTTATTTTGTATTTCTCTATATTCATCTTATTTTTTGAAATTATTCCAGTTTCCCTAGAACACAGTGCCTTTCATAAAGACAAAAACATATTAAAGCTCCCTATAATCTAGGGGACTAAAAAGTAAGATAAATATAGAGAAATGAATAATGAAACACTCTTTGTTATTCAAGTGAAAAGTGGTATATCGTTTTTATATATAGGAGAAAGCAAAAAAGTGATGAGTACAAATAGCCACCACAATATGGTCCACCATTATAATCCACTCTTCACTTGGATAACAAATATTTTATATTATACTAATTTTGTACTTACTTTTTGAAATTTTGCCCGTCTTTCTAAAATAAAGTGCTTTATATTAAGAGGATTTCATATTAGAACCGTAAAATCCAATCTGCAAAAGTAAAGGCCTACAATACAAAATATTCTTTCATGAAAATAAGTGATAGGATTCAACTCAAATTTTTAATCAATGGTAAAGTTGTAGATTAATGAGATGCAACATATATAGTGCAAAAGAGCCAGGACATACAGATTCAAACTTGAAATGAAAGTATCATGCAGGCCTAACCGTTACATCTGATAATACATTTAAGGAATAATCTCCTACAACTCTTTTCAGAACGGCACATTTTGCATCAGTGCAAAATAAGGCGTGCACGTTCTTGGACTGCATTTTACTATTATTATTAAATACATTATAGCCCATAATCCAAAGGACAGTAACCAACTGATTTTCTAAAAGTTTATTTTTCTCCTCCAGCTAAATAGCTATAATTGAAGAGGTTTTGCTACCAATTTTTTCTTCTCTTTCTGTCTTTTAGTCCCAAAGAATTTTAACCATAGGTGCAGACTAATTATGTTACATGTGCAGACCAATGCCAGCACTTAAAAATAAAATTTGAATATATTTCAGGAAGTGCAAATCTGTGCAAATTTGAAATATATCAGAGATGCCAACTGCTCCGGACAACCCAAATTAATTTTAAAAGCGGTAAATAACTTCAAAGTAAGATTTGCAAATATTTGATTATTTTTGCTTGCTTTTTAAAAGGTATAGCATGCATACCTGCCAACTTTTAATCCTTTCAAGGATGATTTTCCCCAGTGGTAGTAAAATGAAATGTAAATTACAATTTTAGGCAGAAACATTTGCTGCATTATGAACAAGCTTATGCGGATTACTAGAACAGTATTACATATTAATCTATATGCTTAATTTTTTTAAAAATAGTGGTGAATTAAAAATATTATAAATTAAGTTTATAAATGCAAGGAATATATCGAAAGCATAAATTTTACAACCACTTTAAATATAGAAATAAAATTTTACGCCAAATGCGTAAAAGTTGGCGGGTATGAGCATGGCATAAGTACTATAAAGTGGTGAATTATATAAGCCTACGAGATATTTAGAAATAGTGGTGGATAGAAATCTACTAAATTGAATTTATTAAATCAAGAATCACAATTGGTGAACTACCACTTTAAAATATATATTTGCTGTCCGGAGCAAGTTGGCATCTCTGATATATTATAAAAAAAATTAATTATAAAATAGTGGTAAAAATAATTTCTTTAAAGATTTTTCTTTATTACTATTTTTGAAAAATATTGTCGGAAACTAAACATTAGAAAGACATGCGACATTTTTTATACTCATCACTTTTTTGCTCACTCCTATACATAAAAACGATAATTCTCTCTTAACTTGAACAACTAGGATTTTTCACTATTAATTTTGTACTTCTCTGTCTTACTTTTTAAAATTTTTCCCGTGTTTCTTAAATCGATATTGGGAGGACTTCCTATTAGACCTACCAGCAAAATTGAATCTGCAAAAGTAAAGGCCTCATTTTACTGCAATACAAAACGTTCTTTTATGAAAGTAAGTGATATAGGATCTCAACTGAAACTTTAACTCAATGGTAATGTTCTTGATTAAAGAGACGCAGCATCAGGGGTGAAAGCGAGACGGAAAAGAGGGAGAACTGGTAGTAAAACCATTTCAATTTCAATTATTTTTTGGAAGTATAAGTAGTCAGCGTGAGAAGCTGTATCAGACTAGGAGGAAACCAGGAGGAGTCAAGAATTTGAGGGGATACTTCTGATAGGGATCACCTTTGTTCATTTACAAATTTAAAACTTTGGGTACATTTGACGAGTGAGACTCGTTATGCATTTACTACCGATAAATAAAAAGTGGCGAGTAAAATATCTTGCTGTCAGTCTATTTCAGAAAGAAATAATGCACTCATAACTACAACATCTTATAATTGACAAAGTATTTAGCGAAGGTGTCAGGTTATATTTGGTAACTATTAAACAAAAAAAAACTTTATTAATCAAAAACTTACTACCAGGTTTTTTAATTTGGTAGTTTTCTCATACCTCGGAATTTAAATAATTCGGATCCAAAGGGTTAAATAAACTGCGGAAGCTAATATTGGGTGACACGGACAGTGTTGCCAGATTAGGGGGTTTCCCCCTAAATTTAGGGGGATTTTCTATCTTCAATGGGTATTTTAGGGGAATTTGTTTTTAGGGGTTTGGTTTAGGGTTATGTTACTAGTTTCATTTTAGTTACCTTCTAATATCAAATTCTATAACTGAATGTGTGAATGGTAATAGGAAAATCAATATGCTAAACCAAAACAAAAAGATTAAGATTTAATTTTAGAACTTTATCCCTTTGTTGAATGTAGTAGGTCAGGGGTGGCGAACCTTTATGCACCAACGTGCCATTTTTTCTAAAAAAAATTTTAATGTTGTCATAGACTCGCCGACAAATAGTTTTGATTTCGTGTTTATAGCGTAAGTAATAATACTAAATACTATCAACTCAAAAGTATTACAAAATAAAATACATTTTGCAATGTCTCAGTTATACGCATATGCGTAATTCAACTTTAAGTAGCATCAATGTGACTTCTGTTGTTGCAGATTAGATGGCAAATAACATATATTAGGGTTATAAGATGTTAGTTTAAGCAGAACTGTTAATTAGTTTGCTAGTTATTTATTGCTAGCTTGTTTTTTTATGGTTATTAATTGCTTTTTTGCCTTAATTGTTCAGTTTTTTGTGAATTTTAATTTAATTGTTATTATTCTTCATATCGGAACTTCGTGATCGGTAGCGTGCCCAAAATATCGTGTCACGTGCCATAAATGGCACGCGTGCCATTGGTTCGCCATCCCTGTAGTAGGTTATTACTTAGCTCGATCAACCTGTACGTTTGGAGAATTTGAATTCAAATTATTTCAAATTTTTAATTTGCATTGTTCAAAAATAATGCCGAAGGATAAAGAAAAAAAGAAGTACGTACAAAAGTACAAGAAAGATTGGGAACACGAAAAGCAATTTAAAGGTTTAAGGGTAAAGGATTTTGTACCTACTTCTTCTATGTTAAACAGCGAAAAGATATACAAATCAGAAAGTATTGACGAAAATATGTTGGATATTTCATCAAAAATTTAAGCATAATGTTAGAATTAAAAAGACTATATCGTTGATAATAAAATATTTATGAAAAAATATGCAAATCAAAAAGTATTGAAAAAAATATTTTAAATATTTTAGTAGAAATTAAAGATAATGTAACGATTGAAATGTAAAAAAGAATAATTTGTTGATGATAAAATATTAAAAAGTATTAAAGTAACGTTTTCTATACGTTATTTAACATTGGTACTATTTTTTAATACTTACACATGAAGTCAAAAATTTTGAGGTTTTATAATATTTTTAGGGAATTTTACAACGCCATCTGGAGGTGAACGGTTATCAGTACCTGTACAATAAAGTCACCTCTGTAAATAATGAATTACCTATTGAATCAAACGCTGAGATTATGAAATAAAAGAGCAGAGATGCCAACTGCTCCGGAAGGGCCATAATACTTTAAAAAACGGTAAGCAACTACATACTGAAATTTCCAAATATTTGACTACTTTTGTTTACTTTTTAAACGGTGTCGCGTGACTCATATCAAAGAAAGTGGCGAATTATATATGCTTTTGAACTATTTAGAAATAGTGGTGGATAAAAACCTAATAAATTGAATTTATTAAACCAAGATTCACACATTAATAAACTACCACCATAACATATTTATTTGCTGTCCGGAGCAAGTTGGCATCTCTGAAAGAGCAGTTTTATATATATGCTATAATTGTAAATAAATCTTGGTAGGAACAGAAGTTTTATTTTTTTCTCAGAAAAAATGCTAGAATGAAATGTTTTTCGTACCAGTTTTTGCTCTTCTCCGTCTTGATATATATATATATAAATAAACTTTCTGCTCTCTCAGCATAAATAGTGCAAAAGAGCAAGAGCATGTATATTCCAACTTTTAATGAAAGTACCGGACTGACTAAACCGGCACATCTGATAAAACATTTAAGGAATAATCTCCTTTCAACTCTTTTCATAAAGGTACCTTTTGCATCATTGCAAAATTGGGCGTGTACACTCTTGGACACAATTTTCCGATATACCTACTATTATTAAATACATTATAGCCCCTAATCAAAAGGGCAGTTACCAACAGCTTTGTCTAAAAGCTTATTTTTCTCCCCCAGAAAAATGTCTATAATTGTAAAGGTTATACTACCAGTTATTTTTGTTTTGCTGTCTGACTGTCAGTCCCAACTCCCCAAGAATTCATATATGCACTTTTATTATGTTATCCGTGCCGATAATTGTCAACACTTAATAGAAATTTTAAAACTGACATGTACGGGAAAATACATTAATGTTCTAATTTGAAATAATATATATTCATCAAATTATTTTTAAAAAAGTGGTATTGTTTATTTTTATTAATTTTTTTAGAAGATTCTTTTATGATTTTTGAAAAATATTGTAAGAAACTAAACTTTAAAAAACATGCTTTTATTATCTTCAGACAGTAACCTAATCATTTTGATCGCTCATCAACATAGGTGATTTCGTGACTCTTTCATATATTTTTTCTATTCTGGATGAACTTCATATATTTTTAGGAATACGTTCTAAAACTCTATATACAACTTCGTAAATGCATGTTCTTAATTTATAATTACCATAATATTCTACAGCGTTTAAACGACAAAAGATAAGGACTATTAACGTAATTATTTTAAAGTTAGCATGTATCGCGGATAAGTGAGATATGTGAATAATATTAAAACCTGCATTGGACTCTCAAATTATTCAATTTTTATAGTTTTAAATCATATTTGGAGCTAAATGAATTAAGTATCCACTTATTTAATTCTGAAATGGACTTCTTATTATAAAAGCACATTTTTCATTACTCACAATTAGAGTTCGTCTAGCAGAAATTTAAAATAAAACAAAACATTTTAAAACAGGTGCTTTACACTTTTATAGTTTTAACACTATATTTGTGTACTTTTATTGAATTTAAATCCTTTTTTTTTTTCGTAAATCCTAGAGATGAAGCGCTATTGAGTGTTCGTCTAAAATGATGTGGCAATTGAACTTTTGATTGAATTGATAAATTTTAAAACTTATTATCTATACATCTATACATCTATACAT
>NC_092212.1:15738246-15767862 GCF_043381705.1 Parasteatoda tepidariorum
ACTGTTTTTGTGAGAATAACCCATATATTCTTTCTATCTTTTCCTTTTCCTCGCCAAAGAAATATCTTGTTGAAGGAGAAAGCAACAATCCATACTTGAAGAAGAGCTTAGAGGAAGAACCAGGCAAATAAATTTTTTCTTTTATTCCAGGTACATAACCAGGTAAATCACAAATTTTATGCATCAGAGAAAATAACTAGTTTCTTTAATATGGGTATGTTTAAAGTAACAGAATTGATTTTCCTTTTACTTTTATCTTAACATAAATTATCCATGTCATTTTTGAGTATGCTTGCATGGTTTTTAATTTAAATCAGGAAGTGCCAATATAATAAGGCAAAGGGTTATTACTTCGAAAACTCGATAACGGTCAAAACTTCGGTGGCTATGTGCTTTTTTTTACTCACTAGGTTCTTCTATTAAACTCTTCGGTTCTCAACAGAATATTTATCCAACAATGTAAATAAATCCATCATTCCTTGACTTCTCAGTTCCTTCCCTTCAAGATTTTCTCTACCACATTTGTTGAAAACGAATAAACATTTGAAATTTTATTATGTTTAATAAGATTCATGTTTTTCTTTTAGGATGATTTGTGGCGCCATAGTGCTGTCTGTTTCTCTGCTAAGTCTTTTGATTTTTTTTACTCACAAAATGTAGAGAAAACATGGAAAAAATTACAGAATAAATAAAAGAGAGAAAAAAATAATTGAAAATAAAAAAATTTAAAAAAAATTATAAAAATCCAAAAACAAGTATTAATAAGAATCCGAAAAGAAAGATATAATCTTTTCATTGGCTCACACGATTATATCCACAAAAAGAAGGGCTCTCTAATATTGTAATAATTGTATCTAATTGTATCAATATAGCCAAAGCAAAATACATCAATAAAATAGTGTTACGAGCACTCAAAAAACAATTTTTTTAAACAAAATAAAATAGAACACATTAAGTAATAAATATCGCGTAAAGACAGAAAATAAAATGTAAAGAAAAAACAGAAGAAAACATAAAACAAAATCTATAAAGCACATAATGAATTTAAAAGAACTAAAAGATCCTTAAGGGTCTATTCAATAGCATTCCCGTTTCTAAACTAAAAGATATCTTTTTTGAATTATTACCATGATTTTAAAAATATCCTTAATTGCGATTTTGATTATTAGGAAATTCTAATTTATTATTGTCTTTTTAATAATATCTTAACAATGAAAAATATATTTTTCTTCAAATTGTTGAATTACCACAGGGGTCTAGTTTTTCCTCTCTCTTAGCTAACTTATTTCTGCACTATTGCAAAAAAAAATATTTTCTTAATATTAAATTTGTTTCTAGATTTATTGATGATTTACTTATCTTTAATTTTCAAGATAATTTAATTATATTAAATAATATTAAAACCTAGTAATTAATCTTGCTTTCTAATCATGACGCTAATATTAATTTAAATTTTTTGGATTTCGGTATTATAAAATAAAAAAAATGTCTATTTGGTTGATTTATACGATAAAGGAAATAATTTTAAGTTTAATATAAATAAACTGATTACATGGAATTCTGATGTTTCTAAAAACATCTATTTAAATACTATTTTTAATCAAATTAATAGAATTAACCCTTGCACTCCGAGTACTTTTAAAAACTGTTTAATCTATTATCAGCACTATAACATTTGAAATACACCATACAGTACTGTTATACAATTTTAAAATTCTTAAAATAATAGGGTTACTAATTATTAAGGTATAAAATTTCTTAATTTTAAAGTGGGGACTGTTGATGCTGCCTCATTGGGGACATCGGAGTGCAAAGGGTTAAAATAATCTGTATTAATGTTTATTTATATAAAAAAACAAATAGACAAACTCTTTCAAAATTTGATAAAAAAAAACGATGGATATCCAACTAAAGTAATTAAATTCTATATAAAATCATTGAGTTAACTGTACGTTATTATAAATAAGTCTACTAAAAACTTATTTGTTAATTTACATAATTTTTACTATGTGCAAATTCATTTCAGGCAAATCCATGGCTAAAATTATGTGCAAAACAGGCAATTCATGTTTTTCTCTTTTCTTTTTTTTTCTTAAATTAAAGTAAATTTCCTAAAATCTTTAAAACTGTATAATTAAATATCAACCTTATTAAGTGTAAACTTCTCTAAATTATCCAGTATAATATTACCTTGCGCACATCCATTTTCGGGCCCATCCTTGGTGACTAACAAAACAAACGCGCTTTTGTACTTCGGCAAGAATGCACTATAAAACAAAATTCCTCTAATTACGCTTTTTCCTCAATTTGCGCTTCTGTTTTCTTATTTTGTATTGTGGTAATCTTTTTATGAAAATATTTTAAATCATTCCTGAATAATTTCCCGTTCATGTAAGTTCATTTGAATTCGTCATTCGCTTTATGGACTTCGTTTTATGTTTTGTTCTGTTTTTTCTTTGCATAATATTTTCTGTTTTCACGTGCTATTTATATATACGTGCTATTTATATTACGTGTACTCTATTCTATTTTGTTTGAAAAACAATTTTTTTACTGCTCCTCTTCCTATTGTACTGATATATTCTGCTTTGGCTACATTGATACAATATTAGAAAGCACTCCTTTTTGCGGATATAATAGTGAGAGCTGATTAAAAGATTATATATTTTTTCCGGATTTTTATTAATATTTTTTTCTGATTTTTATTAATTTCTTAGTTTTTTATGTTAATTAATTTTTCGTTCTCTTTTTTACTATTCCGTAATTTTTTCCCTGTTTTCTCTACATTTTGAATTTACTTTATGAGTTGTATTTTCTTGCATCTCATGCGGAGTAAATAAAACTTAATGCTTTTCTTAATTTTCTTCGTTTTTATCTTTTTTCTTTTTTATTCCTTTTGTATTTATTCATTGTGCTATACATATATATATACATANGAAAAACAGCTGAATTGAGCATAACATTTAAATTCAAGGTACTATAGGCAAATTTGATAATAATTACATAAAAATTAAATGAAAAGATGCCAGAAACTGTGTGTGAGGCAATAATAAGAAAAAATACCAAAGAGAAAAATTTAATAAAGCATATCGCGATTATACGGATAAAACATTTGTTTTAGGAAATATGTTGCTAGAACTATAAATCCCGCGAAAAAGGTGACATTACATTTGAGTTGCATTTAATTAAAGTCTAAAGTAATTAAACAGAGTTTGTTGGATTTAGTTGTTTAATCAAAACACCATATAATCCCCTTACACCGTGAAAGGAAACTAGGAAGTGGACTCTGAAGTGAGTTCACCGAATCGGGCATGTGGCTGTCTTGAAACACCGAGTTCGGTACTGATTTCAATTAAATTGCCAATTTAATTGAACTGTATAAACGGTTTTCAATTATTTCAACAGTTCGTTTTCGAAATCTAAAACTACGCGAAATTTAAAGTTAGATATTTGAGTACTTCTGAGTATTATTTATTTGTGAAGACTTAGATTTATTTTCTATCAAACATGCAATCACTTCTACGAGGAATTCGTTTATTGGCAATGAAAGGGGAAATGGGATTTTTAGGGTTTCTGTGGTAAGTTCAGAAGAAAGCGACTCTCATGAATTTAAGACTAAGATATCAATAGCTTCAATAAGAGTTGATTTAAAAATTAACCATGAAGGATTTAGGTTTAGTAAAATTCATCGTGTTTGATTGTTTTCCCTTAACATTAACTTAGAAATTATAAAATTGTCCACATTTTTTTACTCGAATTTGAAAATATGCAGGTATTTATGGAAATTTCTCTCTAAAAGGTTTGTCCCACAGTGGCCTGATCGTTAAGACACGGTTCCCAGCAGATCACCGACGTCAAGCATCACTGGTTATTGTCAGTGCGAGGGTGGGTGACCGCTTGGATCAATCTGCATAGGGACCGAGGGTGTGCGGTATTGGTCCTCGTTAAACTGTTCTGCCGTAAAGTGCTCGACTTCATGTTCAGGTCGTCCAGCTACCAAAGCGGGGGTGCCATCCCCTCTGCAGAGGATCAAAATTGTGATGGCATGTCTTCGAAACATCCTCAGGGATGCTTCCCAGACCGTCGCCAATGGCTTATTGTGCAGCTCTAGAGCAACGTAAACGAACCACTATAAAGAATGAATATTGGAGTAATACAATTTCTAAAATTTTTTCATAATTAATCAGATTTTCTACATTTCATGCAACATTTAGTTGACAAAAAACATAATTTCTTGCCGTCATGCGGTCATTATTATCAAATTGAAAAACTAAAGATACATACGTGCTGTTTCATTGATTTCTTCCTTTTTGTGATCCATTTTTGTGAAGAATTGAGGAAGTGAAAAAGACGTTATGCTTAAGGAAATTTTATAGAAAATTTCCGTCGAGCCATTTTATAAAAAAAAATTTCTATTAATAATACTGCAAACCAGAGATACCGAAACGAAACAAACTTATTTTAGGAAAAAAAGCCTAAATGTCACTGAGCTCACTGCACGTGGTAACTGCTGTCGGCCTTACCGGTTTAAATTTACTGCTTTATTACCCATTTGAAAAGAATACAGCAATAAAATATAACTTATTATCAGAAAAAAAGATGACATCTTTTCGTTTAAAGCTTACTTTTATAAAATAGAGAATAATTTATTCACGATAAGTGTAATTTAATATCCAGTTATTAAATTAACTTAAGTTTAAAAAACGTAACCCATAATTTTCACCAACTCCTGAAAGAGCTGATAATTTTGTCATTATCACAACAGCAAAAGAAACTTTTGAATCAAATTGCATCAAACAAAAGGAAAGGATTAAGGGAAGATTGAGTTATTTATGATTTTAACAAGCGACATCCGGCTGATTATGAAGAAATAGTGTTTTCTTGCAACCCTAACAGTTTCTTATTTTGTGCAAGAGATGGGAAGTGATTAGTGCTAAGTATTTTATGATCAAATATTTCTTACAGGTTATTATACTCTGTGATGTTTGTTATACGTGACTGTTATATATATACATAGCCGGAAACTTGTACTGCATTTGGAAAAGAGTTTACTAAGCAGTAGTACAGAAATGCCAACTTGCTCCGGACAAAGGATAAGTATTTTAAAGTGGTAGTCTTTTAATGTATGATTCTTGGTTTAGTAATTTCCATTGATCCGGTTTTTATTCACCACCATTTTTAAGTAATTCAAAAGTTTAAGTGATGTGCCACTTTGTTTCAGTTAAGCCACGATGAGTATTTTAAAAAGTTGACAAAATTAATCGAATGCCTGCAAATTTTATTTTATAATTCACAGCCAGTTTTTGAAATGTTTTGTCGATTCCGGTGCAGTTGGTAAATGTTGTAGTAAGATAACGAACTGAGATTATTTTTTTTAAAATTAAGATACGGCGCCAGCACTTGGAAGTACTATTGCCTTTCGTCTTCGAGAATAATATACCTGACCCCAGAGACTAATTTACAATCCAGCTTCCTTTTACAACTTGCTATTTTTTTTCTTTTTTTGAGGTTTTCCCCTTGGATGTAGTTGGAGGCAATTATAAGGGTAGCTTTTATTTCTTTTAAAATTTGCTATCTGAACTAATGAAAATCAAGAATAAAATTTTTAATTAATAAAATACCAAATAGAAGAGCAGGATGTTTATTTCGGCTGGATTGTGACCTAGGGTACCTTTCTCTATTCATGATATATTTTTCTATATCCAACATATTTTTGTTCGTGTAGCAAACATAAAAGAAAATATTTAATTCTAGACTCTTTAAATTTAGACTCACTATTCTAGAATATATATTGATTTGCAGAGATAGATTAAAGAATTTAAGAATTACATTTTGAAATTGAGATTCTTACTTTTGATGGCAAATGCTACCCCTAAGAAAAATGGTTCTCAATGATTGTATAGCAACCGTATCTTCATCACAGCAAATCACTGTGTGGATATACAAATAGGTCTTTTATTCTTGCTACATTAACGATTAACTTTCAACCATTACGGATTGTACTAAAATTTCATTTTTATTTTAAAAGTGATTAGGCAATCTTTTTTTTAGCTATTAGAATTCATTTGAAGTTACTTCAATCAACACGCACACTATACATAACAATAAAATATTCTTATTTATTTATCCCTTTGACGAAGGCAAGACACCAGTGCCCCTTTTATAATTTTTTTCAGAAACNTTTTCTGAAACACCAAATAAATTTTAGCACAAAGGTTAAAGTGAGTTATTTAAATAAATGTATGTTGAGGTCTTGGCAAATTAATAAGATTATATCCACATACAATTCTATCTTGACTACCTTTTCGCTATCTTTTAATGAAAAACTTTTCGGAACATATATTTTATTTTTATATTTCATTTTATAACAGTCGTTGTAAAACCGACCCAATTTTGGGTTTACGAATACCAATGTTTAACCCAGTAGTCTTGTAATTTTGAACTTAATCCAGAAGACAAGAGAACTCCTAGATCTTAACTCAGAATCTGGGAGAAATTTGCTTTCGTGAAGGACTGACTTTTTGCTGAAACTAATCCGTATTTGTGTAATAAGGAGATGAAAACCTGCCATTGCTAGCCTGACGGCAAAGGGACTCTAACCCGTGATCCATCTACTGCGAAGATATTTCACGTCATCTGTCTAGTGGTCAATGCGAGCCGGGTGCGGAATTTTGAATCGACCAGCCATTGCTAGGATTCGAACCCGGTTCACCTTATTGAAAGACGAGTGCTCTATCCCCTGAGCCACCACTGCTCTTCGGAACATATAATTCCTTTTATTACAATCTCTACTAAATGGATAGTGAAAAAAATGACTAGTGTACTAAAAAGTATACTATGAAAAGCTGCCAACTTTAGTTTTTTTAATATAATTTTGAATTTTATTACTAATTTTTTTTGCGCTCGTAAGCCCCTGGAAAACCTTGTAATTACCTGGAAATTTGGTTTAATTTCTAAGTTATTGGTATAGTTATGTTTTAGAAACTATACATGTGGACTATACATGTATTCTACTGTACCATACGAAATGTCGAAGTACTATTTAAGAAACAGAAAGATTTTTGTTTTTGTTAAGCATACACAGAACTTTCTTTTAATATGTTTTTATAAATATACAAATTTAGACACAAAATTAAAACAAAAAACACATTTTATAAATGAATTGTAGAAATCGATGCAATAAATGATGGCTGTTGTTTAAATAACTTTACTATTACTAAGTTAACGTTAAGAGGGAAGCTTTTAAATTAAACACACTACATGTAAAATATTAAAAAAGAGTCTATATTTCATGAATACGCATAAAACTTACAATGTAATGCGTTTATAAAGTCTTCATATTAAAAGAATAAAAAATACAATTTAAAATAAAGTGATTTTTTTTTAATGAAAATCGATACCAAACAAAGGTGAAATGACTGTTATTAAAATTAATTATGTTTTAGACGGTGGAAAAAACAAAGAAAATGACATATTCTATTTCCTTTTTTTTCACTTTGGGCTGATACTAATAACGAACATCAAAGTTTGAAGATTAATCACTGAAAAAAGAAATCTGAAAACAAAAATTGCCTCTTCTTTTTTGCTCACTCTTAAAAAATACAAAATATGATTTATGCAACAAATAAATAACATAAAATGAAATAAATACACTTTCATAACTAAGGCTCTCACTTTTGACGATTCTACAATCATTGTGCTGTACTTCGTTAACATGAGAATCATTTCGTTACACAATCACGCGATTTGTGGCGAAACACGAATTCTCAAATGTATAATGAAAATATCTCCTAAATTCGGAACTAAATATTTATCAGGATTGTGACATTAGAATGAAAACTAGACCATCGAAACTAGAATGACGAAATATTTGTTTAAAAATTTTTTACAAAGTTTGTTAAGTCCCTCAAGAAGTGACGATAGTTATTTCGTCACTCTGACGAAATGTTCGCTCGGAGCATATACTAGGACACGATTTCGTTCAAAACGAAAGAGTTTGACCTCAATAAAGGAAAGTGATACATTAGTGAAAATATTTAGGCAAAAAATTGAAAATTTATAGTTATGATGCTTTCTGAGTAAGTATTTGATCACACCTAGCGTGTGCAACTAAGATTCATAGCCATTTTTTTTTTTTTAAATAAAAAATAGTTTTGTGTTGTGTCAATATGGATGTGATACCGGGAATGATCGAAATCAAGAGAATGTCAATCACATTGTCAATGTCCGAAATATATAATATCCGATTTGATATTAATTTATTCGTTGACAGTATACTTGGTCTTTANTTTAACACTATGGCATACAGCGCCATTCTCCACTGGTGGTGAATTTTTTATTTATTTATTTTTTTTTTTTTTGCGGGAACTAAAATCCCATGACCTTTTATAGACATTTACCAAGTTTGATGACATTTGGTCGGGTAGTTTTATTTCCATAGCCATTTCAAAATGGAACTTTAATTATAAAGACCCTGTATTTATTTGATATTTTAATATCTGCTGAGGATAGATGCGACTCTTTGAAGGATTATTTGTGGCTCTAGATAAATGTACCCAGAGTTCCCCTCTTCATTTTTGTGCTATTATAGATATTTATAAAAAATATTATTGTTCCGTATGTGTTTCAAAATGTCTTTTAAATTACTGACAACAAATATGAAAAACTAAGTGCAACGTTGTTCAATTCAAGGTGAGTTTTCCATTTCCAATATAATTATGACACAGCAAGCATCTGGAGAATTGGGATTAATAGAGATGCAAGAAGATCAAGCTCTGCAATTAAAAATATAAGTCGACGTCAATTACTAAATTTTGAAAATTTGTACCAGAATCGAAGTATCCCGAATTAAAAAAAGGCTGCTTGTCGAATTATTTCAATATTTGGAAAAATGTACTTAAGTGAACCATTTTATTCCACTTTAAAATTCGTGACAGCCAAACATCGATCAGTATTAACTAACCAGCATCTCAAGGAATTACTGAGAAGTGCTGTCACCAATTATTCACCAAATCTTAAAGAATTATCAAGAGAAGTAAAATAAATGTGTTTAATTTTCAATATTTAAATTCAATACACATATTTTGTACTTTTACTTATACGTTTTCAATAAATATAATTTATGTAAAAAAAAATTAATACCTTTTAAATATGTATTTAATTGCGGCTCGCGAAAAATTTCAAATTTTGAAAAATGGCTCGACTATTAAGGAGTTTGGCCACAATTCGATTAGACGAAACACCAGTGTTCAGAGTACTAGTTAAATAATGCATACTGGGCAGTGGAACTTAACTAGAACTAGTATATATTTGGGACATTTACTGAAGCAATTATGTGATTGTCAACATTCCCCGATGGAAGTCAACAACCTCGGTCATTCACAGTAGCATATTTCTGAAATATTTTATGTGCAGTGCTTCTAAAATATATATTTTTTACACAATGACCCGAATACCTGCTGTTTTCTTATGGACATTATATTGTATTTGATTTTAGATTTCAATAAGGAATTTGTCTAAAGGTTGATTCTTAAATATCTCTTCGCAAATTTTATAATTATAATTAAGGAAAGATTTTTTTTTAATGAAAAAAATGCATTAATTTTTTAAATACACTGAAACATTCTTTTTAGGTTTTGATCAAATTTTGACTGTGATAATCACATTGCATTTATTTCTTGAATTTATGTAAAATTTACTTTGCTGATTGTTGCTTAAATGTAAACGTGCAAAAACTGCTTGTATAATATTTTGTGTATAAAATGAAGCATTTTTAAGTTAACAGCATTGCTATCCAATTCAACAAAAAATTGAGGGGAAAAAATTTTACTGCATATTAATTTCATTTAAACAATTGAGTGGAAGAACTTGTTAAGTGATATTTTAAAAAAATCTACTTTCACTGAGTGTAAGAAAATGCGTTTTCTAAACAGTTACTTAAATTTTCCCAATTGGATTTTGCAAATTCTTTCTTTAAAATGTCATTTAACGCGTGTTTCTCTTAGCTGAAGAGCTTTGATAGTGAAAAGCCTCATCTTACCTAAAGGTGACCTTTTTACTTAAGCTGTTCCTTCGCATTATTTCCAAACAAATATTTTACAATTTCCATTTGACTTCACCTGAATACACAGAAACATCTTTATGAAATCGTGGTTTTAACAAAAACGCTCTACTGAACATTTTGAAACGTGGCTTATCATTGTATTTCCTTCGATTTATTTAATATTGTTATTTTTCACTCTGTCAGAAACATATAAAAACTCTTACGAATTGACCTAAAATTTTTTTAAATGCTACTGAGAGTTAGACTTTTTTTTTCAAACCAAATAAATAGGTAAATAATAGGCACTAAACACTATATTTTTTGTAAAGAATTTTGGTCGGACCCTAAGCAGTCCCGGGATAATTGTCCTTTCCATTTCCCTAGAGTAAGACATATGTAAATTGTCATACTAATGCTTCCCCCTTTTCATTGACATTCTAGTTTTTTCTAAATTTTACATAAAGTTAACATGTGTATCCAGCTTTACCGAATAATTGGGGTAAGACCGGGAGATTTGACTTTCTCTAGAATAAAAAGTCATTTATATAACGTCCATGAGTTTTGAAGGATGATATATATTGAACACAACAATAAATATCCTGATTAAATTTGACATCCAAACAATTCAGTTTCCGGTCCTACCCCACTTTCCTCTTCTTTTTTCTTTTTACACCTTGTATAGTGTTGGAAAATCCGTATCATTTTTCAATTCTCTTTTTCATTTTAAAGTGTATACGCCTGAGATATATTTCGTAAGAGAGATTTTTTTTCTCCTCCATAACATTCTCAGAATCGGCTAAAGAAAACGTGGATACTTAAAAAACAATAATATATTTTTTTAACATCTAACATTGTTCAACAACGTAAAAATTGCATAAAAATCTAACAAACATTACATTACTGTATAACAATAGAAAAAAAAGTACATATATTAAAGAGCTGCTTGATTGGAGCATGGTTTGTGAACTAGCTGTCCCAGAACAGAAGTAGAACAAAGTTGCAGGTTTGGATAGTTATTCCTGGAAGAAAATGTTTTTAAATACGAATAAAAAATCATACTATAATTATTAGTTTAATGAACAAATTGTAAAAGAAAAAAAAAGACAAGTGCTACTGAATAAATGTAGAGCGAAAGTACGAAATTCTTCCACTTTTCAAGAATTGAAAGTTTTAAAGAACTAAGAAAACTAATTGTAAAGCATTTCGCAAAATATGGTAAACATTACAAGTACTAAAATTCTGCCGTGTTCGGGAATCAGGTGAATATATAATCTTTTACTCGGTCTGGTCATTTTTTTTCGACATGTGCAGAACAATACCTATAGGTCTTCGTACCTATCTAAACTAAAACGTGTTTTAAACTTCAGATTTTTTAAAACTATATTTTAAGTTTTTTTAAAAAGAAATTTGGGATGACAACTCTGATGATTATTCTCAAATGCAAGGGAGTTTTGTTATTTGAGACTGTTAGCAGAACAATATGATCTTCAGTTGCACTGGATATTTCTTCAGTGTAACGTTCCTTCCTTATTGTGTCCAACACAAAATGGAATTGCTTTTTTTAGGGAAGAAACATCCTAAACACATCGGAAAAATGTTTGTAAATAAACAGAAAAAAATATGTTTCATATTAGAAAACGTAATGCCTGCGAAATCGCTCTATTAAATTTAATGATCTAATATCAAAGGTCTATTTAAACTTCATATTCCATACTTTTCTGAATCATATTACTTCAAACATTAAAATACGCAAAAAGTATACAGAAACACATAATGTTACATCATTAGATTTCGCAAAAAAAAAATTTGACAACAATTTTTATCAAAACATTTAAATAAAAAGTCATTATTTATAAACGTAAAATAAAGAATGCTTATGTTTAAAAAAAACTATTCTAAAAATTCCTCATATTGAAATAAATTTTCATATTTTTTTTCTTTTAAGTCTTAAAATTCTTAATCATAAGCGTAGAAAATCATTCTGTAGGGAATTATCATCGAATTAGAACACAAATTATTTACAAGTAAATTTTTTATTATAAAAATCATACCACTTAGTTGCTTTATATATCCGGAGAATTCTAAATTGAAATGTTCTTCAATTGAAAATTTTATTCTCAAATAATACAAACATTAGATTATCCCTTCATTTATTTAAGATGACATACCTCTCGATAAAATTTTATAATTGTAAGATCTCGCTATGAATTTCTATGACTTAAACGCAACGACCTTATTTAACTTAAAAACAGAATAGCTAAATTATAGTTGAAATTAAGCATTCAAAAAACCAAAATTCTTGACAAGAAAACTATACAAATTTATTAATAATCAACACAAATGATACTATTTCAAGTAATTCGGATGACTCTTTATTATTCTTCTCCGTATTATATAGATACAAAAATATATACTATTCTATAAAGAAGAATGTTCCATAACTATTACGGTTCAGTTCGTTCTGAAATCTCATTTATTCATTGAAATGAAGTAAGCAACGTGGAATTAAATAACTTCCCTTTAATTTATAATGAATCGAAGACAAAACAAATGCATTTATACACACATCTTTAACAGTATGCTATTACGAAATCGGAAGTTATCGATTTCAAGTTTGTTGATAAGGGAAAGGAAAAAATTGAGCTAATTGTTCTTCATTCAGACTATTATTAAATGATAAATAATTATTATAAATTATTTTTCGCATGGAATAAGCTTAGGACAAACGAATTTTATAAACAACGTGCAAACATTTTTTAAATTTTCGAAATAGGGCGAAATACGCAAACAAAAAGTAAAATAAACATTAAGGGGTTCAAATTAGCAATCGTTCTCGTGATCAAACTATTGGGACTCTATTTTCCTGATAACGGTCACTCTATATATATTTTTAGGGTCCAAAATCCAAATGAGTCGGAAAAAATTTGTTTATTCAGAGAAAATGCGTTTCAGCGTATGGTTTTCGTAACTTAAAATATCTGTTGTTGGTGGTTTACGTCGCTCTAGAGCTGCACAATGGGGAGTTGGCGACAGCCTGGGAAACATCCCAGAGGATAATCCGAAGACATGCCATCACAATTTTGATCCTCCACAAAGGGGATGACTCCCCTGCTTCGGTAGCCCTACGACGTGAGCGCGAAGTTGAGCACAATCTTAAATATTTAAGCTTTAAATATCTACTGCACTAATTAGTTAGTGTATATTAACGTAATTACTGGTTAGTACCTGGAACCACCAAGTTTTAGATGTAAAACTCCGATTTGATATAAGTTTTAAAGGGAATTTCGTTTTTTATTTGGTAAACGTTTACAGAATGTTAAATGCCGGGTAGCTCTCTCCCGGGTAATGACACTCTCTTTTAGAAGAACATCAGAGCAGGAAATACCGAACAAAGATTTCTTATTTAAAAAAAGAAGTGTAGAGAATGCTACGTATTTTCATTTTCCCCCCGTATATATTTGCCTTCGTATATATAAATTAATGCTTTTCCTTATCTACCTTAATTGGATTTTAAAATATCAAATAAGTAATAAAATATCAACTAACATCGACACGGATCTCACAAATATTTCGAATATTCACCTAAGCAACTATGTGATTGCTGACATTTACCGGTGAAATTCACGTATAATTGACGTGTGCTTCAAAATAAAAAATAGTGAAATAGTTTTACTTATCAGTTAATTAATTCCCTTCCTTCGGGAGGTGAATAACAGCATTCAGTTATTTCTTACTTTATTAAATTTCCTGTTCTGTCCCTTTCGTAATTCCACATTGTTTCATGATCCGCATAAATTAAAGTAATATGAATGCGCAGTCCGTAGCAATCCAACGTTAAGTGAAGTTGAAAATCATCCTGAAACAGAGAATTCAAAGTAAGATTCAATTTAAACAAATTTCATTACTCAACTTAGTCTATTAACAGGGTTTGGACTTGGCTTGAAAAAAAATTTGCATTATTATTAACTTTCTCTTTAAGTTTAAAGTATCAAAACCCAAGATTTTGCATCAATGTTTAAACACCTGAACGCAAAGAATAATATTAATCTACGTCTAGTCTCAAAAATTGGTCTTGATATGCAATAGACTTCAATATATTTTCCTTTTCTTCCCTTATTTTTTTCAAAAAAAAAAAAAAGAAACCCTTTGCCAAGCGAATGATATGAGATAAATTAACGTCTGATTGGAGGTAACAGTGATACCCATTTCATTGTATAGTTCGCAAAATGAAAAATATGCCACCCTAAGTAACTTTTGAGCTAATGATAGGGACTCAATCTTAATGACTCAAAAGGGTGACTTAAAAAAATGCTAATTAATAAGTGTAGAAGATATTTTAAGTTACAAAATCAGACACAAAAACATACTTTCTCTGAATACCTGCGAACACACTTTTCTTCAACGGATTCGGATTTCTGATCCTATCAAGAAATAATTCCTGAGAAATCGAATTGCAAAGAAGCCGTATATTTAAAATTTCATTTATCAGAAACTATTCGACCGATTTCTCCCAAATTTTGTATTTTGCAATGTAAAATTACTTAAAAGGGATGTAAAAAACTGTATACCTTACAATTCAAAACCTTTTTGACTATAATTAAATAAAATAATAAATATTTTCTGAAATTTAGTTTTTGCATTGAATTATCTTTGGGTAAAAGAATTTTATGACTAAGTGCAAAATGTTTCAATTTGCTGAACAATTTCTCTAGATATGGAAGAAAGTACAATTAAAATTAAGGGGTCCAAACTGACCCCTCTCCTGAACAAATTATGGGGATCCCATTTTGAAGATTGCGTCTACCCCCAATATTTCGGGGAACAGAAATTATTCGGAGAAAGTACGTTCTTGTGTCTGATTCCGTAATTTAGAATACCTTCTGCACTATTTATCTAGCATATTCGTTAAGTCAACCCCCCCCCAAACCATTAAAATTGAGTCATACAACGTGAAAACCCGATCATTAGAATAAAAGATTAATCAGAATAGTCAGTTCTTGCATATTGTACAATTGTAGCACGAGTACAGTGCTAAAATATTAATCTAAAATTGGATTAATCAGCGTAGTTGCCCTTGATGTATGAATGAGATGTACGATATGTATTAAATGTATGAGAACAAACATGTTAAAAAGATTTTGTTTGTTGTATCCTGTGGGTTAATGCAATCTTTGCAATGCAAGTGATCGTTTTACCCATTTATCGTACTCTACTGGACGTAAATATTCGTTGTTCATAAACATGCTGTTCAGATCCATTTTCCAATCAGCTGAAACAGGGAGAGCTACAGCTATATGAAAGTCTAAAGTCTTCTGAAAAATGTCGCAGTTATCGTTCCAACCTGAAAGAAATGAAAATTGATGTCATTGTTTTTTTTCTTCTTTTGTTGATATTTATGAAGTATGTTAACTTACCAAACCAGGGCCTGATTATAGCCGAGGCCCAATAGGAACAATTTCTGAGGGGCCTCAAAAATTAGTAAAAAGTCTAATGAAAGGTGGACTAGTTACGTGCTGGTTTATGTACTAAATAAAAAAATAATTACAGCATACAATAAAAAAATAATTCAGCTAATCAGTGAATTATAGCTCGCTGATTTCAATTGTTTGTGGTCACCAAACTATTTTTATTTTGACATAACATTGTTTTGTTCTTTTATATTTTGCATTAAATTATAGATGCGTAAGTTTTATCTTAGAAAAATAATCTTCAATTGTTTGCTTTCAAAATTTCTTAGAATGTTTATCTTGAATCATGCAGTTCAATAGATACTTTTTCATTATTAGGACTACTCTTCAGTAATTTAATTTCAAAATATTTCGTAAGGGGCCCAGGAAATTTGGTGGGCCTTGGGCCTAAATTTGTCTTGATCGATCCCTGTACCAAACGTTTCACACAGAAGACAAAGGCATATCAAATGACGCGGGAGAACATTAAACGGTTATTTAATACACGCAAGATTTTCATGAGTTCCATTAGATCAGTCCGAAAAATGTAGAGATCCACCTTGCCACACCGTGAAACAAAATAGTCTTTTTTGGAGGTAAAAAAATTTTGATTTTTAAAACGAAATAAACCCTATACAGTTTAGTAATAGTAGTACATTATTTACGTTGCACTAGATTTGCACAATGGCTTATGATCTGGGAAACATCCCTAGAAAGATCCAAAGACATGCCATCGCAATTTTGATCTTCTACAGAGGAGGGGATGGTGCCCCTGCTTCGGCAACTCAGACATGTGAAGCAGGAACTATACGGTAGAACAGTATAACGAGGACCGATACCGCGTACCCTCGCACAGGCTGATCAAAGTGGTCACCCACCCACTTACTAATCGCAGCCTGACTGTGAGACGTTTGATCATCCTACGAAATGGCTTCACTCACCAGAAAGTGTGTTGTTCCATAGCCAAAATGTGCCCAACAAAGGTCTGAGGACTGATTTCATTTCTTGGATTGTGATGAGTGCCCTCTTGAAGAGCTGTTCACGAGAGAGAGTCGGGTGTGAGAGCCCTTCACTGACAGAGAGTGGCCAACATTCTTCGAATTCAGAGTTTTGGACTTGAAGCAAGAAGTGAGTGACCTCTGATGGCAGATGAAGGCCACTCTGCCGACCATCCTCAAGTATGAAAGGAACTGCCGTGAAACTGAAATGAAAATGGGGTCATTAAAAGAATGTATCTTGCGACACACTTTTTAAGATTCTTTCGTCTCTCTTATTTTATAAGCGTCGTTGAGCTGCCGAACCCATTTTGAGTTTACAACTCCGTAGCCTCGTCGTGTTGAACCCAATCCAGAAGACAAGGGAAATCCTGGATCAGGTATTGGGAGAAATTTGCTTCAGTGCAAAACTTTTTGATGGAACTCTCCTGCATTTGCGTTACATGAAGAAAAGTACCACGAAAACAACCCACGGTCAGCCAGACGCCAATGGGGACTTTAACCACTGAGGATATTTTACGTCACCACTGTGATCAGTGGAAGCTCGATGCGAAATTCGTATCTACCAGCCATCGCTGGGATTCGAAGCAGTTTTACCTCGCTGGAAGTCGAACACTCTGAGCCACAGTGGTTCTCTCAATCTTTTTGTAAAAATTATGTTACTGTGAGTTTGCAAGTTTTTCATGATCGTTAGGTAAAGTTGATCCTATATTTTCCCAGAGCTCTCAATGATAATCCCATAAAATGGTCCAAAATAACAGTAACGATGAGAAAAGTTAAATACAATAAGATATAATAAGAAAGTAATAATAAGCGATCACAAGGTATAAGAGATTCTTCTAAACAAGAACGAAAGAAATGAAGAAAAAAAAACATTTTTAAATTATTATTTTAGTGTTTTTAAATATGTTATAAAAAATAAAATATGAAATAAGAAAAGCCGCAGTTTTCCAAAAAGAAAAAGAGTTTGTATTCAAATTTTTTTATTATTTGCAAAGTAATTTAGAAACTGCATTATTTGGGCTCATAAAAATAAGCAAAAATTAAAAACTCTTCATTGATTTTGATAAATTTTCATCTAGTTGAGAAAAAAAAAACTTGTCAAAAGGATATTTATTCTTTACTGCAAAATGTTATTTATAGTTTAAAATTATAGTATTGTCTTGAGTGTAAGTCACTTAAATTATGGTTTTATAAGATGAAAGAACTTTGAAAAACAGGGTCATAAGGAGCACATCAAAAGCATTAAGTAATTTCATCGTACGCCAGAGCTCTTTATCTCATTACTATATTGCTACCAGCAGCACTGCTTGGAAGCTGCCTCCCAAAGACATTTTTTTGAAATTTTTTTCATATTTTTCTTAAAGCCGAGATAGTCTGGTCGGTAGGGCACTGGGCCAAGAGATTCCCGCCGACCGAAGATGGTGACTGATGCACGTTAAGTCTGTCGAGTCACAAAGTCCTCCATGCTCCCATAACAAGTCATACTGATCCAGGAGATAAGTTCAAAATAACACTTTGAACATGAGAAGTCGTAAACCCAAAATTGGGTTCAACGACTGTTCAACGACGACCCTTATAAAATAAAATATTTTTTCTTAAATCAATAAGTTTCAGATAAAAACGCATTTTTACACCATTTTAAACTACTTCATTTTAAGTGACAACATTCAAAATTTGCTTTAAACCGCTCTTACAGTTTGTCAGCTTCCAATAAAAAAATTTTAAACAACATTGAGGTGTGTTAATTAAAAATTATTAATCATATTCTTCCAACCTTTAGTCCTGACTTTTCTAAACTTTCAGTTGCAGGCTTTCCGGCGTAAAAAAAAACCCGGCATTTCTCATTTTATTCAATGAGATAGTAGCAGAAGTCGAGAAATTTTTATTCAATTAGATTTTTGCAAGCGACAAAACCCTTTGATGAATCTTTTGCATTTGCTTATGTCATGATTTAGCATCCAATCAGGTTTAACGTGAGGTCTGATCAATTATAATCATGTCACGTCGCTTGCAAGCATAAAATTAAGTCTGATCCGAAAATTGATCCAGGGTTACAATAAATCAGGGCTGTCCAGCTGCAAAGAGCCCATGGGCCAGAATTCCGGTCACTGATCACCTGGCGGGCCGCAGTTTGAAAAAGTTGAACTATAACCTCTTACCTCTTATACAATAACAATTAATAGTTGAATTATTAATTATAAAACAATGGAACAGAAGGATTATAAAACAATTTGCTTACATTTTAATGGGAAAACTGAGGCCAATCAGCCTGAATAAGAAGTTGGTGGGCTGCTTAATATGTGTTGGAGGGCCGCATGCGGCCCGCGGGCCGCCAGTTGGACAGCCCTGCAATAAATGAAGCCTAAAGCTGTAATGTTAAC
This sequence comes from Parasteatoda tepidariorum, assembly GCF_043381705.1. Lineage (NCBI taxonomy): Eukaryota > Metazoa > Arthropoda > Arachnida > Araneae > Theridiidae > Parasteatoda > Parasteatoda tepidariorum. Next base: position 15,757,115 of record NC_092212.1, read on the forward strand.
ACGCCACGCGCAGTCACGTAATTATGCACAACCATGTGATTTCAGTTCCGAATGATGTTAATTCTCTAATTCATGTTTTTTTCGGACAAATTTAGATCGATGACCGAAATTGGTGGTTGTTGTCTTTCACCGGTGAATGTTGACAATCACGTAGTCGCTTTGGTGAATGTCCGAAATATTTATTACATCCGACTTGATATTAATTTATTCGTGGATATAATTACATTTATTCGATATTTTAATACTTACTGACGATAGATTGGAAGAAACATCAGTGTTTGGAGTATCGGGCCATACATTTACATTTGCCCGGTATACATTTGCTCGGTATAGCCTACACTGATGTTTTTTTAAGGTTAAGTTCCACTGCCCGGTATACATTTGCCCGATACTCCAAACACTGATGTTTCTTCTAATCTATGGTCAGTAAGTATTAAAATATAGAATAAAATAAATATATCAAATAAATATAATAATATCAACGAATAAATTAATATAAAATTAGATATGACAAATATTTCGGACATTCACCAAAGCGACTATGTGGTTGTTGACATTCACCGGTGAGAGTCGACATTCTCCAGATTTCGGTCATTCACCGTAATATCTATACTCAATTCGACAGTTTTTGAAAGATATTTAAATTGTATACAATAATCAGTTTAGATTTTCGATAAATATCTTTTTACGCAAGTAACGCTAAAAAAATTTTTTACCAACATTGAAGTCGGTTTTTCATCAGTTTAAATTGTAACATTAAATTTTAAAAAATGTAAAAACTGAAAATATTTGAAACTTAGATCGAAGAGGTTAATCTTCTCTTTATAACAAGTTTTTCTAATTTTTTCTCCCAACAATTACTTAGTTTTAGTGTTTTTTCTATAGCTCAATAGAAATTGAACAACAGTTACAACAGTTTATTTTCCAGTGGGATGTATTTGTCATTCGCTAAGAAATGTCTCAACGCAAAGTAGTTTTAAACTGTTTCAATTACTCTAATAGGCCGCCCTGTTAATAATAGGTAGAAATAGTCAGAACTATAACTTAGGTACTCAGAAAAGTGTAAAGAGGTTCACTTTTGACGTTCTTCTGACAGTAAAATATTCGTTTTGCTATGTTTTTATTTAAAATTATAACACGAGAAATTTTTTATAGCCACCGTTTTGTAAAAAGTATACTGATGTCTAAAACTAATATGTTTAATATTCCTAATTATTGATCCTTTTGAAAACAGGATAGAAATGAACTTCCCGTGTTAATTCTTTTCTTGGAACAGCCTTGAGTTTGACTTCTCAATTAAATATTAATTTGCATATTTATTTCAGACAATGATTTTAAATACAGATTAAGAGTGGTCATTACGTCATACCCTTGTGGAGCAAAATATAAACAAAGATTAAACACTATTAAATAGGGGATGTTTTGAACTACACAGGGCTATCAGCATTCTACGCTTTGGTTTTTAGTTAAGTTTATGTTGAATCTTTGTTTTATAAATTTGATTTAAGTGTGTTTTATAAATTTATATGTCTTTTGGGAATTTGATTTAAAGTTATTTCTTCTCTTCACTACAAGTAAACAATTCAAAAGTTCATATGAAACATCACTTTGTTCTAACTCTTTCGTGGTCAGGCTTTAAAAATGTTGGCAAAATTATTAAAAATCTTGAAAGCAAGATTTTCCAGTAAAGCTTCCTGAATAATTTTAACATTACATAATGCAAAAAAAAAAAACAATCTTTAAACTGAAAGCAAGAAAAGTAAACTAAGATGTACTTCTCGTAGGCTTGACTTCTTGCAAACTGTAAAGGCAGAAATGCAGAGGATTTATTTTCCAATAAACCCGGATGCCAGTAAAAGGTTTCTCTCTCGAAAAACACGATCACAGTCACAGTTAAGTTTCGACGGCTGAAGGAGAAACTCGTATCAACAAACTCGCCATTCTGATAGAGTTGTCCACGACTCCTTGAAAACTCGAAACCCAGTGTTGCCGATCTATTAACAGAAGTTTCCTAAAAATACCAACATTATTAGGGCGGTGCTTAACGAACATCTTGTTGTACCAAATCAACGGTTTAAAATTGTTATAACAGGGTAAAATATAATGCATGAGACTTACATGAGTGAATATTCTTGATTCTCTTTCAAGAATGCCAAAAGTGACATGGTGGGGCGGTCCGTGCAGGATCTTCGTCTGCAGATTGTTTGTGAACAATAAGTATTTCTGTAGAGTGGATAACATGCAGAAAAGAATAGAAGGTTCCAACAATATCGGAGCCACTTTAAAGTGGTTCGCAAAATCAACAAAGTCTTTAATGAACCAATAAAAAGGGCGAACCTGAAATATTATTTAGATTTAAGGGTTGTCTCCAAAATGACTAGCAGTATGAAAATGCAATCAAAGAAAAATAAAAAATATTTGAATAGATGGCACTGTCACGCCATTTGTGCACAAACTGAGTATCTAGTTTTGAAATCACTTGGTCATCTGGTTAGATGAAATTTCATTCCATCAGGAATGGTGATCAGTTTTCCAAACTAATGCTAATTGCATGAGTGATCTGCAGTATCTGCAATTTGATTAACTCAATCACAATCATTATAAATATTTTTAGATTGGTTTAATCATTTAAATAGCATAGTTTAAGCGGGTATAGCATTTTTTTTCCTTAACTAAGATTTAAATTTCGTTTTGTATTTACATAAACAAACTAGAACATTCCTTTAATCAAAAAAAAAAGCCACCTGTACTACAAAATATCAGCCGCAAAATATGAAATTAAAAATATGTCATTGTTTGTTCAAAGGTGTTCATTAATCTGTTTTTTTTTTCTATTGGATTAGCATAATGAAAAATTATTAATTTGGTATTAAGTGATTTGAATCAAATGATCCATATCAAAAGGGGCTTGAGTCAATGTGATCCGAGCAGGACCGGATTAAACCGAGGCCCTAGGGCCATTCAAATTTTTGGGGCCCTTAGAATAAATTTTTTTCTCGTTTATTTTTTATTTATACAAATATAAAAATATTTATATATCTTTTCATTTAAGAAAGCATATTTAAAATAAAAATAAATAATAATAAATTAAATCTTACTTTACTTCATTAAATTAGAATTAAAAAATAATAACAACGTAAAAAATCATTGTTTTTCTTAATCTTTGAAAATTTATTTTAAAAAAAAAATCCATTTTAATGGGCCCCTAATCATTGAGACCTAATCTGGCCTAATGGGTCATCCAGCCCTGGATCCGAGTCAAGTTATCCCTATCAAGTGATCAAGACAAACAATCAATATAAAGATGATTCGTTACTGGGCAAAATGTTTTTCATTGAGAATGAAAACTTACGACTCCTGATTCTCTGACTTCACCCGATGAAATGCTCTTTAAGAGTTTTTCTCTTTTCTTGGCTGGCATCAGACAGAATGGTTTTCTGGGATGAGTCAAGCAGAAGAGGGAATTCCTATCCAAAGATACATTTCTAGGAAAGAATTGCCCTCTGTAAGGTAAGTGTTCCATCTTTTCGCTCTAAAAGAAAAAATATATATTCCTCCAATATAAATCCATTTTATTTGAAAAAGTATAAAATAAAAGTCATACAAAAGGAAGAGGCGAATGTAGGAGATGGTGTACTGAGCCAAAAAAATCTACGCATGCAAAGATTTTTGTTGTTTAAGTCGCACTAGAGCTGCACAATGGGCTATTGGCGACGGTCTGGCAGGATGATCCGAAGACATGCCATCAAAATTTTGATCCTCTGCAGAGGGGATGGCACCCCCGCCTTGGTAACCCGACGACTTGCATAAAATGTAGGGCGAACATGGAATGGTGTTAAATTTTTTTTCTTGCTGAATTTTAAATTATCCGCTAATTCGCACGAAAAAGAAGAAAAAAAATTTATTTGGAAGAAGTATTTTCTGACAGAAAGTTCTAACGCTGTTTTTCGAAGCTCTGTCGCCAAGGAAAATAAAAACAAAAAAAACCGTGGTTTAAGAGCCTTACACTTGAAGCAATGCGATGATTTCAAACTCTCACCGTAAAGAATTATCTGGGCTTTAGAACAGATAAATAACTTAAAATTTCTTAAAGTTACTAAAAGTTCTTAATAATCGCCAATTTGTCGACATTTTCCGCCTAGATGCAAATTATCGAAATCACTACCCTATTCTTTATACTCCATCACTACCTTATTCTTTCCTATTTATAAGCAATAAACTCTTAATTTTCACAAAACTAGATTTTACTAGATATTGACGTTGTGCGCCATTTTCTAAATAAGCGTAGGTAATGCTTTCTTTAGATAGGCTAAACTCGACCTAACATTCACGAGTAACAGTTACAAACTCTCAGTAGTCATAAAAATAGCATATTATTCACAAAAAAGTATCATTTCATATGACAACGGAACTTTCGAAAACGATGCCTGAAAACTCTCCTCTGTAGTACGTCTCACATTTTTCGAGGAAAATGAGTGTGATTGGTGGAAATTGAATTTTTTCTTAACAGGGAAGTGATGTATTGTTTCTGATGTATTTGTTCACGCTGAATTGAATAAAACCAGGACATTCTCGAGAACAAGTAGTTTAGAAGTTATAAGGGTTTCAACAAATGCGAGTGAATACTTTGTATTTTATGAAAAAATTTTTAATCATAAATTTTGATTCTTTGAAAACATTTTTTAATCCTAAAATTGTCTATAAAATAACCATGATCCAGGATTCTAACAATTATGTATAGGTATTAAAATATTTGATACTATTCGATATTAGCACCTTTTCAAGTTTTGGCTGATTTGTTAATATTTTTATTTTTTGGGATAACAATACGGTGTTCTTGAGTTTTGCAAATGTTGATATCTTTTATTAGAGCTGACAACTGCCCAGTTTTAAAACATCGCAGTTATGGATCAAATATAATTTCAGATCAAAGTATTGAAACTTTTATTATTAATCTATTAATAATTAAAATATTAATCAGGAAATAATATAATCAGTAAAATCTAGTTTATCTGAGATAATCGACTGAAAGTGGACAATCTTCCTATTTAAGACATTAGATTCCTTTCAGTCTTTAGTTTTATAAGTTTTTTTTTTAAAAAAAAGTCAACTCATTTAAATAAAAATTTATTAAGAATTAGCACCCACGTTAGCAACAACCTTTCAATGGCGGATCAAAAATGAATTGGAAGAAAAATGAATTGGGTTTTAAGACTAGCTAGACTATTTAATGAGCTGAAACGACATTACTTTCCGGTCCACCTAATAAATAAAAATGGTCTGCAGCTGATTTCCTGCTGACTGCAGAGCGGGTATGCTCGCATGGTATTTTTTCCCCTACCAGTTAATAATTCTTAAAATAATTAAAAAGTATAAATTTTATTTATTTCATTGTATTCCTTCACATTCTGTTGCAATTTCACGTTTCTGAATCTTATAGTTTTCGCAGCAAAAGAAAACAATAAAATAAACAATTGTAACAACTGTGGTGTCAGTGGCGACGCTTTTTCAAAAGGGAGATTTCGCACTTAACGCTATGTTACTACAAAGACAAAGTTACAAGCACGCTTTTTATAGCTGTGCTTCGAACTAAAAACCTGGAAATGCGAATTTGAAAAATGTATTGATGAAATTTAGAAATGAATCGTGTGATCTTACAGAAATTGGTTCATTCAATAAATTATTTTATTGGTTTTTGTTTAGTTTTGTCATTATGACAATTGTCTAATTGCACTAGTTCCATAATAAACTAAATACATTTTCTCTAATTTGAAACTATAAATTACATTAATTTCAACTATGCAATTTAGTTAAAAGAAGTTAAGTAATCAATAGAAGTTCAGTAATATTTTTAAAAAATATTTTTTAATAATAAGCTGCATTTTTAATCGCTGAATTCATCAAAATCTATAATTTACCAAATTTTTCCTCTTACAGAACCGCCATTTTGCGAAAATAAAGCATTTTGAATCGTATGCCGTAGATTTAAAAAGCCATTTTAATTGTTTCGATTTTGTAGTCGAAGTTAAAATGAGTTAGAGGTGGTTCTTAACTAACAAATTTCTGTAAGATCTCTTATTTTCACTGACATAAGTTTGATATTTTTTCAAGGGTTCAAGCGTATTTCACCAGAACTGACGCACTAGAAGTGGTCATACCCAATTACTTGAGACCTTACGTACTGGAAATCTCCCTATTACAGTTAAACGGTCATTATCAAAATGATTTAAGAGCTATGAGTAACAATCCAAAACACACACATTTTTTTTTCATACGTTGTCTCACTCAAAATTTTTAAAAATGCCAATTACCTTCTTCTCTCTAAAATCTACATTAAAATGTAGCAAAATAATTAAACAATTTTATGCATTTAGTAAATATTAAGGAGTCTCAAGGTAGTGTGATTCTCCCACTTTTCTATTCCTGTTATTATGGTTTCGACAAATTTCGCTTTTTCTTTACTCCATAACTTTTCACTGAAACTTACTGCCTCAGGGTAAAAGCAATATTTGCAGAAACCATGGTAATGAAGAAGTGTGGAAAACCTTGAAAAGTCTATTCCATCTGCAAAGAGTATGAGGATGCTTGAACATCATGACTCATAACAGAAATGTATAATGATCAAAATAAAAAAACCTGGATAGGTTTTGATCTAAAGATCGAATCTTCATGTTCTAAGGACTCCATCTTAATCGCTCGAGGGGGTGACCTCAAATATGCTAATTAATTAGGGAAGACATATTTTAAGTTATGAAAACGAACACAAAAACGTACTTTCAGTTGATAAACATACCTCGACGGCTTTGGATTTTTGACCCCCAAAATATAGGGGGGAGCAGCAATCTGGGAAATAGGGCCCCCATAGTTTGGTCAAGAGAACGATTTAAAGTTTGGACCCCCTGACGTAAAATTTATTTTTTGCGTATTTTACCTTATTTCGAAAACGTTTAAAGCTAATGGAAAAATTGTTGTCCAAAATTATAAAATTCGCTTGCCCAAAGATGCATGCAAAAAATAAACTATCGTAAGTATTTACTATTATTTTATTTAATAACAGTTAGCAAAACTTTTGAATTGTAAGGTATATAAATTCTTGCATAATTGTAAAGTATCTAATTTTACATGGCAAAATACAAAATTTGAGGGAAATTGGTTGAATAGCTCCTGAGTAATCAAATTTTAAATATACAATTTTTTTTTAAATTCAATTTCTCAGGAACTATTCAACCAATTTCCCTCAAACAATACAGATATAAATAGATACTTTAATGTCGCGTAAAATTTTTATACCTTATAAAAAAATTTTCGATATATAAAATAAAAAATAGTAAACATTTACTAAAATTTATAGTTTGCATCTTTGGATAGGCGAATTTTATAACTGCGTGCAAAGATTTTTCAATTCGCTTAGAAAATTTTCGAGATATAACGAAATACGGAAAAAATAAAATTAACATTAGGGGTTCCAAATTTTGGATGGATATCCTGACCAAACTATGGGGACCCTATTTACCAGATTGCTGCTACCCCCTATAATTTGGGAGTCAAAAATCCAAATCCGTCGAAAAGGTATGTTTTTTCAGAGAAAGTGCGTTTTTGTGTCTGATTTAACTAAAAATGTCATCCGCAACTATTACCATATTTGAAGTCACCCCATCAAACCATTAAGATGGAATCCTAGAACATGAAGATCCGAACATTAGATCAAAAGTTATTCAGGGTGAACCATTTTTTATTTTGCGCAACCCATCTAATGCATGATCCGTCTACCACTGAGTATAGTTAACGTCAGCACTGTGGTCGGTGCAAACCGGATGCGGTATTTATCACGGTCCTTGCGATTTATTTGACGTTAATGTTATTAAAAAACCACCGACTTTTTCTATGCTTTCTTCAAAAATTTTATAAGAAATTCTCGCTCCATATGAGATAAGCTTTAGATGAAATGTGAAAAATTATCTAAGACAATATCAACTTGATTCTTAAAAGATGCATTCAATGTTTTATTTTTTACTTTTTCTTGAAAAAACTTGGAAATTTTTAAAAAATTTTAAAAGTTATTTTATATCTTTTCATCTTATAGGATAACGTCATTCTTTTTTAAATTGGGTTTTTTATTGGTAAAGACAATGAAAATCGATGCATGTGCATTGCACATGCTTCTAGAGAAAAAAAAGGTTTATATAAATCTGCTTATCTACTCTAAAAGAGTGGATTGAGGTTTTCTGTTAGTATTTGAATAGCAATTATATTATTTGTTAAATTAATAGTGTTAAAAAAATTTACGTTACAAAAAATATATCTTATCAATTAATACTTCCCTGAAACTTGATGCAAATTTAATTGAGTGTAAGTGGAAATTGAAGTAGAGCTTCCAGGAAAGTCCGAAGTAAAGATTTCAACAGCAAACTCCACAGCTATAATCGACACTTTGAAATTAGACACAAAATTGAAAGACATAACCACGGCCGATAGAAAATTCAATTTCTACTCTGCTTCAAATTTTCTGCAACCTTCATAGAGTATTCATTTGGAACCCTATNATTTATCACGGTCCTTGCGATTTATTTGATGTTAATGTTATTAAAAAACCACCGACTTTTTCTATGCTTTCTTCAAACATTTTATAAGAAATTCTCGCTCCATATGAGATAAGCTTTAGATGAAATGTGGAAAATTATCTAAGACAATATCAACTCGATTCTTAAAAGATACATTCAACGTTTTATTTTTTACTTTTTCTTGAAAAAACTTAGAAATTTTTAAAAAATTTTCAAAGTTATTTTATTTTATATCTTTTCATCTTAGGATAACGTCATTCTTTTTTAAATTTGGTTTTTTATTTCTTTGCCAATATTTTCTCACTTTTGTAAATTTGATAAAGACAATGAAAATCGATGCATATGCATTGCATGCTTCTAGAGAAATTTATATAAATCTGCTTATCTACTCTATTATAAAAGAGTGGATAGAGGTTTTCTATTAGTATTTGAATAGCAATTAAATTATCTGTTAAATTAATAGCGTTAAAAAAATTTACGTTACAAAAAATATTATATCTAATCAATTAATGCTTCTCCGGAACTTGATGCAAATTTAATTGAGTGTGAGTGGAAATTGAAGTAGAGCTTCCAGGAAAGTCCGAAGTAAAGATTTCAACAGCAAACTCCACAACTATAATCGACACTTGAAATTATACACAAAATTGAAAGACATAACCGCCGATGATAGAAAATTCAATTTCTACTCTGCTTCAAATTTTCTGCAACCTTCATAGAGTATTCATTTGGAACCCTATTACAAGACGTTTTAAAGTTGATTCCATGGAAATATAATTAAATTCAAAAAGAAAGTTGCCCTAAATTATAAAATTTGCACTATATTATAATTCAAGGTACCGATATTATGGTTTAATGCTGAACAGGTTTCTCTTAGAGAATAGATCTTACATTTATTATCTTCTATTAATTTTGAAACAGAATACAAAAATTAAACAGTTTGTACGTAACATATTTGTACAATTACGTATAAAACAATTTTATCTTTTGCAATTCAAAACGTACCGTAGCTTACTCGAAGATGTTACATTAAAACCAATCTAATAAGATAATATAAAAACAATTCTATCTTTTGTACGCAACATTTAAATCAAAGAATGAAAACTTTCACATACCTTATAACGCAAAGTAAGAGCCGTGTTTGCAATTAAAAATCCGGCACCGGTAACAACAAGGCCGAGGAAGCTGTACTTAATAACAGTCAAAATGGGTGCCGATAAAATCATCTCCCAAAATTTCACGTTGTCAATTGCAGCCTTTTAGTATTTTTACCTGACTAAAACACAATATTGCTTCTTAGTTTGAATTTAAACATTAACATCTGTTTGAAATTCACTTAAAGCTGCTAATTAGTTAGAAGGGATTCGATTGTTTTTACTTTTATTTACTCACACATTGATACACTTCACAAAGAACGGCTGGGATTTGTTTATGAGTATGAGTATAGTAAAGTGCGACGTGCTCTCTGCTTTTACTTATTGCACTGCGTTTCAATTGGGATTTGTTTATCGGTTATTGCTTTATTGAAATTACATACATTTGCAGGCTTGTGTGCTAGTTTAGGCTTATAAACCTTTGCCTAGAAGAAGGACAGATAGAACAATCCAGAGAAGGACATCACGCTGTTGTTGTAGTTCATTTACGTCGCACTAGAGCTGCACAATCGGCTATTGGAGAAGGCCTGGGAAACATCCCTGAGGATGATACGAAGACATGCCATCACAATTTTGATCCCTTGCAGAGAGGATGACGCCCCCGCTTCGGTATCCCGACGACCTGCACGTGAAGTCGAGCATTTCACGGTAGAACAATTTAACGAGGACCCACACCGCACACCCTCGTTCCCTACGCAGACTGATCCAAGTGGCCACCCACCCGCAAACTGACCGCAGCCAGTGATGTTTGACTTCGGTGCTCTGATGGGAACCGTGTCTTAATGATCAGTCTACTGCGGGACAAAGACATCACGCAGAATACATCCAGTGTTACGACGGGATTCGAACCCACCACCTCCACGCTTCACACAGCTTTTGGTGGAGTTACCGCTAGGACAGGAAGGGCCCCTTTTTTATTTGTTGGACACTCAATTCGAAATCTATTTCTGCCCTATTTAAATAAAATATTACTGCTCATTTTATATTAGTTATAGTCGAGAATGTTCTAAGAGCTGCACAATGGGCTATTGGCGAC
>NC_092212.1:15768362-15784182 GCF_043381705.1 Parasteatoda tepidariorum
CGAAAACTATTGATAGGAGTGAAATATTTATAATATAATGCTTTTTATAACTATAATGGAATTAAAAAAGAAAAGAGGGCTTTTGTATTTCTATGCTTATTCTGATCGATTTAAATTTTGCATGGAAAAAAAAGACACTATTTCTAAAAGCTGCAAGCATGATACATTATATTCTCGATATCTCAAAGTTGAAGGGATGCTAAGAAAATTTCAAGATGGCGAGTTTTCGAGGTACCAAGTTCAAAACCAAAAATGCTCTAAAAAATATAAAAAGAAATAAAAAAAATCTTAAATAGTATTCTAAAAGTTGAGTCATGGAGTATCATGATAAATACTAATAAAGATATTTGATATAATGATAATTTCATTTTTAAAACCATCGCAAAAATAACTATGTATTAAATGTAAAAGAATTCCTTTACAATAAACCTACATTAATAGAGATTATTAAAAAAAAATCTTCCATCGTGGTCTGTCGACATCGTTTTCGACATTGCTCATCAATAAAGTTTTCTATTCGAAAACTAGCTGCCAAGTCATCGATTTCACGAAGCATTTCATGAAAAGTTTTAATATGTGGGCGGCATTTTTTCTTAGGATGCAGTAATGTGAGAAAGTGGTACACGGTGATTTTTCCGAAAAAATCCATTTTTGTCTTCGAAAAGTATTCGACAAAGCAAATTATTGACAAAAACTCTTCGATATAGGAATTCAAATTAATATTAGGTATCTGCCTAATATATAATGACTTGCCTAATATGTAATGACTTTAGAGACTTCCAAGTTCAGTTCGAGATATCGAGAGTATTTCAAATTGTGTGAACAGTTTTTCCATTTAATATGTTCAAAAATATTTGAACACAAATTGCTGAAAGAAAGATTGTTAGAATTATAGAAGTGTTCCCATAGTTTAGTGAACCGACAACTTAGTGGTAAAAAATGGAAAAGCTTGGAATGTGTAGTTCAAAACTTGGATACAGCTTAAAATGCTTATTTAAGAGAGCAATCATAGCTTCATAAGCATGTTTAAATAATGGTATAGCTAGAAATGCACTTTTGAAAAATGAACGCAACTTAAAACTGCGTGTTGATGAAAACGGCCATATAAAAAAAAAAGGAGCCCATTTATTTAAGCAACTAAACCAAAAATTTTCAGTTAATTTTTAATCAAAAAAATATATTTTTGAAAATCACCCAACCAAGATCATACCTGCCAACTTTTACGCATTTGGCGAGAAATTTCATTTCTTTATTTAAATTGGTAGTAAAATGCATGCCTTCTACATATTCCTAACATTTATAAAAGTAAGTTATAAAATTTTTGACCACCACTATGTTTTAAAAAATTAAGCTTATATATAAATATGTAATACTTTGTTTATCAGTATAACCTTTTCCAAATTACTGCGCATGTTTCTGCTTAACGCGTTCAACCGGGTTGGCTAGATTTTCTCATCTTGGCAGCGCACCAAAGTAAAAACTGGTAACAATAAATTTTATTTTTTTTCCGGGAATAATAAAAATCCATAGCTACCAATTGTTTTTAAGGGATGCAATTTTTATACTGAATTGCTTCTTCGCCGTGATAAATTTCCTTACAGTGAATTATGAGAATAGATTAACTCCTCCCGAATATTATCTAATATTGAAATAGTTCTTCTACCAGTATTTTCTCTTTTTCCGTACTAGTATCTTCACTTTTCCCGGCGTGAACGTGTTAAAATTGTAATTCTTATTTCATTTTACTACCACTGGGGAAAATCATCCTCGAGTGGATTAAAAGTTGGTAGGTAAGCAAGGTGAGAATTTGATTTAGACATTACGACTTATTATTTTATTTCTTTCAAGACACGCTATCTTCAATAGCCTTAACAATTATATGATAATACCAGAGATACCAACTTGCTCCGGACAGCGAATAAATATTTTCAAGTGGTAGTTTATTAATTGTGATTCTTGGTTTAATGAATTCAATTTGGTAGATTTTTATCCACCACTATTTTTAAATAATTCGTAAGTTTATATAATTCACCACTTTATGATACTTACATACCCTCCAACTTATTAAGATTTTGAAAATAATTCTTTCTAGTGGTAATGAACCAAAGTAGAAATTTTTAAATCAAATGGATCTCTCATAAAACTTTTATCAAAACTTAAGAATCTAGCCATATGGCCTGCACTTTTATAAGTAATAGTGGACAAGTTACGCTAAAATTAATTTTTGTTAAATATTAAGACATTAATTTTGCTACCGTCTGAAAAGAAGATTTCTGAAACTACGGAAATTCCGTAGCAGTTGGAGGGTATGTACTTATGTCATGCTATACTTTAAGAAGGTAATCAAAAATAGTCAGATATTTGCAAAATTTACTTGTAGTTATTTACCGGTCATTTGATTTATTTGGCGTGTACGGAGCAGTTGGCATCTCAATACCATAAATAATTGTTTAATAGCCTCAACAGTTATTTGATTAATTGTTGCGTCCATTTCTTTCGCTATTTCGGTCCATTTTCTTCAGTGTGTTTTCTTAATTATGCCCTTTTTGTTAAACTTTCATTTCAAACTATGTCCTTTTTCCTCAATACACATATCCATATTTTATATGAAGCTGTTCATTTTCCTCAATGAGCTTTTTGAGTTATGATATTTATCTCATAGTTTCATTTCAAGCTATTTCTGTTCTCCTAGTGTATGTAAACCACAGGGAAACCAAGTTTGTTTTGTATAAACCACACTCGCTAATAAGTTAGACCCAAATTAAAATGTTTTACAGTATAAACTCTTAAGAATTTAAATCATATTAATCAAATTAAGAATTTAAATTTTTTTAAAACTAATTTTTCTTTAAAGCTATGATCTTTAAAATGTTTAGACAATAATAAGTTATTGAATGCTCATTAGTGTCACCAGATTGGCTACACTGCATCGCTAAGACAAACAATATATAAGTGAGAAGAAGACCAGCTCTCATAGGCCCCCATGTAAACCTGTTCCTGAGGCAACAGTTACCTCCATCAAGGTGAGGAAGTATTGCTAGGAAAACAACCTGCCTCATTACAGAGGATCCCTCCGTCCTTACCCCGTAAGCAACCCCATTCCTCTCCGCTCCCAACAAACACGTGTTTGTTGGGAGCCACTCATATAAACAGCTAATGAAAAGTGACTCAAACCTCGTCTGCTTTTGTTCTTTACATACTTATATGGTTTTGAAAAAGGTTTACTTATTAAACAAGGAAAATATTTACTTGTGACGAATTCATTAAAAGATAAATATAATTTATTATTTTAACATAGGTGTATAATTTAAATAGATATCCGTCACTTAAAGATGTCACTTTAAAGATGGTGAAAAATTAGTTGTTAAACAAGTTAGAGACGCTATTATATATTCTTTGGCTAAGGGTTAATGACGTTACTTGAAAATAAGTCAAGTCTTTAAAAAAATTCTTTTTTTCTTCCTTTTTGATTATTGTAAATTAGTATTATTTGAAATTTAATATCTACTAACCTTCATTTTTGCTTCATTCTTGTTTTTCTCAATGTGAAATAGTTCCTCTCTCGAAATTGTAGGATGCATAGAAGGTTCTTCGTAAATCAGAAGCCACCAAAACACGGACCATAAGCAAGTTATTGAACCTACAATTCAGGTAACATTCATGTGTCTAATGAAATCAAAATAAGCAGTTAATTCAGATATATATATATATATATATGTGTAATAACAGGGCTCCAACCCTGTTATCAGTGTTGTATTTAGCTTGAAATAATTGCAGTCTTAAGCCATCAGACGTTCTAAACAGGTTTATTTAAATATATGCTGGTATTGCTAACAATTCACGTCCCCACTCCTGCAAAGGAGGGGGAGTGGACAAGACTCCGGACAATTCCGGCACAGCTTATTTGGATCACATCATGATGAAAAGGAAACGCAAAACTATGCGTTCTTACGTTTTATAGCAACATAGATTTGAAGTAAAAAGGCACATTCGTACATTCCTTGTATCCTTACGCATTAAGGAAAATCATTTCTGCTTCCTTATATGGAANATTGAAAAAGGGCACGATTCTATAAATAACTCTTCCCTTGAAATATAAATCTATTTATATTTCAATGGTATGTTTTCAGCCTTGAATTCCTAAAATAGAATCTCTCTACGCTTATTCTTTAACAAAGACATTTTATGAAAACGAAAGAGATTTAATTCTTTTATTAATACAAAAGTATTTACTTATTGTATTACATATATATATATATATTAAAATAATAAAGCTAATACCATACCTGCCAACTTTTAATCCTTTCGACGATGATTTTCCCTAGTGGTAGTTAAATGGAATTTAAATTACAGTTTTTGGCAGAAACATACGTTGCATTTTGAAACAGCTTATACGGACTACCACGATGGTATTACATAATAATATATATGCTTATTTTTTTTAAAAACAGTGGTGGTAAAAAAAGTTATATATTAAGTCTATAAATGCAAGAAATATATAGAAAGCATACATTTCACTACCACTTTAAATACAGAAATAAAATTTTACGCCAAATGCGTAAAAGTTGGCAGGTATGCAATACATAAAATTAAACGGATATCAATTCTACAGCGTCTGTAATTTACAAACATCGTCCTTCCTTTACAAACATCATTGAGAAAATATGAGATAATAACATTTAATGGAAAAAACAATATTAGCCAAAAGTTGAGATAAATAACAAAAAATGGTAACCCTATAACGAGGTACCGTTCCGGCAATTAAGCAACCCTATCTGCAACTCGGAAGTGCGAAATTGTTTTTAAAGTTAAAAATAGAGTAAAGCTTGCTTTCGCGGTTGCTGTTATTTTTCTCTAGCGTAAGTGAAATGAAAAATTCAATGTCAAATTAGCTATGCAGCCTTTACGTATTACCTTTACCGCATTTAAGCTACCGCTTTTTTCTTTCTTTTTTCTTTTTGATTCAATACGAATGCAATTATAATTCGTTCGTCTTGAAGATGTTGCTGTTTATTTATTGTAATCTTTGGAAAATTTTGATTTTATGGCATTTTAACATTTTTAAAGTGAATAGGTCCTTCTATTTAAATTGTAATAAAAACTTACCAAAAATGTAATAAACTGATGGCCAGCCTCCTAGCAAGTCCGAAGTACACAGTATTCCAGAAATAGGCATGCCTATTACTGTGCCAATCTGTATTCCTGAAAATATAATTGCTGAAAATCTGCTTCGTTCGTATGTTGGTGACCATTTACTGATCGCCACATTTATCGCTGGAAAAGTCAAGCCCTGGTGAAAGAGAAAAATACTGGTCTTATATTTTTTTGAGAAGTATAATATAAAATAAATAAATTGATAAATCTAAAAGGTTATATCAATTCTGTACAATTAGTTCAATTCACAGGTTTTAATTTTTTGTTCATGAAATTTACAAATTATTAGAAAAATTATTAAGCTGAAAATTTTATTAGTGATTTTATAATTATTTGTTTGAAAAGGTAAGATAATCTGAAGGAAATAACTGAAACCAAAAAAAAATAATCAGTTTCATAATCAATGTCATAAGCATTTCTTTGCAAGGGAAATAATTGAAATCAAGAAAAATAATCAGATTCATTATCAATGTCATAAGCATTTCTTTGTAAGGGAGAAAATTGAAGAAAAAAAAAATCAGTTTCATTATCAATGTCATAAGCATTTCTTTGTAAGAGGAGATACTTAAGACAAAAATATATTATATATGCCCAAAATGTGTGTACTAAAATTGGCAAATACTAAAATTCCAGCAGGAAATTCTGTAAGGGGTGAGCGAAGAAGCAGAAAATTTTACTTTTTTGTTGTTGCTCGCAGCGTTTTCCAATTACTATAATTAATTGGAAAGGTTTGAACGGTGCTGTACGGTACCAATAAAATCAAAACTAATATTTTTTCAGAAACGTAAAACATGTATAGGTCACCTGCAAAGTCTGGACACATATCCACATGAGTTACATTGAAACCAGATAAAGCAAAACCAGCGAACGCCATTGCGATGCATAATAAAGTTATTATGAGTACCGGATGGCAACCACAAAAAGTGACTCCCACCATAGCGATTGCCGGTATAAATGTACCTGAAAATGAAAAATAACAATGTAATTTGTACACTAATTAAATCAATTGATCTCTGGCAAAAACACAATTGTTTATTATTATTATTTATCCACCAGGGATGACACAGGCGACAATAAATGTAAAAGGGGTAGAAACTCAATTCTTTTCTGTTATTTATTATTTCTTTAATTATTTAATCATAAATTCCCCAATGATTTGTATTTCAAAATATTCATATATTTTACGATCCCTTTCAATAATAATCTAAAGCAAAACATGCAAGAAAAAGTTGCTAATTTCTATATTTTTTAATTAAAAATAAGTCGCCTGTAGCATCCCTGATCCAAGGATACTACAGGCGACAAAATATAAACAAATGAAGATTAATAAATAGCAAAACTCTATTTAAAGAGACTAAAATTATCAACTTTTTTAAAACATTTTTCTGTTAGTTTACTAATGGAAGGAAACGAGAAAATTTTTAACATAATGTAATGTAAACTCGCTAATTGCCGAATTGGTGAGTTTTAAAAAAGTTTAATGACTTTAAAAAAATTCCCCTGCTCTAAGGCCCACATAAATCATCAGGACAAGATTATAATTTAAAATCACCGCATTGCTTTATGTGAAAGACACTTAAATTATGGCTTTTTAATTTCCCTTGGCGACAGAGCATCGAAAAATAGTTTTAATTGGCAGAAAAATATATGTGAGTTCACCTAAGGAGTTCATCAACTTCCTGATGAACGTTATAGAGAGCTTATTGGACTTTCTTAAATAGTCAGCAATGTATGATGACACCCAAGCACCAGCAGTCGTCGAAAGAAATGGAAGAGTTGAAAGAAGGCCATTCTAAATAAATAAATATAAGTTAGCAAAGAAGAATCGCACAAATTTTTTATTTCGGACTAAGTTCTAAGTCCATGTTTGAGAAAATGACTTGAAATATCCACTCGAAAAAAATGTAGATATTGTCCACAATTTGCCTTTTCAAGTTAAATAATGTACAAGAATTTTTACTTTTCAATGTTAAAAAGCAAATAATATATTTTTTTCTTTTCAATGTTAAAAAATGAATAAGAATTCTTTTTTTAAATGTAAAATGTGAATAAGAATTTTGCTTTTTAGTGCAGAAAGTGAAAAAGTGTTTTTAACTCAAAATGTCAAAAAATAAACAAAATTTTTTTTAATGTTAAAAAGTGAGCAAGAATTTTAGGTTTCAATGTGAAAAAGTAAAGAAGAATTTTTACTTTTTAATGTTAAAAAGAAAACAAGAATTTTTACTTTTTAATGTTAAAAAGTAACCAAGAATTTTTACTTTTTAATGTTAAAAAGTAAACAAGAATTTTTACGTTTTAATGTTAAAAAAAACATGCATTTTTACTTTTCATTGCTGAAAAGAGAATAAATTTTTTTCTTCTCTTCTGTTGTAAAAAATGAACAAGAATTTTCATCTCCTACATTACTTTTATTAAAAAGCACTAATCAAATCAATTAAGACATACGATGATTATATTTAAAACACTACAAAAATGATTATTGCATTAAATTAGAAAACACACATTTAGTTCTAGAAACGGAATTAAAAATTATTTCCATTATGAGCTATTCTATTTTTTGAAACACATATCTCAAGTTATTTCCATTATTCAATGCCATTGAGAAACAATGTAAGTTATTTGATCCCCTATATTGTAAAGAAAAATCATTAAAAGTCATAATTTTTCTGTTTCTATTTTATCTTTCTTTTGCTGTAATTTTTAAAAATTATTTTATACAGTTTCAAATTTCAATCCTTTTATCCTATCACAAATACCCAACAAAATGTGGATATAGGATGTGGATATGTGGATATAGTTCTGACAATAATTGACAAGGCTATGACAAATTACATAATTATGACACAATTATGACAATTTAATATAAAATATGTGGACACAATTATGACGAAAAGGGAGTAAAATGAGAAGAAATTAGGGAGGTCATATATAACTAATAAATCTTCTAAACCTTCTATGACAGCTTCGGATCTCATTTTCTCTCCACAGCTTTCAAACACTTTGATACAAGGTTTTATTTATTTTTTGCTTGTTTTCGTCTCAAAAACATTTTTACTATTTATTCTTTTTAAAAATTTATTCCCTTCAAAATTAACCCCCTTGTTACAATCGTTAAATGTTAAAGATTTTTTAATTCTTTAACCCTCAGAAGAAATCCCATAGATGAAAATTTATCTTATTTTATAAGCGTCGTTGTTGGATTTTGTTGAGAGAAAATCAGACTGAAAGTCACGTAGAAAAACTTGAAAACTTAACTTTTATTTACATAAAAAATTTTGTACGAATGCTTTTCTTAATCACCCGTCCCCAAGGGGTTCATATAGATAAATCAATACAATAGTGTGAGAAGCATTAAATTAATTCTTTTCTGTTAATCTTTACTTATACAGAAAGGGTTTTTCCACAGTTCTTCTCATCTTCAATGTTAAATAACTTTCGCGGGGAACCATTTTTTTACGTTTTTGATTTGTCAAAACTTACTAATCACTCTCAAAATGCATCAGGTGTCGAATCTTCATTTTTTGTGAAAAATGGAGGACGTAAACCATTCTTCCCCTTCTCATACATTATATGTAGTGACACTTTAAAGAGTAATTAGCTACAAGTTTTACTACTTAATCCGTTACCAATGTTTTATAACTTTCGTTAAAAGCGGAGCAGTTGGCATACCTAAATATATAATGAGTTATTCAATATATATTGGTTTTTTTTCCGTTAATTGAATACCAATCTGAGTAGCGAGAATTTAGAAATATTTGAATCTGGTATGTAAAGTAACACCCTCAGTACCCCGAAGGTTTTGTAAAGAAGTCCAGGAAAAAACATGAACAACTTTTCTAAATTGGTTCTTTGCATTTCATGTTTTTCCTGGACTTCTATACAAAACCTTCGGGGTACTGAGGGTGTTACTTTAGGCGATTGTCTCACCCTCAATAGAAAAGGTTTTGTTTTATGGCTACCGGGGCCGGTACCCCCTGAAGACGTCGGCTTCGGTTGTCATATTTTTATTTCCTTCGTTTTCTTTATTGCTTTATTATCTTTTTTGTGAAATTTTTGCTGCTTTTAAGCGCGTTTTTTTGCATAGAAGTTTTAATAATTTCGATTTAAAAAAAAATTTGTTTTCTTTTAAGACAGTAAGAAAGTTACTTACGCCACTGGAAGTAAAAATCCCAACACTCATAGGACCAAAGATGCCGGCAGTATTTCCAACTGAATTGGTGATAGCATAAGAAGTACCTAAATACGTAAAATGAATATTATTTTCATAAACAACCCAAATTATGCCAATATATATATATANTATCATACCTAACTTGATTTAGAATGCCCTCTTCATAGTAAGTTGCCGCCTGCCCTGATAACTAAGAGGTCAAGACCGTTTTTACGTCTCCGTCACGCTGTACTGGTCGCCGCCAAACATCGGAAAAGATGTATTGAGGGATGGTTCGTAGCTTCCCAGCCTAAACAAGTTCAATAATGCTCTGGACTGAGCTGTGGAGAGAGTCATGGTCATAGAGTAGCAAAATTTCCTGTGGGCATGCCAGTAGGAAGCTTCGTAAATTTCACAAATCTGCCTGGTGAATGTAGGCAGTAGGCAAGTTTTTTACTGACTAAAAACGCATCACTTACCTCATACACGATGGGCGATTGTTAAACATGAACATTTTGAAGACACAGAACCGACCACGCAGGTTACCTACATAGATGTAACTGAGCAGTTGTTCCCTAGGAATGTCAAAACACGACGCAAGCACTCGTTGCTACGTACGTGTAACCTATTAGTGTACACAACAAATATACAGCCCTCGTAAATTCATGTATTATGGAATTTTTTATCCATTTAATTTTATTTTCTACACCACTACGTTTAAATAATTAGAAGTTAAAAAAAGCTAATTTAAAACAGTCTTTATTCACAGAAGCTACAGAAGAGATAAAATTCAGAGCCGATTATAAATTTATACCAAATTATATTAAGGAACAAATTAAAACGAAAAATCGACTAAGAAAAGAATATCAGCAAACAAGTAACCCTACCATTAAAACAGAAATTAATAGACTCCAAAAAACAATTAATAAACAACTTACCGAATACAGACAAGACGTTTGGAACGAAAAAAATCATAGGCATGAATACAAGCGATAATTCCGTATGGAAAATGGTTAAATCCCTCAAAACAAATAAAATAATAAACATGCCTCTAAACAGTGGTAATGGAAAAATTTATGCAGACAAAGACAGGACAGAAATATTTGCAAACTCAATCGAAGAACAATTTTCTCCAAATAAAGAACCAAATGATAAATCCTCAGATCAACAAATTATATCTACCTATAATACCTACTTCAGTAAAAATCAAATTAATAACTCAATGAGTTATACGGATAATGACGAAATCAAAAACATCATCAAAAAACTAAATAAGAAGAAAGCCCCCGGCTACGATAACATCANAACTTAAATTTATTCGCTCCAGACGAACCAACCTACTATTCTAAAAATAGCTCAATTTTAGATATTTTAATCACAAACTCCAATACCCCCATTTCATTAGAGGTACTCCACGAATTAAGCAGTGATCACTATCCAGTAATTGCTACTACCTGTTTTAATAAGGAAGAAAAAATCATCACTAGGAAGAAAACAGACTGGCTTCTGTACAAAAATATTCTAAACTTATCATATTTTAAGAAAAACCTAAATAATATAGCCGATATTGAAGAAGATATTAAAAACCTAACTACTGACTTATACAAAGCGTACACAGAAGCTACAGAAGAGACAAAAGTCAGAGCTGATTATAAAATTATACCAAATTATATTAAGGAACAAATTAAAACTAAAAATCGACTAAGAAAAGAATATCAGCAAACAAATAACCCTATCATTAAAACAGAAATTAACAGACTTCAAAAAACAATTAATAAACAACTTACCGAATACAGACAAGACGTTTGGAACGAAAAAATCATTGGTATGAATACAAGCGATAATTCCGTATGGAAAATGGTTAAATCCCTCAAAGCAAATAAAACGATAAACATGCCTCTAAACAGTGGTAATGAAAAAATTTATGCAGACAAAGACAAGACAGAAATATTTGCAAACTCAATCGAAGAACAATTTTCTCTAAATAAAGAACCAAATGATAAATCCTCAGACGAATTTTACAAAAGAAAATTACAAAACCTGTTGGCATTTTTATTTTATGTCTTGCAGTGACTTTTATCCATTGATCGAGGTAAATATATATTGAAGTCTATTTTCTTCAAAAGCATTAAAATTCTCTTTGTGGTATACCTATTTCTACGGATATGCTTCAATTTGACGCGATCGTAATTTAGACAAAATTTTGAGTAAACAAGCAATTATCACATCAATAATAAATAGGAATGTACCGACAATACNTCCGATATCGTTATCTCAAATGAAACAAGCGATAAACAACTGTTGCCGATAAGCAATAATAGAAAGAACAAACGTAGAATGTCAAGCGATGTCAGAGTGTCAGATTTTGAAGGTTTCAATTAGAGTATTGAAACATAAAATACTAGAATATTTTATAAATATATATCTCATTTTTTTCTTATAGTATATAATTTCATTGCCTTCTATGTACACAACAAAATTATTAAAAAACGGTATATAACTATTAATAAAATTTGCAATAAATAAAGTGGTGAAATGTATAATCTTACGAATTATTTAAAAATAGTGGTGGATAAATATATACTGCATTGAATTTATTAAAACAAGATTCACAATTGATAAACTACCACTTTAAATTGTATATTTGCTATCCGGAGCAAGTTGGCATCTCTGTAAGTGCTGTTATATGCATTTGCTCATGCGTCAAATTGACGCGTGTTCGTGGAGATGTGTATATAAGAAACGTCTGTAAACCTAGTGTTAATGAAGTAAGAATAATAAGAGTTGGCAACGGTTTCTGAGAAGAGTAAAAAAAGTTCGAAATTTTGGCCAAATGAAGTTTTGAATCAGATAACTTCTCTGTCGATTTTAAAGTATTATGTGTGACAACTGAAACTCTAAATAAACGTTTGAATTATCTAATGTTTGAAAAGCATTAGATTATTCGAAATTTCCTTAATAATTAGTATTTGTACCAGTGACATTAGTGTTTGGTATAGCAGACATGTATTATTTTGATATATATCTTCTCACAATTCGTATAAGGCAAATGAAGTTTTTATTGATTACAGGGCTCAAGTTATTTTTATACTATGTATACAAGAGGCCCTAAATCAGGAACTTTTAGGCAAGTCAGCTTTTAATTATTCGTTCCCTCCACTTTATGGTCCTCACTCTGAGGGGGGTTGAAGATTTATGTCATTTCATGCATGATTGCCAGAGCCTTAGCCATAGTAGCAATTAACGGAAATTTCACATTAAATAGCTGGTATATAGCGTGCAAAGATTGGAGATCCCAAAGGAATAACTTATCATATCTGTCATTCGAATAACGGGGTATAAAATGTCACTTTCTTTATTTCCGGCTAATTTATTGAGGGGGGGGGTTGACAAGAGCCCGATACTTGTTTTCAGAAAAAAGAGGGTTTGTAATTGCGTGTTTCGATATTATAATTAATACTCGCTTATCATTGTATACAAATATCATATAATGCATTTAAGAACACTTTTAAGCACAACATTAGTTTTGCCTGATTAAAAACTTCATTCGCTTCAAGAGAAAATACATAAGTAGCAAAATAACAGTCGAAATGTTTCAAGTACTTAAATAGGAGCCCATTTTCAAGACCAGACGTGAGTATGAAGAAATAAAAGCGAATTGAAATCTAAAACGTAAAGTTGCCATCGGATAAATTTAGGTGAAAAACAAAACTAGAAAAACCACCACAGTAACCGAGAAAGAAAAGAGATGGAAAAATAAACAGAGCAATAAAAACCGCAGTGGCAGAGAGGAATAAGATTCATGGGGGTGGTAAAGAAACTAATAATAACTCATGGATATGCATTCTACAATAATTTGTCCCTCTAGGCAACTTTTTTTTGTTGTCCTTTTTCCCTCTTGCTACTGTAGTTATTCTAGTTTTGTTTCTCACATGCATTACGTTTTTTATTTTCATTACGCTTTTTGTTTCAAATCACTTTTATTTCCTCTCATTCACGTCTGGCAAGTCTTGAAAATGGGTGACTATTTTTTAAGTGCTCAAAACCTGTAGATTGTCTTTTTTTTCGCTATGTGTATATTGATCATGGGCTTCAATGGCGGCACAACTCAAAAAATCCAAGTTTTGAGATAAGTTGGGTTTAAAGTTTTCATTGCTGAGCAAAATGCATAAGAAATGCTTTCGTTTGCTTAAACGAAGATTACCTTCAAATTGAATTGTGACTTGTGCTATCACCTCCTACATCAAAAAGCCTCCACACGGTCTTTTATAAGTAGTCCGCATGGACTATTTAAAAAGTGAACCAGTTGTGCGATCCTTGCTCAAGCGAATTTCAATGGGATCCAACTATAAGTCAGATTCTTTTTCATTTATTGTTTTACAGCCACTCTGGAAATCCATTCTCGGAAAGAGTGAAAGTTGGCAGGTATGTAAAAGTAACTGAGAGAAATTCATTATATATATATTTGAGAATTGAATCTGTAGTGGTTGGCAAGTGAATAAGGCAAGCCAATAATATTCATAAATAAAACAAATTTTTAGTCATATATTTGTTACCACTTTCTTATTTTAACTAGATTTTGTATTAAATGACTCGTTCGGAAAGTGGATATCCTTCACAGTGGTCTGATCGGACTACCTATAAGAAACCGTGTGGAGTCTTTCAGAGATGCCAACTTGCTCCAGACAGCGAATAAATATTTTCGAATGGTAGTTTTTTATTGTATGATTCTTGGTTTAATAAATTTGATTTTATTAGATTTTTATCCACCACTATTTCTAAATAACTCGAAGGCTTATATAATTCGCTACTTTAATTAGTTTAGTTATGTTAAACCTCTTAAAAAGTTAGCAAATTTTACCAATTATCTGCGAAATTTAGTTTGTAGTTAGCTACCGTTTTTTAAGTTATTTTGTCGTGTCCGGAGCAGTTGGCATCTCTGGGCTTTCAGTTATAGGAGGAGTTGGGTTAAGTCATGGCTAAAAGCCCCTATATAGCAAGACGGAAAATTGCAAAAACTGATACAAAAGACATTTCATTTTTGCTTTTNTTTTTTTTTTTTTTTTTATTTGAGAAAAATAAAATATCTGTAACTATCAAGATTTCTGCTATAATTTTAGTCTATATTTAAATTGCTTCTTTTCCAAGGATATTGTAGATGTTGAATAGTTTTAAAAAGAATAAGTTAACTCCTCCCGAAAACTAGTTATAACAGAAAAGGTTTAACTGCCAGCCTTTCCTCTTTTCTGTCTCGCTTTCACCCCTGGGATAAGTAAGATTGCTATAAGTAATAATTAAAAAATTTAGAATAATATTTCCACTTGAATGACATTGCTGTAAGGTTCCTGTAAACAACTTTTACAGTTTTACGAGCTAACTTTTAAACTTAATGATGTAAGAATCAAGGAAATGCAAGAATTTTATTCTCTCTGCGATTAAAAATCATAAAAACCACTGTTGCCACCATTGTTTTCGGTAATCATTTAATAATTTGATTGAGAAATACTAACTGTTAAATTTTTAGTAAAAAATATCATGCGAGCTGTTCTGTAATTTTACTTAAAGAAACAAATAACATGCAATTAACTTTTTATAAAAATAACTTTTTGTAAAAAGTATAAATGTATACCATGTGTATATGTATTATTAGTATGCATAGCTGCCAATTTGTGCGGCCGTTGAGAAATCATTTTCTTAGTGGTAGCAACATTATAGCATTTTGACTTATTGAATCGACAATTTAAAGTTGCAAAAAATATTTTCAACCTACCGTGACTAATCAATAACAAACAAAAATATATATGTATGATCTATTTGTTAGCTAATTTATCTCATATACATCTAAGCAAAGCTGTCTACTTTGTACGCTTTTTGTAAAAATTTATTTTACATTAATGTTTTATTGTATTATTTTTTATTCATTTAAACTTGTTTTCCACACCACTACATATAAATGATATAAGAGTTCATACGCAACGCCATTTTTTTTGGCGATATTTTTAAAACGTTGGCAAAATTACCATACACTAAATGTCTATCACTTTAAATATCTATCACTCTATAAATTATATTCAGGGTTCCCGCAGGCCTTGAAAATTTTAAATAGTGGTACCGAAAATAAAGCAAATTTCGATATTTTAATTTCTGGGTAACCACTACTAAAATTTTTTTTCCAAAGAAAGTATATACGCAAAGATATGAAAGTATAGATAAGCTGCAATTTTTTACATTGCATGGTGTGACATTTTTCCCCCACTGTTACAGTTTCATTTGTTTATTCATTCATTTTTTGTTTGTCTGTTTACTGATACAACATATTTTCATGCACATTCGAATCAATTTATGGCTTCATTGCAAAAACATTTCATTTTAAAAACATGCAAATTTTCTTTCAAACTTCATTCGCTTCGATAATATATAAATTGGAAATAACAGTCGACATATTTCAAGCGATCAAAAACAGGCGTCCATTTTCATGACATGCCAGACATGAATGAGAAGAAACAAAAGTGACTT
>NC_092212.1:15784682-15850422 GCF_043381705.1 Parasteatoda tepidariorum
ATCCAATTTATCAGGAAAATTCATTAGTAAGCATTCATCAGAGACAATGAAAAGGACAGCATGGTTATTAACAGCTACTTGAGTTATTTTCAGAGAACAAAGCCCAACATCAAATAAAGATGGCGCAAGGACGCCATCCTTCGAAAAAAAGCTTCTCCACCTTAGGGAGGTGGGAGCAAAAAAAAGTTAAAAACTCCGTTAAGCGGAGGGCAGCAAATTATATGACATCAAATTATCGAAAGCTATTTCCTCTTTCGCGCTCTTCCTTTTTATAAGATACAAAAACTTAAAATTGAAGTTGTAGTGCATGTTGTGCAAGTTAAAGTTAAATTACCTAAAAATCACGAGTTGAGACGAAAAATTGATTATGCATTAAAAGTTACGGTTGAGAAACACAACAAACACGCGGAGATGAAAGATGCCGACGACCAGTGGAATTCTCAGAAAAAAAAGGGTGGAAACTTCTCGAAAGAAAAAGGGGCTCTTTAAGGAGCTGGTAAGGAATTTTAGGGGGAGAATGTCCAAATTGCGCTACCGCTAAAGGGGCTAAAGAAAGATGATGAAATACATAAAAGTATTACAAAATTATAAATTAAGTCAAAAGAATTAGTATTATTGATTAAAAAAACAGGATATTTATAAATTAGGCTGTGACCTAATGTCACAGTAGTTAGCATGCAAATATGTATATTAAGAGCGAGGCAGTCTGGAAAAAATTCAGAAAGTGGTGGCTAATAGTTTACCAGGACATCGAAAAATTTTATTTTATATTTGTTGGTCAGTTTTAAAACAAAAATTTAATTACCAAGTAATTTTTTACATGTAGAAATTAAAGCATTTTGTTTTCTCAATCCTTTTTTTTCCTAATAGTTCACTAGGACATAGAAAAATTTTATTTTATATTTGTTGGTCAGTTTTAAAACAAAAATTTAATTACCAAGTACTTTTTTGCATGTAGAAATTAAAGCATTTTGTTTTCTCAATCTTTTTCTTTCCAATAGTTCACTAGGACGTAGAAAAATTTTATTTTATATTTGTTGGTCAGTTTTAAAACAAAAATTTAATTACCAAGTACTTTTTTGCATGTAGAAATTAAAGCATTTTGTTTTCTCAATCTTTTTTTTTCCTAAGTCCTTCTAGACTATGGCAGCCTTGAGGTATATCAGTTCGTGATACTTCTATCAAATTTATTTTTAATAATTTTCGTTACAAATCACCAAATTTTTTTAGAAACTATATAATGCAAACTATTGAAATTTTCTCTCTTTTAAGATAAATGATTTTTTTTTCAATAATAAGGCACCACTATTTTTCAATTCAATAATTTTTCATATTGCACTTTTCGCTTATTTACTTAAAAAAAAACAGTTTTTAAAAAACGATTTACATGCCTTGCCCGTCTGGCCAAACGATAAAAAGCTACAAACAAAATTTGCAAATATTAGACAGATTTTGCTAGTTTTTTAAAAGGTTTAGCACGACACAACTGACCTGTCAGGTAGAACTGGGCACCTGAGGCCATGTAATGACCATTTTCCTATTTATCATCAAATACCGGATGCTGCCGTGGAAAACAGGATACGAAAAAGGAGAAGTCCAAAATAAATTGAGGTGGCACTTTGAAATGGCACTTTGCCATGGTGATACAGAAGTAAAATGAAGGTGTGGAAAAACTGGGAGGTGACTTGAAATGAGTTTAAAGTGATTTACAAAAAATGAACTCCACTGTGCTTTGTGTCTAAGTTACTAATTAACAACAGGTTTACGCACGTTTCTCATATACCTATTTCTACAAACACGCGTCAATTTGACGCATGAACGAATACATATAACAGCACTTACAGAGATGCCAACTTGCTCCGGACTGCAAATATATATTTTAAAGTGGTAGTTTATCAATTGTGATTCTTGGTTTAATAAATTAAATTTAGTCGATTTTTATCCCCCACTATTTCTAAACAATTTGTACGCTCATACGATTCACCACTTTTTAATTGAAAAATTTACTTGCTAGTTATTTACCGTTTTTTCAAAAATTATTTTGGCGTGTCCGGAGCAGTTTGCAACTCTGCACTTAAAGAGCAATGTATTTATAAACTATAAGAAAAAAAATGAAAATATGATAGGGGCCATTCAAAAAGTACGTGCATCCCGAAGGATTTGCTATTTTGTACGGTTTTGTACGATGGGGAGGGGGGAAGGTATTATGCAAAGTATGTGCATTATAAGCACTTATTATGTTGATCAGATAAAATTGTTTATTTATTGATTCAAAGATAAAGTTGAGTGTTATTGTTTAAATAATTTAAATAAATAAATTATTTTAAATAAATATTTAATCTTATTTAAAACATAATTATTTTAATTTTTATGAAAAAGGGGGGTAGACTAATAAAATGTACCTACTCTAAGGGGCGGGGAGTAAGACCTTATGTACGGTAATGTTCGAAGGGGTAAGAGGGGGTTAAAATTTCTCCGTTTTTGTGTACGTTCTTTTTGAACTGCTCCATATATATATTTATGAAATATTCTAGTATTTTATTTTTAAATACTCGTACTAAGCAACTGAAACCTTCAAAATCTGACTTCAATTGACATTCTGCGTTTGTTCTTTCCATTATTGTTTATCGGCAACAGTTGTTTATCGCTTGTTTCATTTGAGATAACGATATCGAATAACGGATCGAAATATTGTCAGTACATACCTATTTATTATTGATGTGATGTTTGCATGTTTACTCAAAATATTGTCTAAATTACGATCGCGTCAAAATGACACATATCCGTAGAGATAGCCATACCACAAAGAGAATTTCAATATTTCAACGCTTTTGAAGAAACTAGACTTCAATATATATTTACCACGATCAATAGATAAAAGTCATTACAAGAGATTAAATAAAAATGCAAACAGGTTTTGTAATTTTCCTTATAACATTTGAAATGCGTCAAAATGACGCGTCCCGTAATCCCAGTGTTATTCCTGAGGGAACCTATCGGCCGACAGTTAGAGTTTAGTTTCGCCAGACCCCTTCTTGCGAAACATGCTTCTACCAGACGGAAATGACTGCCATTACAGTTTCACCGGTTAGGCCTAGTTGCTAATACCGTAAGGTTGATGCAATCGTCACGTTCATTTGTTAAAGCAAAACAATTTAACCCTTTGACGGTTATGAACGAGTTCAGATCGCAATCGAATCGTGCCTCACAATGCGCGCAAACGAGTTCCGCTCGGGAACAAGATTTTGACCGTAATGGTTAGTAACGAGCACTACTCGCGTAGTGAAATTTTTCCCCAATGCGCGCTGACGAGCGGAGCTCGTTCGCCATTATTATTCTGCATTGACTATGTTGAAAATGAAAAGTACGTAAAAACTGTTATTTATGTACTACGAATACTTTAAGAAGTTTTTAAAACACGTGAGGCGAGCTATCTACCGCTTCCTGAGATGCCAAATTGCTCCGCTTCGTAAAATAGTATTTCCTAGTGATAGCGAAAGTCAAGTTACTTTCAGTTTAGTATTTCTCCTTTTAAGTAATTTTTTCACCACTAAATATCAAAAACTATAAGTAACATATGAAATGCAACGTTAATACAACAATCTACTGGTAACTCTATTAAAAAAAAAGGCGTAACTGTCCTTCTCCAACGAATTTTACTATAGAATTTGCTACCACTTTATTATAACAATTCAAAAAGACGGAACAGTTGGCATCGCCAGAGAAGGGTGACATTTTCGGAAGAACGGAGGTGGAAAACAGATGCCACTTTCGACTACTGTACACGTAATACTGCGCGAATTAATGAAACGAAAACTGCGCCAACTGTTTTCGCGTCGACTGGATCTGCATACTATTTCGTCTCGATGTTCTGTCCTTAAACATTGATCAGTGATCGACGTCGCAGAAGTACTGCTGTCAACAATTTTGCGTCGAACGCCCGCGAAGGGAGAGAGAAACCATCGCTGAAGCTGCCGGAAGTCTTCTGTGGTTCTTCCGCAGGGTGGTGAGTCTTGGACAGCATTTCAATCAGGAATGCGGAGATGCCAACTGCTCCGGACTCGCCAAAATAATTAAAAAAACGGTAAATAACTACTAACTAAATTTTGCAAATATTTGACTATTTTTGCTTGCTTTTTGAAAGGTATAGCATGAAATTACTATTACAAAGTAGTAAAGTATATAAGCCTACAAAATAATTAGAAATAGTGGTGGATAAAAATCTACTAAATTGAATTTATTAAACCAAGAATCACAATTGATAAACTACCGTTTGAAAATATTTATTTGCCGTCCGGAGCAAGTTGGCATGTCTGGGAATGAGGACATGTTTTGAATTAAGTGGTGAATTATATGAGCCTACGAATTGTTTCGAAATAGTGGTGGATAAAAATCTACTTAATTGAATTTATTAAACCAAGAATCACAATTGATAAACTACCACTTGAAAATCAATATTCACTGTCAAGAGCAAGTTGGCATCTCTGTGTTTATAAATAAATCTATTTTTATGTGCTCTATATTGCTTTAATTTCTTCCAACCCTTTTAGTAACGATAATAATATAAAAAAAATTAAAAATCGACTAGAATTATGTGCTTCTAATGATCTTGGCTTTGCCGGTCACCGGTGACCCCCGTGGCGCTACGATCAAACTTAGTGCCGATTACCGATGACCCCCATGTCAAACATGAATATCTGATTATTATTAGATCAAAAATTGTTCCGGGTAGTTCGTATTTTTTCCTTGGACGTGCTGTACATCTTTAAAAGAAACTCTCAATAATAAAAATTTTTATCTACCGTTACTTAAGATAAATTTTACACTATATTTTTTATTTTGAAACATGAACGTAAAATACATTTCAAATTACCAGTTAAATTATGAAANTTTTTCTTTTATAAATTTAATTTTTAAATGATTTTGATCACCACTATTCTTACAAAAATTAAGCTTATATATTAATATGCGTTACTATCATGGTTGTCAGCTAATGTTTCTTCAAACACAACGTATTTTTTTGCTTACAATTGAAATTTTAATTCCATTTTACTACCACTGGGAAAAATCGTAATGGAAGGGATCAAAAGTTGGCAGGTATGCTGTTGGCATGTAAATTATTATACAATAAAACCTCATTAAGTCGTCACTCCGCTTAAGTCGTCATTTTCCTATGATCCCGACTAAGCCTCATAGACAATAATGTAAAATAATCCTCTTTTTCCCGTCATCGAATATATTTCTACTGCGGATAACTCGTCACCCCCAAAAATGGCAAACCTATCTTTTTTCGCACTTTTGTATACGATTCTGTTATCTTTTCAGACCCGCCCCTTTCACTTTAAGTATCTCGGGGAATTTCTGATCATCCACGAAGTTCGCTCTACAGCTGTGAGCATTCCTTTCCTTTTAGGGGATTTGGATTCTGGGAATTTCGCATGCCAATCGTTCAAAGTTCTCACTTCTTCCTCCGACTCAGTCGAGTGTAGACGTTTTTCTTTATTGTACGTACTTCAGTGGGACTTCATTTCATAGCGAGTAAGCCTCGCTATAAGTGCCATTTTTTTTCTTACAAAATTGTGATTTGATTACGTTTCAAAATGCCGGAAAAACGAAAACTTACCTCGTTATCTCTTAAAGAAAAAAAGGACTTAACTGCACTTTTTGAAAAGTCAAATTCTTCGAAAACAGCTTTTGCTAAAGAACACAATATTCCGAGAACTACTTTAAGTGATATTCTATCAACAAAGCGAACCATTGAAGAAGCAGACTGCTAAGACAATAGAAAAAGAATGAGGAAATCAAAGTTTGACGAGATCGAGGAGATTTTAGTTCGATGATTAAAGCATGCAAGATCGCAAAATGTACCTATTTCTTCTGTCATTCTTAAAGAAAAAGCGATGGAAATTGCTAAGGAGTTGAACATAGAAGATTTCCATTGCAGCAATGGTTGGCTGGAGCATTTCAAAGACAGAAATTGTCTTTCTTTTAATACGATTTGTGAGGAAGCCGTAGCTGTTGATGGTGATACTATTGAAAATTGGAGGAATAGTATTCTCAAGGACTTTTTATCCAGGTTTGATGCCTCTAATGTTTTTAATCTAGATGAAACGGGAATATTTTATCATCTTTTGCCTGATAAAACTCTATCGTTTAAGGGCGAAAAATGCACCACGGGAAAAGCCAGCAGGCAACGTCTAACACTTTTGCTGGGAGCGAATATGAATGTATATGAAACTCTTAAACCACTGGTGATAGGCAAGAGCAAAAGGTCACGCTGTTTTAAAAACGTTATATCTGTGCCAGTTGAATATGAAGCAAATTCAACTGCATGGATGACTACAACGATTTGGGAACGGCATATCCGTAAATTGGATTCCCTGTTTTCGCTCCAAAAGAGAAAAGTTGCCCTTATTGTCGATAATTGCACAGTCCGTAGTCAGCCAGAAAGCTTAAAAGCTATTGAAATCGTTTTCCTTCCTCCAAATGTTACTGCACTTCTTCAGCCATTAGATCAAGGGATAATTCAGGACTTAAAAAGAAAGAACAAAAAAGTGCTAGTAAAGGACCTTATAAAAGCATTGGATAAAAATGAAAAGTTTGAAGTTTCCGTTTTAGACGCGATCAATTATTTGCATAGAAGTTGGAGCTCAGTTTCTTCGTAAACTGTTTTTAATTGTTTCAGACACGCGGGATTTGTAGCCAATGCAGAATCCGAAGATATCCTCCGTGAAGAAGTCGACCCCGAGCCCTTAGAAAATTTGCTGCAAGTTGTTAGTAAAAAAGGTTGCAGTGTCAATGACGAAAATGCATTTGTCGATATTGACAATGACATCGCTATTTGTTCGCAAGCGACTGTAAAAGATTTACCTTCAGAATTTTTAGATGAAAAACATCACAGTTCCAGCGAGGAT
The DNA here is from genome assembly GCF_043381705.1 of Parasteatoda tepidariorum. NCBI lineage: Eukaryota > Metazoa > Arthropoda > Arachnida > Araneae > Theridiidae > Parasteatoda > Parasteatoda tepidariorum. The sequence goes on from NC_092212.1 coordinate 15,791,597, forward strand.
AGTGATGATGAGAATTCGGGTGGAATTCCGCCCAGCAAGACTGAAACATTAAAAGCCTTAGAGAAAGTTAGACAATAATTGGCATTACATCAATTGAAGGCACAACAGAGGAAGAATTCAAGGCGCTGATGATATTGGAAAGGAAGGTTAATAGCAATCAACAATTCCTGCATCAGTAGTTTGATGCTTAAACGTTGCATTTTATATCATACTTATAATTTTTGCTATTTAGATGTGCTAAATTACTTATAATGAAAAATACTTAACTCAAAGTAACTTAAATTTCGCTACCACTAGAAAATACTGTTTTGCACAGCGGATCAAGTTGGCATCTCTGGATATTTGTTGACCAATCCTCAGCTATGCATCCCCGGCATGGGGGACGCTTACAAATACACAAAGAAAGAGACTCAGAGTCTTCGAACACAAAACCCTAAGACGAATCACTGGGGCTCCCTGGTTTGTCAGAAATAACACCCTCTATAATGACTTAAAAATCGACAAAATAGACGAGTGCCTTTTTAAACTCAATGCATCCTTTTTTAAAGGTGCCAAAAATTGTTCAACATGTAAATTCAATAAGTTATTAGACATTGATTTCATAGATGACAATAAAAATTTCAGCCCGATAACCGCTTTTTTCTTAAGCGACTGTGTTCTCTTTAAGCATTTCGGATAACCATGACTATCCCCACTGCCCTAGACAAACTGTGTTCTCTGCACCAATGAAGCCCGGCTATACCGGGGGGAGGCGAGAGAGTGCACAGGGAGTCTTCCCCCTTTTGTAAATTTGTAAATAGTGTAAATATTCTTTCTTTATCTTCAAATTGTTCCCTTTATTATGTATCAACTTGCGATTTATATTTGTGTATGACTCAGACTTGATTTTATCAATTATTGTTCATTCTGAGATTTAACTTAATGTTAACGCAGCACCTCCCTTTCCTTCCACCACATATTATTCAATTTAGATGAAAGAGCAGATATCCATACATGGATAGCTACTCTGAAAAACTTGATTAGTTAGTTAGGATATTTGTTGAACAGTTTTAATACAAAAATTTAATTTGCAAGTAGAAATTAAAGCATTTTGTTTTCTCGTATTTTTTAACCCGTTCCTAAGTCTTTCTAAACTATTGCCGCCTTGAGGTAATTTTATCAATTCGTGATACTTCTATCAAATTTACATTTAATAATTTTCTTTACAAATCACCAATTTTTTTTTACAAATTATATAATGCTAACTATTGAAATATTCTATCTCTTAAGAAAAAAGATTTTTTTTCTTCTAATTATTAAGGCAACGCTGCTTTTCAATTTAATAACTTTTCATATTGGATTTTTCCCTCATTTACTTATTAAAACCAGTTTTTTTTTAAATCACTTAAATATTAATAAATAGCTAAGTCGAGGGTAAACAATAATTTCACTAATTAGCCTATGCGATGTTTTTTTCATTTATTTATGAATTTAATTTAAAATATTCAACAACAAATAAATGATTGGCATCTACTTCTTATATGCTAATGAAGTTAGGCTGCTTATAAGCAACGATATATACTTATGAAACCATTGTTCGTAGTGTGTTGAAGGTTATAATGTAAAAAATTTATAATCTTGTATTAATAAAAGAGAATTAGTTATGTGTAATAACAAGAGACGAAAAGAGTGAATATCATTTACGTCACTGGTCCTCCTATATTCTTACAGCTAATACTAAATATTCAATCATTTTGAACAAGAAAATTAAAGATAAATATAATATAGGTGTTAAAAACAACATCTTGCAAAAAGTTTGCTTTTACCCAACACTATTTGCCCCAGCAACATTGAGTTTAAATGATTTATCTGCAATATTTCAATTTCAATAGTGAACTTAGGATTTGTGGCAGAAAATTTCTACAGCAAAGCTGCCAATTTTCTATGCTTTGGTGGAAAGATTTCTTCTAATGGTAACTAAGTTTATGCATTATTTTATATTTCTTTGTTTTGTACATTTGACTTACTGTTATTTTCCTCACCTCTACGTGAATATGATTCCAAAGATCATATGAAACAGCACCTAGTTTTTGCTCTGTCTCGACAGTGATGCTTTTGAAATGTAGGCAAAATTTAGAAAATTTTAATTGTCTACCATATATATTTTATTTCATATCACTAGATATATTTTATTTTATATATGTCCTTAAGCACCTACATAAGTTCTTATGGGTTTATGACTATTATTACTCAGCAGTTTTCCCGCGGTCGTTGAAAATTTTAGCAGTGGCAGTACATTTAGGTCACTACTAGCAGATATTTCTTATTTTAGTTTACCAATTCGGTGTTAAATGGTTTAAAAACTGTAATTTTCTTGCATACATACTTTCTTCGGAAAACAATTTCTAGTAGTAGTTACGCAGGTATTAAATTATAGACATTTGTGTAATATTTATTACCACTTTTTAAAAATTCACAAGACCTCGCGGGAACCCTCTTCAACTCCGTTACCCTGTAATTTTGAACTAAATCCTGAAGCTCAAGTATTGGGAGAAATTTGCGTTACGTGGAGAGGGAAACTACGAAAATCTTTCATGGTTAGCTTAACCACAACGGAACTCTAAACCACGATCCGTCTACCACTGAGGATATTTTATGTCAGCACTGTGGTCGGTGCAAGTCGGAGGCGGAATTCGTATCGACCAGTCATCGTTGGGATTTGAACCCGGTTCACCTTATTGGAAGGCAGGCACTCTACCCCCTGAGCCACCATGGCTCAAGATTTATAATTGACATTAAGCGTAATTTAATTTACAAGATTTTACACACAATACAAATAAAGTGCAAGGTTTAATTTACTTAACTTATGTGGAAGATAACACTGAGTGTTATCTTCCACATAAGTTAAATAAATTTACCATTTAAATGATAAATTTAATTATAAATAGTATTATTCTTTCCGCAAACAATACAATAACAATACAGGTTGGCGAGTTCTTTTAAGCTCTAACATAAAAACAAATCAAATGTCTAATTTTAACAGCTAGCACCATTTGTGATTAGCTTTATTCAGTTTATAGTTAAGCAGATGAGCGCCCTTAGAAACTAAAAACTGGTAGTAAAATTTTTGCACGGATATTTGAGAAGGGGGGGGGTATCAAATGTGCTAATAATTTAGTGCTGACGATATTTTAAGTTATAAAACTAGACAAAAAAACGTACTTTTTATGAATAAACCATACACACTTGTTTTGGAGGAATCCACAGTTTTGGATTCCCTTAATGTTAATTTTGCTTTTTGTGTATTTCTCCATATCTTGAGAACTTTTTAAAGTAACAGTAAAATTTTTGATGGCAATTATAAAATTCGTTAATACAAAAGTCATTCCATGTATTAAATTAGTTTCATTAATTATTTAATTTTTTTAAATATTTTAATAAAAAACAGGCAGAAAAATTTTCAATTGTGAAGTAAAACGTTTTTTACATTCTTTTACAGTATCTAATTTTTCATAGCAAAATATGAAATTTGAAAGAAATTGGTGAAATAGTTTCTGAAAAATCGAATTTAAAAGAAGTCTTATATTAAAAATTCGATTTCTTAAGAAATATTGACCCAATTTCACTCAACGCGAATTCTTTTATTAATGTTCTTTTGTTTATGTATTTTTCTATGTAAATTGCATACTTTAAAAAATGACGTATAAAATTGTATACCTTATGATTCAAAATGTTTTCTGCTATTGTTAAATATTTGTTCTGCGATAAAATAGTAAAAAATAATAAATGTTTGCTAAAATTTATTTTTTGGATGATATTATTTTGCGATGAGCGAATTTCAGAATTGTGAGCAAAAGTTTTTTAATTCTGTTCCGAGATAAAGCGAAATGCGGAAGAAGTAAAATTGACAATAAGATGTCAAAATTTTGAATTGCGCTTCTGACCGAACTATGGAGACCATATCTCCCAGATTACGGCTACCCTCTATATTTTGGGAGTCAGAAATTCGAATCCGTTGAAAAAAATGTATGTTTATTCAGAGAAAGTGCGTTTTTGTGCATGATTTTGTAACTTAAAATATCGGCTGCACTAATTATGTAGCATATTTGAGGTCATCCCCTCGAACCTTTAAGAAGGAGTCCTAGAACGTGAAGATACGATCATTTGTTCAGGGTGCCCTTACGGAAAAATCGAAGTATTTTTGAGGTACTTTTCAAAGGTATAAATGAGATGTATTTAAAAATTGTGAAATTTCTTTAAAAATTTCGTAAAAGATATTCACCGCTTTACCTTGTCGGAACAAAAATTTTTAATAGAGATTCTCTAATAGAAATGATTTTTGTTCCTCATTTCGCAAAAATCGGGACATACAAGATTATTTTAAGTTAAACTTACAACCATTTGTATAAAACGGAGAACGAAATAACGAAAACCTTTCTTGGTTATTATATATTTGGTATACTTGGTATACTTATTATATATTTGGTATATTTGGTATACTTGTATTTATATACTTGGTATATATATTTGAGAATTGAATCTGATGGCAAAGGAGCTAAGATCTTTCTTAATCTGCGTATATTTTATATCAACACTGCTTCTCTGTGGGCTGAAGCATCACCTCCTACATCAAAAAGCCTCCACACGGTCTTTTATAAGTAGTCCGCGCAGACTATCTAAAAAGTGACCCAGTTGTGCGCATGAACCCAAAACCTTTTATAAAAGTAATTGAGAGAAATTCATCATATATATTTGAGAATTGAATCTGTAGTGGTTGACAAGTGAATAAGGCAAACCAATAATATTCATAAATAAAACAAATTTTTAGTCATATATTTGCTACCACTCTCTTATTTCAACTTGATTTTGTATTAAGTGACTCGTTCGGAAAGTGGATATCCTTCATAATGGTCTGATCGGACTACCTATAAAAAAACCGTGTGGAGGCTTTCAGTTATAGGAGGCGTTGGCTGAAGGCTGAAGTTGTCTTAACACTTTACCGACCGGCCGTCGATTAATCGACGTTTTGTTCTCAGCGCTTACCGACCGGTCGTCGATTAATCGACGTTTTGTTCTCATCGTATACCGACCGGCCGTCGATTATTCGACGTTTGCTACCCAGCGCTTACCGACCGGTCGTCGATTAATCGACTTTTGACCGATCTGTGGTGACTACGTTTTCCACCAATTCAGCATGCCCTGAAAAAAATTCAGCTGTCGTTTTCTCGAGTGCAGCTGGGTGCGACCAGATTTTCCTGCGAAAAGAGTCGGGATTTTTCATCGTGCAGCTGGGTGCGACTAGATTTTCCTGCGAGGAAAGTCGGGATTTTTTCATCGATATGAAGGCAGGGATGCCAACTGCTCCGCTTTCTGGAAAAGTTCTAATAAAGTGGTAGCAAAATATTTTGTAAGATTAGTTAAAGAAAGATAGTTACGCCTACTTCTTAATACAGTAACCAGTATATTGATGATTTAACGTTGCATTTTATATCATATTTGTAATCTTTGATATTTAGTGGTGAAGTCCGCGCGTCAGTCTATGCCGAAACCGAGCCGGTGTCTCGGACGATCTGCAGCTGAACGGGCGGTGAAAGGGCATAGTATGTTCGAACCGCTACCGGTCGGTAAAGTGTTAACATTTAAGTATTAACTCAGGGAGGCGGTTTTCCTATACAGCGGCGTTTAACATCCCACTCTCTTGTTTAGTATCTTTTTAAATAAAGAAAAACATGATTGGTGATTTTTTTTAAAGTTAAGGTAAGTTCAGGTTCATTTTAAAAGACTTACAGCTTTTATTATAATTGAGATCAACTACAGCCAAGAGAAAAATTAAAAAAAAAAAAAAAAAGAAAGAAAGAAGGAAAGAAAATGAGTCGTTAAAGGCTGATGATTGTAAATTAGACTCCGGAAATCGAACTTCATTTAACAATCTAAAAACATGCTCACTGTAGTAAAAAAAAAGTCCATTCTGGTTTCCAAATTTGTAGGGCAACATTCTGGTTTTAACGCGCATAAGAATGTTTGCCCCCAGCATTATAAATGTACGCGCACACTTTAAATACTGCAGATGAATTCCCTGTTATTTTAAATTTAAAAACATTAATTTGAAGACAAAAAGTTGAATTTATACTTTGATTCCTAAAACACTAATTCAAAGTATTTTTAATTTTTCAGTTCATTTTTTTTTTCTTTAGACGTGCTGTACATCTCTAAAAAAGCGCAAAATAATGAAAAAATCTAAATAATCAAACTTTTTATCTACCGTTTTTTAAGATAAATTTTATACATTAATTTTACTTTCAAACTTCAACCGTTATTCTTTATTACAAATAGCGAATAAAAATTGCAAAAATGCTGACTGTAGTTGGCATGTAAATGAATATAATTCAAGAGCGAGAGTCTTTAAAAAATCAAATCAGGAAGTGGTGACTACAAGCTCACCATTATATTCGAAATTTAATTTTAAATCGGTTGGTCAGTTTTAATACAAAAATTTAATATACAAGTACTTCGTTGCAGGTAGAAATTAAAGCATTTTGTTTTCTCCAACTACACTGCTCAAAAAAATTAGGGGAGCAAGCAAAGAAAGTAAGAAAGTCGTGCGAAACATCCACAGAGCTGCATGAAATGGATAGTGCATACGTATCAATGCACGATACAGAAAAAAAGACGTAAAAACATATGGAATTAATCTTTATTTCATGGGAACTATGGAAAAAAAACAAAAAGCTGATTTAAGGCAACAATTGGTTTACATGTAAACGATAAAAAAGTAATGTTTGGAAGTGATGCAGTACTGTTAATAAGCCATGTGGTCTCATCGAACAGCTAAGACTGTTGCACACCTGTTTACCATGGATGCGATGATGATATCGATGAGAGTTCGGGGAGTACAGTTCCACTCCTAAAGAAGGGCAATCTCCAAGTCACGGAGAGTTAATGGAGGGCTTGGTCTCGCAGCAATGCGTCGCCCGAGCACGTCCCAAACATGCTCGATTGGATTCAGGTCAGGAGAGGGTGTAGGGTATTCCATACGTTATATTGTTTCAGCTTCCAGCATGCTCTTCACAAGACGAGCTGTATGTGGTCTCGCATTATCATCTTGTAAAACAAAGGAATCTCCAATGGCTGCTGCGTAGGGTATGACATGAGGTCTCAATATCTCGTCTGCATATCTGCGGGCCGTCAAAGTACCGTTCCGAATGATATGCAGGTCCGTACGTCCACCTATGCTTATTCCACCCCACACCATCCAACCAGCTCGTCTGTAGTGTGACCTTTCACGAATGAAAGTGGGGTTATTTCGAGTTCCCCTTTCCCTCCACACCAAAACACGTCGGGTGTCACTCTCCAGACTGAATCGAGACTCGTCTGTAAACAATACATGGCTCCAATCGCGTTGCTCCTAATCTTGATGTTCAGCAGCCCATCTTCTGCTAGCCGCACGGTGGCTCGAGGTCAATGGAATGCAGACCATGGGCTTACGAGCATAGAGACCTCCCTGATGGAGCCTATTCCGTATTGTTTAAGTGGAAACTCTTCGTCCTGTTGCCACGAGAAACTGTCTTTGCAGCTGAGTAGCATTGTCTGTTCTGTTACGACGAGCTGTTAACTGTATATACCGGTCATCAGCTGCAGTTGTTGCACGTGGCCGACCTTGCCCTGGCCGACAACTCACATTTCCAGTCTCCTGGAATCGATTCCACAGCCTTGCAACGACACTTCTGCTGACTCCAACAGCGTCCGCCACACTGCGTTGTGTTTGCCCGGATTCCAGTCTGCCGATGATGCGCCATGCAATGGATTCAGGTAAATCACGTTGTTGAGACATTTTCAAGTCACCCTTTCTCGAAAACAATAACTGAGAAATCAACTTTCTGAGTTACGGCAGTGAAACAGACGTCTCTGCTACATCCCGATTTCTGCTCTTATCTTCTTTTCTGGTTTGTGACGTCATGAACTTTTATTTGCATATGAAGTTTTCTTCTTCTTTTTCCTGCTCGGTCTTACATTATAAATGATTACTTTTTTGTTACTTATCGGTGTAAATATTTGCGTAATTTCACTAAAACCATGTGCTCCCCTAATTTTTTTGAGCAGTGTAGTTCGTAAGTCTTACTAGACTATGTCCGTCTTCAAGTAATTTAATCAGTTCGTGGTACTTCTGTCGAATTTATATTTAATAGTTTTCTTTACAACTCACCAGTTCTTTTACAAATTATATAAAATGCTATTGAAGTATTCTCTCTTTTAAGATAAAAGATTTTTCTTCAATTATTAAGGCAACGATGCTTTTTCAATTCAAAAACTTTTCATATTGAACTTTTCCCTCATTTACCTTTAAAAACCATTTTTTTAAAAAAATCCCTTAAATATTATAATACTAATATATATACTTATAATTTTGTGTTTAGCTTTATTCAGTTTATAGCAGAGATGCCAATTTGCTCCGGACAGCAAATATAAATTTCAAAGTGGTAGTTTATCAACTGTAATTCTTGGTTTAAAAATTCAATTTAGTAGATTTTTATCCACCACTATTTCGAAATAATTCGTAAGCTTATATAATTCACCACTTTGAAGTACTTATGTCATGCTATACCGTATAAATAGTCAAATTTATGAAAAATTTAGCTTATAGTCATTTACCGTGTTTTTAATTATTTTTGCTTGTCAGGAGCAGTTGGCATCTCTGTTATAGTTAAGCAGATGAGCTCCCTTAGAAACTAAAAACTAGTAGTAACATTTTTGCACGGATATTTGAGAGCGGGTGGTATCAAATGTGCTAACAATTTAGTGCTGACTATATTTTAAGTTACAAAACCAGGCAAAAATGGGTACTTTTTTTAATAAACCATACACACTTTTTTTCGGACGAATTCGATGAATACACAGTTTGTACCCTCTTGATGTTAATTTTGCTTTTTGTGTATTTCCCCATAACTTGAGAAATTTTTAAAGTAATTGTAAAATTTTTTGCTGGCAATTATAAAATTCGTTTATCCCATTCGGTAATTCCATGTGAAAAATAAATTTTATTAAATATTTAAAAAATTTTATTATTTCAATTAATAATTGTCGAAAGAATTTTGAATTGTAAGGAATAAAATTTTTGTTTCCTTTTAAAGCATTCAATTTTGCATGCCAAAATTTCAATGAAATTGGTTAAACAGTTCCTGAGAAATCGAATTTAAAAGAAATCTTACATTAAAAATTCGATTTCTTAAGAAATATTGAACCAATTTCATTCAATACGAATTCTTCTATGTAATATTCTTTTGTATACGTATTTTTCTATGCAAATTGCGCAATTAAAAAAATGGCTTATAAAATTTTATACCTTACAATTCAAAATGTTTTCTGAAACTCTTAAATATTTGTTCCGCAATAAAATAATAAATGTTTACTAAAATTTATTTCTTGGATGTCATTATTCCTTCAATTATAATGTTTTTCTAATTATAATAAATTTCTATTTTTTACAGGGCAAACGAATTTTAGAATTGTGTGCAAAAATTTTTCGATTCTCTTGTAAAATACTCGATATATGGCTAAATAAGCAGAAAGTAAAATTAACAATAAGGGGTCAAAATTTTTGATTGCTCTTTTGACCAATCTATGGGAACCACATTTCCCAAATTGCGGCTACCCCCTATTTTTTGGGCATTGGAAATTTGAATCCGTTGAAAAAAAATTTATGTTTATTCAGAGAAAGTAAGTTTTTGTGCCTGATTTTGTTACTTAAAATATCGTCTACACTAATTAATTAACATATATGAGATCATCCCCTCGAACCATTAACCCTTTCGCGCCGACTGTCACAAATACGTGCCAGCATAAAACCGTATCAACCAGGGTAAAAAGATAAAACTGGTAATCAAAGTAATTCTTTAGCAGTTTATTTGTGGGCGGAGTTATAATTGTTTGATTTATTTAATTCACCATTACCTTGTTCAAAATAAAACTATTTAGTTATACTTTGAAGTAATATAGATTATATATATAATTAAACTAACAATAATTTAAGTAAAAGCAAAGTAAGTCTATCATATTAGCAGCGACTACATTTAAGTTACCGTTTTTTGTTTAATTACATCCTGATTCTGATTTTGTACGAATGATTTTCTAAATCACCCGTCCCCAAGGGGTTAAGAATGTGTCCTAAAACGTGAAGATCCGACAATAAGATCAAAAATTGTTCTGGATAGTCCGTTTTTTCTTCTTCTTCGAACTTGCTGAACATTTCTAAAATAAAATTTAATAATCAAATGGCTTATCTACCGTTTCTTAAGGTAAATTTTACACTATGAATTATATTTTCAAACTTAAATATTACGTGCCATACACCAAGCCAACTGCTCATACAAGCCATCTTTAAAATTTTTTCATATGGGGCCATCCAAAACGTACGTACATCCCGAAAGGGGGGAGGGAAGTAATATACAAAGTACGTAAATTATAAGCATTCACCAAATTTAAATTTGACTTTTCCTACACATGTTTATACATATGTTTGTTCTTGTATATTTTTTCACGCGGCGACGACTTGTTGAATGAGTAAATCAGTTCTCAAAAAAAGTTGTCTTGCAAAATTGTAGGAAATTATTACGCTGATCAGATAAGATTGTTTTATTTATTGATTCAAAGATAAAGTTGGGTGTTATTGTTTAAATAATTTAAATGAATAAGTTATTTTAAATAAATATTTAATTTTATTTAAAGCATAATTATTTTAATTTTTATGAAAAAGGGGGGTAGACTAATAAAATGTACGTACTCTAAGGGGGGGGGGGGAGTAAGACCTTATGTACGGTAATGTACGAAGGGGGGGGGGAAGGGGTTAAAATGTCTCCATTTTTGTGTACATACTTTTTGAACGGCCCGTAAAGACATTATTCCAGGTGCCCACGAGCATTATCTCAGACGAAGGAGTGACTCCGCACACGAACTCAGTCTAAGTCTAAGAATATTACTTGTAGTATATGTGCAACATAAAATTACTGAAATGCTGACTGTAGTTGGCATGTAATTTAATGCAATTCATGAGCAATTGTTCATTCAAAAATTGTTCTGGATAGTCCGTTTTTTTTCGAACTTGTTGTACATTTCTTAAAAAAAAAAATTTTAATAATGAAATTTCTTATCTTCCGTTTCTTAAGATAAATTTTAGGCTATCAATAATATTTTCAATTTTGAATATTACTTGTAGTATTTGTGTAACCTAAAATTACTGAAATGCTGACTGTAGTTGGCATGTAAATTAATGCAATTCATGATCAAGCGCGTGATAGTCTCGAAAATATTCAGAAAGTGGTAGCTAAGAGATCACCAGGAAATTAAAAATTTAAATATATACTAGTTGGTCAGTTTTAATACAAAAAATTTAATTTACAAGTGCTTTTTCGCATGTAGGAATTAAAGCTTTTTGTTTTCTCAATTTTTTTCAGATTGTTTCTAAGTCTTCAGAGATGACAACTGCACCGGACTCACCAAAATAATTTTAAAAAAAACGGTGAAAAACTACTAAGGGAATTTTGCAAATATTTGTCGATTTTTTCTTGCTTTTTAAAAGGCATAGCATAACATAAATCACAGAAAGTGGTGAATCATATAAGCCTATGAATTGTTTAGAAATAGTGGTGGATAAAAATCTACTAAATTGAGTTTATTAAACGAAGAATCATAATTGATAAACTACCACTTTAAAATATATATTTGCTGTGCGGTATCAAGTCTGCATCTCTGAGTCTTTCTGGACTAATTATATAATGCAAACTATTGAAATATTTTCTCTTTTAAAATAAAGGAATTTTTTTTTAATTATTAAGGCAACGATTCTTTTCAATTAGTATATTTCCATATTGGACTTTTCGCTCATTTACTAATAAAAACCGTCTTTTAAAAGAATCACTTAAATATTCATAAATATCTAAGCGAGAGGTAAATAATAATTTCACTAAAAGGCCATATGGGTTAGTTTTTCATTTATTTATAAAATAGTCAACAACAAATAAATGCATTGCTTCTACTTTTTTTTCGAGCAAAGCTAATGATGTTTGGTTGCTTATAAGCAACAATATATACTTATAAAGCCATTGTTGGTAATGAGTTCACAGCTATAATGCAAAATATTTATAACCTTGCATAAACGCATTGAATGCAACTCGAATTTTACATGGCTTGACCGTCTGGACAAACGGTAAATAACTACACGCTAAATTTACAATTATTATACTGATTCTGATAGTTTTTTAAAAGGTTTATCATAACATAACTGAAAAAAGTGGTGAATGATATAAACCTGCAAAAGTTTAGAAATAGTGGTGGTTAAACATCAACTAAATTGAATTTATTAAACCTAGAATCTCAATTAATATACTACCACATAAAAATATTTATTCCCTGTCCGGAGTAAGTTGGCATCTCTGTGTTTATAAATAAAACTATTGTTATTTATTTATTGTTATCAAATTTGTATTTTTTCCTCTTGCAATATAGAATACACAAATGTATTCTCGTCTATTGCATTAATTTATTCAAACCATTTCAGTAACGACAATAATTTTAAAAAATTAAAAATTTAATCGAATTAAGTGTTTCTAATAATGGCTTTGCTACTGGTCACCGGTGACCCCAATGGCATTCAACTTGTTAAGAATGAGACCTAAAACGTGAAGATCCGATCATTATTAGATCAAAAACTGTTCGAGTTGTCCGTCTTGTTCCTTGGAAGTGCTGTAGATCTTTAGAAAAACTCTAAATAATGAAACTCTTTATCTACCGCTTTTTTAGGATAAATTTTACATTACGATAATTACTTTAAAACTGAAACATTTGGTCGTGACATAAGCTTGCTAGTCATAAAAATGCTGACTGTAGTTGGTATGTAAACTAATATCATTAGTTAATGAAGGGTTAATGATTAATCCTTTCGCGCCAGCATGAAACCGTATCAATCAGGGTAAAAAGATAAAACTGGTAATCAAAGTAATTCTTAACAGTTTATTTGTGGGCGGAGTTATAATTGATTGATTTATTTAATTCACCAGTACTTTGTTCAAAATAAAACTATTTAGTTACACTTTGAACTAACATTGATTATATATATGATTAAACTAACACTAATTAAAGTAAAAGCAAAGCAAGCCTGTCAAATTAGCAACGACTACGTTTAAGTTACCGTTTTTTATTTAATTACAACTTGATTCTGATTTTGTACGACGAATGCTTTCCTGAATCACCCGTCCCCAAAGGGTTAAGCGCGACAGTTTGAAAAAAATTCAGGAAGTGGTGGCCAGGATATCGAAAATGCAATTTTAGATTTAAGATTTTTGTTGGTCAGCTTTAATACAAAATTTTAATTTACAAATACTTTTTTGCAAGTAGAAATTAAATCATTTTGCTTTCTCGATTTTTTTTAACCAGTTCCTAAGTCTTTCTAGACTATTGCCGCCTTGAGGTAATTTTATCAATTCGTGATCCTTCTATCAAATTTACATTTAATAATTTTCCTTATAAATTACCAATTTTTTTTACAAATTATATAATGCTAACTATTGAAATATTCCTTCTTTTTGAGACAAAGGATTTTTTTTCAATTATTCAGGCAAAAACAGCTTTTCAATTTAATAACTTCTCATATTTGACTTTTCACTCATTTACTTTAAAAATTTTTTTTTTTTTGAATAATATAACTTAAATAATTATAAATAGCTACGCGGAAGGTAAATAATAATTTCACTAATAAGCTTATGCGTTGTTTTTTCATTTATTTATGAATTTAATTTAAGTTAGTCAGCAACTAATAAATGAATCGCTCCTTTTTTTTATATGCTAATGAAGTAACATACCTGCCAACTTTCACTCTTTCCGAGAATGGATTTTCAGAGTGGTTGTAAAACAATAAACGAAAAACAATTTGACTCAAAAATATATTTATATTTTGATCCCGTTGAAATTTACTCGAGAAAAGATTATTTTGCTTTTATATATTTATTGTAATTATTTATATGTAGTGGTAGTCAAACTCATTTATAATTATCATTATAATTCAAAAAGTTAATTGGAATAATCTGAGTATTGCTACCACTTTAAATATGAAAATAAAATCTTTCGGAAAAGTTGGCAGGTATGAAGTAATATGCATTTAAGCAACAATATATACTTATAAAACCATTGTTGTTAGTGTGTTGAAGGTTATAATGCAAAAAATTTATAATCTTCTATTAATAATAGAGAATTAATTATGTGTAATAACAAGAGACGAAAAGAGTGAATATCATTTTCATCTTTAGTCCTGCTATATTCTTACTGCTAATACTAAATATTCAATCACTTTCAACAAGAAAATTAAAGAAAAATATAATTTAGGTGTTCAAAACATCATCTTGAAAAACATTTACTAATAAAATTACCCTAGCAAAGTTGAGTTTAAATGATTTATCTGCAATATTTCAATATCAATAGTGAACTAAGGATTTGTGGCAAAAGATTTATGTAGCAAAGCTGCCAATTTTCTATTTGGTGGAAAGATTTCTAATGGTAACTAAGTTTATGCTTCATTGTATAACTCTTTGCTTTGTAAATTTGACTTTATTTACTGTTATCTTCCATATCTCTAAGTGAATATGATTCCAAAGATCAAATGAAACACCACTTATTATTTGAGCTGTCTCGGCAATTATGCTTTTAAAATGTTGTCAAAATTATCCGAAATTCGGAGAGTTTTCTTTTTTAATTGTCTACCACTTTTTAAAATATATTTCATTTTATATCCCTCGTTAAACAACTGTATTCAGAGATGCCAACCTGCTCCGGACAGCAATTATATATTTTAAAGTGGTAGTTTATCAGTTGTGAATCTTGGTTTAATAAATTCAATTTAGTAGATTTTATCCACCACTATTTCTAAATAATTAGTAGGCTTATATAATTCACCTCTTTTTGTATACATGTCATGCTCTACCTTTTAAAAAGCAAGCAAAAATAGTAAAATATTTGCAAAATTTACTTTGCAGATATTTACCGTTTTTTGGCTTGTCCGGAGCAGTTGGCACCTCTGAGTGTACTGAGTTTATGACTAGTAATGTGCTCAGCAAGGTTCTTGCTGTCCTTGAAGAATTTCAGTAGTGGTAGTATATTTAGGGTAATGCTAGTAGAAATTTCTTATTTTAGTATACCAATTCGGCGTTAAGTGGTTTAGAAGCTGGAATTTCCTTACATGCACATTTTCTTTGGAAAACAATTTTTAGTGGTAATTAAACAGAAATTAAAGTATCGACATTTGTTTAAATTTCGTCACCACTTCTTAAAATTTATAAAATCCCGCGGGAACCCTCTTCTACCCCGTAGCCCAGTAATTTTGAACTAAATTCAGAAGACTAAATAAAATAAAAATTTTGAAAAGACTAAAATTTTGAACTAAATTCGGCAAATTGCTCAAATATTCTGAGCAATTTGCATTCGTGAGGACTTTTTGAGGGAACTTACCCGCAATTGCGTTACACG
The DNA here is from genome assembly GCF_043381705.1 of Parasteatoda tepidariorum. Taxonomy (NCBI): domain Eukaryota; kingdom Metazoa; phylum Arthropoda; class Arachnida; order Araneae; family Theridiidae; genus Parasteatoda; species Parasteatoda tepidariorum. The sequence continues at coordinate 15,807,083 of NC_092212.1, forward strand.
GAGAGGAAAACTACGAAAATGTCTCATGGTTAGCCTAACGACAGGGGAACTCTAACCCATGATCCGTCTTCAACTGCGGTTATTTTACGTCAGCACTGTGGCCGGTACAAGCCGGATGCAGAATTCGTATCAACCACTCACATCTGGAATTCGAACCCTGTTAACCTCATTAAAAGCGAACGCTCTACCGCTTAAGCCCCATAACGGCTCCTTTAAAATATATAATAAAAAGCGTAGTAGTTGGAGAATTGAAAGTGGACATAATTGAATTCATTAAAATGAGGGTTTTAAGTAAGGTATGCCTAGCCAAATAATGGATTTTTATGGGCATCATGTACACAGAGATGCTAACTTGCTCCGCGTTGTAAAAAAAAATGTATTTTCCTGTGGTAAAGAAAATTGAACAATTTTTAGTTTAGTATTTTTAGATTTTAAGTAATTTTTCCACCACTACATAAAAAATTCAAAATATCCATATATGAATAGCATTTTTATTATAGTTATCTCATGGTGACATATTTAAGGAGTGTAGGTGAAGTTATCTTTATTAAATTTTTACTATATAATTCACTTAGATTCATTAAAACCTTTGCCCAAAATTTGATTTTTATTACATTATTAGTCAAATAATAACTGTGTAGCTAGTTTTCCGCCAAAACTATTTAAATAACTGAAAGATCCTCATCTAAACCAATGAAAAATTTTCTCTGATTCTGCAAAATCAACTGTTAAATTTATTTTTCAGGAATGCTTCATAATAAGCTTATTAAAATTAGATACATGTTTCATAAAGCTAACTTTTCTGTCTGTTAAATTATTTTCTAGGTACACTAGTTGCCGTGAATTATGTATGTATGCTTAACCATCACCTCCTACGTCAGAAAGCCTCCATACCAGATTTTATAAGTAGTCTGCGCAGATTATTTAAAAAGCGAACCAGCTGTGCGCATGAACACAACTTCTATTTTAAAATTACTTGAGAGAAATTTATCTCATATATTTGAGGATTGAATCTGTAGAGGTTGACGAGTAACTAAGATGAACCAACCATATTAAACGAATTTTAAATTACACGAATTTTTAGACATATATTTTCTACCACTTACTAATTTTTAATATATTTTGTATTAAATAACTCTTTCGTAGACTGTTTTACCTTCATAGAGGTTTGATCGGACTACCTATAAGAAACCGTGTCAAGGCTTTTAGTTATAAAAGACATTGGCTTAGCCATCACCTCCTACATCAGAAAGCCTCCACTCGGTTTTTTATACGTAGTCCGCGCAGACTATTCAAAAAGTGAATCGGTTGTGCGCATGGAACCCATATTCTATTCTAAAGTTGACAGAAAGAAATGTATCATATATATTTGAGAATTGAATCTGTAATGGTAGACAAGTGAATAAGACAAATCAATCATATTCATAAATTAAAAAAAAATTTACACATATATTTGCTACCACTCTCTTATTTTTACTCGATTTTCTATTAAAGGGCTATTTCGTAAACTGGTTTAATTTCATAGTGGTCTAATCGAACTACCTGTAAAAAACCGTGTGGAGGCTTTCAGCTGTAGAAGGCGTTGGCTTAGCCCAGTGTTTCCCAAATTGTGGTACGCGTACGGGAATAGTTCAGTGGGGACGCGCTTTTTCATGCGAAATATCTTGCAACTAACGAAAATTTCAAAAAATTTTAATTAAAAACAAAGCTAGTCATGAAAATTTACGATTAAGTATTTTTCTATTGGCTATCTTTTGCAGAGTTAACAGTTAATAATTATGGTGTCAACAGCCAGTTGTGATTTGTAACTTTTGTGCAATTTTTTTATACTAAAAAATACATTCATTTTTTAATTAGTGGTACACAGCGTAGCGAAAATTTTTGAAAGGCTACACAAAAGTCATAAGTTTGGGAAACACTGACTTAACCCACTGCCTTTCAAAAAGTAAAATCTCGAAACGACTTTTTGAGAAAAAAACTTATCTATAAATAAACTAAAATGGATTCATTCTTTAATAAAATCGGATAATCTAATTAATTTTTATTATTTTCTTTTAGCTTGGAGAGATCTACAGACCAAGTAATCAAGCCCATCAACACTGAAGCGCTGATTAAATGGGTCGGACATCTGCCACCAGATGTCGTCCGGGATATGCCTTCACTAGCTCCCATGTTGGCAGCTTTAGGATATGATCCTAGAGCTAATCCGCCACACTATGGTGAACCAGACACCATGGTTGTCAAGAACACTTGGGATTTGGCTGCCAATAAAAAATTGTGGGAAGCTCGCGAAAGACTTGTCGCGGAAAAGCGAGACAACATTTGGAAAAGTTGGATTCAGAACGCTAGGACTAAAACAGTTGCATCTGCCAGTAACGAGTTACCAATGTCTGTGAAACAAAATAATACGAGCTTGTTGAGTCCGAATTCCAGCGAAAATTCTGTAACGCAGTTAGCAGATCTTATCAGAAATGAAAGCGACTTTATACCAAATGAGAGAGACGTTTAACCCTTTGTACGCGCGAGTTTTGAATTTCACTTGTCTTTCTTTTTTCTTTCTTTATTTATAAAAATTTGGGCACCTGGGCCGCGCAGAAGGCCCATATCCCATACATCATGAAATAGTATAAAAAGTTAAAATAAAAGACAGTTTGAGTTCAGCAGTCTATGGGGTGGCTGTTACAGAATTTCACTGGTCGTAGCTTCCAGTTGCGTCATGAAACTGCTCTTTTTAAATTTAAAATTGGCAACAAACTTTCTTCAAGATTTTAATGCAGCAACAAAATTCAATTTATCAGTGTCACAACTAATAAAATCATAAAGGACGTATAGTGTAAAAAATATAAACGGATCACCCTGAATAACTTTTAATCAAATGATCGGAACTTCGCGTTTTAGGACTCAATCTTAGTTGTTCGAAGGGGTAACCTTAAAGAAGCTAATTAGTTAGTACAGACGATATTTTAAGTTACAAAATCAAACACAAAACTGCACTTTCTATGAAGAAACATGAAGGGTTCTGATTTTTGACCCCCCAATTATAGGGGGTAGCAGATATCTGGGAAATATGGTTCCAATAGTTCGGTCAGGAGAGCAATCCAAAATTTGAACTACTTAATGTTAATTTTACTTTTTGCGTATTTCAAAATATCTGGTGAACTTTTTAAGTAAATTGAAAATTTTTTGCACAGAATTTTACAATTTATTTATGAAAAATATAACTTTTCCAAGAAAAATATAACTTTTAGTAAATATTTATTAAATTTTATTATTTTATTTATAGTCGATAATTGTAAGGTATAAAATTTTTCAAATAGTCTTAAAAAATTCAATTTTAAAAGGCTAATACAAAATTTTTGTGAAATCGGTCTAATAGCCCCGGGGAAATTGAATTTTTGTGATCACGTACAAATTCACAGATTGCGGCTACCTCTTTCCTCTACTTTCGGGGTCAGAAATCCGTATCTGTCGAAAAAAAAGGCATGCTTTTAGAAAGTACTTTGTAAAGTCTGATTTCGTTACTTAAAATATCATCCGCACTAATTAATCAGCATATTTGATGTCACCATTTCGAACTTTTAAGATTGAGTCCTGGAATGTGAAGAATGTGATTTTTAGAACAAAAGCTATTCAGGTTGGTTCGTTTTTTATTTTGCTTACTTTACAAATATGCAGAAAATATTCTTTGCTAAATGCAATAATCTGTAATCTACAGTATCAAACTTGTAATTTTTATATATTTTACTTATTATACCAATTGTAACAGACATAATGAATAGACTAAGGTCACTGATATGCTCCGATATGAAGTTGGGACGATAGTGTCCCTTTTTATAGATTTTTTTTCTGACGCTCTTATTACAATTAAGATTATTTTTTGGTATTTCTTAATTATAGAAACTCTAACAGTTACTATCTAAAATCTGTTAGGTGATCAGAATTATATTTGTATTAAAATATAAAAACCAAAAGAAAATTAAGAAATAAATCTTTTCATCCATATTCAAAAATGTATTGATATTTGATTTTGTAAATTAAAGAAATATCAATGATGAATGACTGTTTTTCTTAGATTTAAATAACTGAAAATAGGGTCAAATTTGAAAAATTATTATTCGGAAGTGAAAGATTTGAGAGATTTTACAGTCTTTGAAAGATTTTGCCGTCTTTGAAAGATTTTACCTTTAATTCAGAAGAAAAACACCAGTGTCTCATGGCATCTTTCATAACCATAAATTATAAAATGTTACATGTAGTATTTTTCCCTTACTTCGATCTAAATTAATAGCAAATAATAAAAAATATATTTAATGAAAAATTCTGCTCCAAATGGTCGAGAGAAAATTTTAGAGAAAAACAAAATATCAGCGATCTATCTTGAAATACTTGATACTTTTTTCGTGTCGAAATCTATCACAAAAATCGAGATTTATCACTATCACTAAATTTATCAAAGAGTTACAGTTACTGAGGTTACGTTAATTTGGTAATGCGTGTTCAAAATAATTTTAAAGAGTAGAGTAGTAATTTGTTATTGTTTATTAAAGTTGTTCAAGTCATTTGATGTTAATTAACTCTCTCTTTCTACAATTAAAACCACGATGATGCAACTGCTAAGAGCTTTCAAGACAAAACATATTGTTTGTGCAGTTAACCATAACACATATAGACTGACACTTGATTCGCTTCAAATATATACAGATTGGATATAACAGTCGACATGTTTCAAGCTCTCAAAATAGGTGCCCATTTTTAAGACTTGCCAGATGTGAAGGAGAAGAAACAGAAGTGATTTGAAATAAAAATGTAAAGTTGCCAACGAAAAATGGTAAAATAATGTTTGTTTTCTTCTTCTCATTCACGTCCGGCAAGTCTTGAAAATGGGCACCTATTTCTGAGCGCTTGAAACATGTCGACTGTTATATCCAATCTGTATATATTGGAAGTGGATTAAGTTTTTAATCAAGTAATATCATACCGCTTGAATTTCTCGAGATTATTTATATGACATATAGACGATTAAATAGAACGTTTATTAAACCTTAAAGTGTAAACTATTTAACATTCAAAATGGTAGGTAATTTATTTGGCGGAGAGGCAGTCTTGGGAATTAACAACGAATGACAATGCCATTTAAAAATATTTTAACAAAACCCGCTAACAAATTAAAGTTGTAGCTTAAGGGAAAATATTTGCTTGGTTTAACCCTTTCGCGCCGACTGTCACGAATACGTGCCAGCATAAAACCGTATCAATCAGGGTAAAAAGATAAAACTGGTAATCAAAGTAATTCTTCAGCAGTTTATTTGTGGGTCAGGGTTATAATTGTTTGATTTATTTAATTCACCATTACTTTGTTCAAAATAAAATTATTTAGTTATACTTTGAATTACATTGATTATATATATGATTAAACTACAATAATTAAAGTCAAAGCAAAGTAAGTCTGTCAAAGTAGCAACGCCTACATTTAAGATACCTACGTTTTTTATTTATTTATATCCTGATTTTGTACAAATGCTTTTATGAATCACCCTTCCCCAAGGGATTAATCATATTTTTACTATCATTTTTGTCCTTTTAATTGCAAAATAAAATGCAGTGTTACACCAGGTACACTATGTAAGATTTGCAGGGTGCTTAAAAATTTTAAAAACGTGGTAGCACAAAATTAAGAGGAAAAAAAAATATTATAACATGTTTTTTCATCACCACAATATTTTACTAGCTTTCAACGCATAAATAATGATTGAAATTGTTGGATTTGGTTACTTTTTAATAAAATGGAAAAGCTAAAGCAGGATTTATACTAAATTGCAAAAAATAAAATTTAATGCATTATTAATATAATTTTTTTCATATTATTATGTTTATAACTACCAGAACATAATATTTTGCTCTAGGTAAATATATAAAGATTCGAATGTGGAATATATTAAATTTTATTCCAATAGTGGAAGCTAATATTAAGACATTTTCAGCTTCTTTCGAACAAAACTTATACCAGTTATTCATTTTTTCCAGGTGTGTATGAACAATATAATAAATCTAAATTTGTATTTTTAATTAATTTGAAGCATTTCTCGAAACCCAATACTACGGTCCTGAAAAATGAAAAATAGGCTGAGAAAATGTAAATAGAAATAATACTTTTATTTACAGCCACTGCAACATATTATATTTTTAGGAATACGTATTTACATACGAGCTTCAAATTTGAAAGTGATAAACCGAAAAAATTATAACCACTGCATAGTTGCTAACTTTACTAGATATACCGGTGGACTACAGGATTTTGCAAATTTCGGTCTACTGGTTAAATAAAAATTCTCTGAAAATAAGTTTCCTAAGAAAAAAAAACTATTGGAATAGAATTTTTATACAATTTACAATATTTTTTTAACTAACAGTTGCGAATTATTTGTCTTCTATTTAAAATTATAAGTTAACGTAATGAAAAAAAACTTTCTAAACTTCTTTTATTGGTAGTTATGAGTGTAATAAAGTTTTTGTATTTTGATGACAATAAAAATCCCTAAAATTCCCAATGTGTAAAATATTGAGTATATTATGCAACAGTTATCATGAAATTTTTATTAATTCGTAAAATCTACTTGATTTTTACTTATAAATGTTGGCAGCTTAGCTACTGGATTGTAAGTTTACTACTTTCTATCACCACCGCAGAGAATCGCTAATATGGCGTATTGAAAGTTAAAGCTTCTGCTCTTAAGGGGGGGGGGACATATATAAATGAATTTCATGATGTTTCAAGGGTAAATCAAGGATATCCGAGTTATATAATACTGTAATCGGATAATTGTATAGTCTTGCAGTATTTTGTACAAAATAAAAATTGTTATAACTGTTTTCGTGTTTCTGTTTATACGAAAATTTCAATTAAAGTTTAAATATAATTCTTTTTATGCTAGACTTCTTTCATACAGGATAAGGAGATCAATTTTTTTAAATGAAACGTGAATGTATTTTGTGAATTTGCAAACTGCATCGGAACTTCCACAGAACTAAAAAATATATTTTTCTTTATTTTGGTGATGACTGGAGAAATTTATATTGATGTTAGCAATAAATTTAAATTAAGATAGTTTTGTTTCAAGTGCATAGTAATGATTTAAACTTTTTCATTCACAGAGATTGTATCTGTTTCGAATTCGACAAAATATTTTTAAAAGCAGTAGTGAACTACAACTAAAATTTGCCGCGTGCAGTTAGTTTGCCAACTTTTTGAAAGATTCATAACTACTTGAATGGACTCGATATAGTTATTGGTGAGGTACCTGCTCTCGTTAGCGGGCACTAAACCTCTAAAAATATTCTTTGCCCTAGAGTACGTCTGACTAATGGCATAGGTAAAACTTGAATGGAACAATGTTGCTTATTATATAAGCCTTTGAATTATTTAGAAGTGATGATGAATAAAAATCGAATCCCTATAAATCGAATTTACTAAACCAAGAATGTTACAATAAAAAACTACCAGTCGAATTTAATTATCCACGGTCCGGAGCAAGTTGGCATCTCTGGAGTCAGTATACAAGTACATTCGTTAGCATTATGCATATCGCTATCATACCTGCTAACTTGCAACGTCTATGGGAAAAAAATTAAATTGGTAGAAATTCAACAATTAAGTTCGAAAGAATTTTCTAAGAACAAAACTATTAACCGGTTAACTCCCAGCGTCATATATTTAGGACAGTTCTTTTTTTCAAAGACATTCATTGTGGTGGGAAACTTTTTTCAGTATTTTCATTCATCTGGGTGAATTAACCGGTTAACGCCCAGCGTCATATATTTAGGACAGTTTCCTTTTTCAAAAACATTCATTGTGGTGGGAAACTTTTTCCAGCATTTTCATTTATCTGGGTGAATTAAAGGATTCTTAGACACCACAATGATTTAGTTATTTCTGATAAGATCTAGAATTATAAGGAGCGAGTACTTTTTGATCTATCAATGACTTTTTGAGTGCTCTAACAATAGAAAAACCAATTAATTTTGATAATACATTATACCGCTTTTTCCATAAAACCACTTTTTGTATTATTTCAATATATAAATTCGGGACAAAACGGGTTAAGAAACACTGCCCTGTAATTGAAAAATCGACGTAAGTGAAAAATAATTCAAAATTTTGATTTTTATATGTCTGGTATCTATGCATGATAAGCTACATATACAGCAAAAAAATTTTTAAAATAAATTTTGTTCTATCAGTTTTTTGAAATGATATTTTAGCGTTCATGGCATTAGCCATACCTGTCAACTAGAACTGTCGTCGAAACAGATTTTATAAAGTGGTAATAAAAGATTTTAGTTTGGGCGAATTTTAAGAAGGCAAAACAGTTTAGAAATCTATGAAAATATTAAGATAGCAAATAGATCTTATGAACATAATTTTTTTTAAATTATTGATTTGTCTTGGTTGTTTAAAATTTTTTTAAAAAACTTTAAGATTTAACACGCTGAATGCCACTCTAATTTTACATGGTATGTCTATCTGGCCAAAACGGTAAATAACTACAAATTAAATTTGCATATATTAAACAGATTTTGCTAGTTTTTTTTAACAGGTTTAGTATGAATATAAGAAAAAAAAGAGGTGAATGATGTAAGCCTGCGAATTGTTTAGAAATAGTGATAGCTAAAAATCTACTGAATTGAATTTATTAAACTAAGAATCACAATTAATAAACTACCACTTGAAAATATTTATTCGCTTTCCGGAGCAACTTGGCGTCTCTGTGTATATAAATAAAATTATTTTTGTGTGTCCTGTATTGCATTAATTTCCTCAAACCATTTTAGTAACTATAATAACATAAAAAAATTACAAATTTACTCAAATTATGTATTTCTAATAATCTTGGCTTCGCCGGTCACCGGCGACCCCCAAGCCATGCAACGTGTTAATCACTTACGCTTTTTTTTTCAATTGCATTTCAGTAGTCATAACAAATCATACCTCTGGGGCACTGAATCGGAGATTGGTCGACCTCTGGTTCTGGTCAAAATTTCGAACTGTGGATGAATGAACGGGTCCTCCCTATAAAAGGGGTGTGACGTGTGCATTAGAAGTCAAATTCTTACTCATAGATGGCGCCACTGCAAAACAAGAAGAAGCGCGCAACTTTGTATTAATGGCATATGACAACAAGAACAACATAAGTGCAAAGTTATTGCTCACATTGAAAGTTAATCCACAAAGCCTTCTGATCACTAGAGTTTGTCTATTACTTCACTCCTTAATAGGAAATAATGTCCGTGGGTAACAGAAATAAAGTCGGTCACATTAGAGTGAGATAATAGTAAAAGTGGTTGCTGACTGTGACTTTAAATTGTTTAATCAATCTCTAGGTCGAATTTTAAATATAATACTAGGGTTGGTATACTTCAGAGACGAGGATCATCCTAGATCGATTCACTATTCGTTTATTGGGACTATAACAGAGATGCCAACTGCTCCGGACAAATCAAAATAATTTAATAAACGGTAAATGAGAACGAAGTAAATTTTGCAATTATTTGACTATTTTTGCTTGCTTTTTAAAAGCTATAGCATGATAAATGTTCTTTAAAGTGGTGATATATATATAAGCCAACGAATTATTTAGAAATAGTGGTGGATAAAAATCTACTAAATTGTATTTATTAAACCAAGAATCACAATTGGGAAACTACCACTTTGAAATATTTATTTGCGGTTCGGAGCAAGTTGGCATCTCTGCTATAAGCATTTGCTGGCTAGGACTCAATAAAGGCTTACAAACCTTTGTCAATTAGAAGGACAGCGCGAAGTTTCATCTAGGGTGACCCGCTACCTCCGCACTTCACACAGCTTTTGATAGGCGATTTCACTCGGACAGACTGATATTGTCGATTCATTTAAAATCTTTTTAATTACCCATATGTTTGAATACTTTAAACCTTGTGGTGATTAAAATATTTATGAATTGCTTCTTAAAAAATATTGCTGATAAAACTTGGATACAAAATATTTTAATAATCTTGAAAGGTCTCAGAGATGGCCATGAATTTTTGGTGGAATTTTAATGACCAGCACTAAAGATTATATTTAAAAAAAACCATTTAAATTCCCTTTACTTCTGAAATAAATTATTTAGTTGCATATGGTGATGATTTATAACTCTTGACAGACATCATACCTGCATCTCGTTCTAAGTAACAGTCTTCGTCACGTTCACAAAACTAAAAAAATTATGTTTTCTTCGAAAGTTTAATATTAGATTTATATTTTTATAGAATAAAAGTAAACATTTATTTTAATTTTCTCTCTATTGACTATTTTCAGCACTTCAGGCAAACTACTCTCTGAAAATTCTTTTTATAACCTTATGCTCGACAAGAATTTTTATTAGAATACTAAAAGAATACAAAATATTTAATTCTATAATAACAGAACTTTCTTTGAAAGAAAAGCGCTTAAAAGCAGCAGAAATTAAATTTAAAAAAAAGAATAATTGAAGCAATAAAGAAAAAAAAAACAATGGAAATAAAATTAAAAATATGGCCACCGAAGACAATGTCTTCAGGGGGAACCAGCTCCGGAAGTCATAGAACAAAACCTTTTCTATTGAGAGAGCGGACAAATGTCAAAATGAGCTCTCTCAGTACCCCGAAGGTTTTGTAAAAGTCCAGGAAGAAATACATAAAATCGAATCAGAAAAGAAATTCCAAACAAAATCTTGAGAATATAATACAAAAGAGAAAAAATAAAAACTCAAAGTAAACTGGTCAAACAGCAATTTCACTAACTAACCAAATGTAAAAGAAATATTTAGAATTATAAGAATTTTATAATCTTGAAAGGTCTCAGAGATGGTCATGAATTTCTGGTGAAATTTTAATGACCAGCACTAAAGATTATATTTAAAAAAAAACATTTAAATTCCCTTTACTTCTGAAATAAACTATTTAGTTGCATATGGTGATGATTTATAACTCTTGTCAGACATCATATATACATCAAATTCTAAACAGCACTACAAAAATTATATTTTCTTTAAAAGTTTAATATTAGATTTATATTTTTATAGAATAAAAGTGAACATTTCCTTTAATTTTCTCTCCATTGACTATTTTCAGTACTTCAGGCGAACTACTCTCTGAAAATCCTTTTTATAACCTTATCCTCGACAAGAATTTTTATTAGAATACTAAAGAATCTATTGGAAGAAAACTTTTCTCCATTCTGCGTCTTCAGAAAATAAACATTATTTTTCCCTAAGCTTAAAAGACGTGTTGCCAAGGTGACTGTTACAAACATGCATATATATGACTCTCTTTGGAGTAAACTTAAGGCCTCCTATTCAGTAGAGGAAGTATGGATATCAATTTTCAATAAGCACGATCAAGTGAATGTCGAAATATATACTCAAGTTCATAAAATGCCCATTCAAAATAGTTTTCTAAATAGTTACGAGTAAGTTACGAATAAACCATCAAGACTTCTCCATAGGAAATATCATTTAATACTAGTTTTGTGACGTTTGTTATATACCTATCTCTACGAACACGCGTCAATTTGACGCATAAACGATTACACATAACAGCACTTAAATATAAAAAAACTTAACTCAGTGGAGCGACAGCCCGTAGAGAACCAGGGCCTACTGTGCCCATCTCAGTTTTCTTGACCTTTGGGCTCTGGGTTGCAGGAGCAGATGTTCCGGTCAGGTGGATTATATTGTATATGTTACCGGCAAAGTATGAAATCCAGCATTATATATTATGCCTAAAACTAGCCGGCAAAGTATGACATGATTTATATTTCACACATTTCCTAGGCATTATATATAATGCCGGATGCTATTTAGGCAAAGTGTGAAATAAACGTCCTGATGAGGTTATTATGTAAATGATGTGCATGTTACTCTGAATGACCTAAATCGGTGGTTGTTGACTTTCACCGGTTAATGTTGACAATCACATAGTCGCTTTGGTGAATGTCCGAAATATTTATTACATCCGATTTGATATTAATTTATTCGTGGATATAATTACATTCATTCGATATTTTGATACTTACTGACGATAGAATAGAAGAGTTTTCATCAGTGTTTGGAGTATCAGGCAAAAGTATACCGGGCAATGGCACTTGACCATAAAAAACACCAGTGTAGGATATACCGTGCAATGGCACTTGACCATAAGAAAACACCAGTGTAGGATATACCGTGCAATGGCACTTGACCATAAAAAAATCAGTGTAGGGTATACCGGGCAATTGCACTTTACCTTAAAAAATATCAGTGTAGGATATACCGGGCAATGGCACTTTACCTTAAAAAAATATCAGTGTAGGATATACCGGGCACTTAACTAGACCTTGTATATATTTCGGACATTTACCAAAGGTCTAGTTAAGTGTCACTGCCCGGTATATATTTGTCCGGTATATCCTACACTGATGTTTTTTTAAGGTCAAGTGCCATTGCCCGGTGTACATTTGCCCGGTATATTCTACACTGAAGTTTTTTTAAAGTCAAGTGCCATTGCCAGTATACATTTGCCCGGTATACCCTACACTGATGCTTTTTTAAGGTCAAGTGCCATTGCCCGGTATATCCTACACTGATGTTTTTTTAAGGTCAAGTGCCATTGCCCGGTGCACCCTACACTGATGTTTTTCAAGGTCAAGTGCCATTCCCCGGTATACATTTGCCCAATATGCCAAACCCTGATGGTTCTTCTAATCTATCATCAATAAGTATTAAAATATCGAATTAATGTAATCATATCCACGAATAAATTAATATCAAATCGGATGTAATAAATATTTCGGATATTCACCAAAACGACTATGTGATTGTCAACATTCACCGGTGAAAGTCAACAACCACCGATTTCGGTCATTCACAGTAATATGCACATCATTTACATAACAACCTCATCAGGACTTTTATTTCTTACTTTGCCTAAATAGCATCCGGCATTAAATATAATGCCTAGGCAAAGTATGCAATACTTCTCATATTTCATACTTTGCCAAAAAATGTCAGGCATTATATATAATGCCGGCATTTCATACTTTGCCAGTAACATATATATATTACATATTATAGGAAGTCGAAGTTTCCTATTAAAATTAAAATAGTGATAAGAGATTATAGATACTTTTCGTTTATCTTTTATGTAACGAAATATTTATATTAACAATATTAATAATAACTAGTGGGTTGCACCCCCTGCTTGCTAACGCTCGCCAATCCCCGAAAATTGCAACGCAATCTTATATGGTTTGCTTCGCAAACCAAGCTTGCTTCCCTCGCTACTAACTTATGTTCATTCAAATGCACAAAATTATAGACTTCAAAAAAATAATTCAAATCCATATAACAATTTTTTCATTTTAAAAAATTACATCTTTTTAGTAAATACTAAGTCATTAAAATAATTTTGAATTCAAATAAATTGACTCATTGACTGAGGCTCATTTTTCAATGAATAACTAATAGCAATAATAAAACAAATAAATTCGTGATATAAATCAAAAATCGTCAAATAAATTCGTAATATATAAATTCGTGAAAAAAAGCGCTTTCGACAAAATACTAAAATAGAGATCTATCGACAAAGACTACTCACTTCTGCCTAGCTTAATAGTATGAGATTGCCGCAGCTGAATTGTTATTTCAGTTTCCGTTTTTAAAAGCGCTATATGTTGAGCCACCTCAGCTAGATTTGGCATGTGACATTTTTAGCGGCAATCATTGGTCGATTTTCCAGCGTTGCCATTCAGGGAGTTGTAATGAGACTTTTTTTTTGTCGCCGTGTAAGTGAAATATATATATAGATATTTAGTTTTAAAAATTGAGTGCTGCGTTATTTTTTTAAATTAAAATGAAAAGTGAAAGTTAAGTACTTTATTAGCTTTTATTAAATTTAAAACTTTTGTTTGAAAGTTAAAAGTATGAATTACTTAATTCCTCATCGGTGAATTTGACTCCTGAATTATTAGTCGCATAACTTCTTTATTCGTTCAAATAAATGAATAATGGTTCTGAATAAGTTAACTTTTGATTAGTGAGGAAAAAAATGATAGAACCTTTGATTTATTTAGATAAATTTGCTTGGATAATTTACAAAATAGTATACTATTTAAAATTTGAAATCTGAACTCTCAGTTTTTAAATCTTGTGTAGTTAATTACTTTACTTTCAAGCATAATTGCAATTTCCCTTATTTTCAATGGTCGCAGCGTCCTATTAAGAATAAAATAGAGATGGATAGGTTATGATATTCTTGTCCTGTTTTTGGAAGAAACCAGATATTTTAACTATCGCAGCATGTTAATTTTGGTTATAATATTTAGTTTTAAAGCTAATGATGGTGTTATTTTCTAATAAAAGTGAAATATAAAAATTAAATATTTAGTATACTTTAAATTTTTTTGCGCACCGCATTTGAATTTTTTATAAGATTACTAAACATTAAGCTTGACATTTTTCTTGAATACTTACGATGTTAGTAAATTTTATGTATCATAATTTTATTTTTGATTGATATCATTACCAATCAAATTCACAATAATTTAGGTTAACATTAAACGCAAACAACTCGAGCAAATTTATAAAACCTGATAAGCGTGCTAATACTTTTAAGGGAGTAAGAAATTAAATGAATTGTTATAAAAAATTAAAATAAGCATAATATAAACTGTTATTTCGCTACTGTTTATTGTTACTGCCACTAATATTAGAACTCTTTCTGGTTGACATCTATGGTTCAAGTATTCCATGTTCAGTAACATATAAAATGAAACCATAAATCAATAAACATTATCTTTAACGAGTATTCAGAGCATTATTGAGTATTTTACCACTTAAAGTCAGGGACAGACTGGCTGGTAGGGCGTTGAGCCCATACCATAAAGCTTCTGAGCTCGTATTCACATCATTCCCGCTATTTAACCCTTTGCACTCCGATGTCTCCACTGAGGCACCATCAACAGTCACCTCTTTAAAATTAAGAAATTTTTAACCTTAATAATTAGTAATCACATTATTTAAAGAACTTTAAAACTGCATAATAATACTATATTGTGTATTTTAAATGCTATAGTGAATGCTATAGTATAGTGAAATTCTATTTGATCAAACAGCTTTTAAAAGTACTCGGAGTGCAAAGGGTTAAAAACTTTCAACTATTCGTTATTAAAAAATATTATTTGTCAAAGTTAAGGCAAGGATAGCCTGGTTGGTAGGGCGTCGGACGCAAGTCCAAAAGATCGTGAGTTAATTCTTCAGTCGAAGACTACCCGTGTAGTAAAAGGTGACTAGTGCACGTAAAATCTGTCGGTTCACAAAGTCCTCAATGTCCCCATAACAAATAATAACTCTGGGGATACTAAATTGGAGATTGATCGTTCTCTGTTTCAGGTCAAAATTACGATCTGTCGATGAATTAATGGATGTTTGAATGGGTTCACCCTATAAGCAGGCTGTGACTTGTGTGTTGCTAAATTTGTATTCTCGGCCGTAGATGGAGAAATTGAAAAACAAGAAATGAACCCTCTGCCTTAAATTCGCCTGGTTTCACCAAGCAGGCCTGCTGATATTGGCAAGTGGGATTAGAAACAACAACAACCATGCTCTAATTTGATTTAAATGTATTTAGAAAGAATTAGTTTACAATTTCTTACTTATACATTTCTTTTCCCCTTATTTATTAATCTATTCTCCTTATCAAGTAAATGTAAGGTATTAATTTTAGTTGTTTTATTTTTCAAATTGAAGTAGTATAAATTTTGTATCAAGTAAATATTTTACATATTTTAAGTTTTTGATTTATATTCGCGAAATTTGTTTGTAAGCTTGCTGCAAATATAGTTCTGTATGTAAATTTGTACATTTTTTAATACTATAATAAAAAGAAGGATAAATAGTAAGGTTAAATATATAATTTAAAAATTATGCCTAATTGAAACGTTTTGTCAACTAAGAAGAAATCTTTAGGTGTCATTAGGTGTGACATTCTAATTTCTAAACCTGACTTCATGGTAAATTCTCTTTCAACTATATCAGTAATTTAAAATTTAGTGTATAGAAAGAAAGGATAATCATTCAGATTATCCAAACGTTAACTGCTAACTCTCAATTGATGAAATATGTTCTTTCAGATAAAATTCTCTTTTAACTGAATTAGTAATTTAATATTTAATGCATAGAGAGAAAAAATAATTTCAGATGAGCCAACTAGTTGACTACGAACTGTCAAATTTCAAACAAATTATTGATGGATTAACATTAAAATTGAACATCCATTATAGAGCTGGAGAGAAATCCAGTAATAATTTTCTTTCATTGTTGGCATTATGAAGTGTTGAATTTTATAAGCCTAAGAATTATTTAGAAATAGTGGTGGATAAAAATCTACTAAATTGAATTTATTAATCTGTATATAATATAATAAACTATACGATATTAATATTAACCATAGAAAACGTAGTATTATTATAAATAAAGAGAGCTAAATGATATAATAACGGAATTAAAATTTTTTGTTTTAAATTCTTTTCTTTTTTTTGAAATTTTCTGTAAAAATTGTAATAAAAAGCACTTTCTTCTATTTTTTCACAACACTTTATTTTTTAAACTATTGTTTATATAGAATTTGATAGATTTTTCTTAAAACTAAAGTAGTAGTTCACATAATAATATAACTATTACTCGAGTTTGCTTTCATATTTTAGATGTTTTTTTTAAAAATAATTGCCGTATATTATTATTGATTATGGCACTTCGATTTTTAACAATGCTATAAACTTTTTGCTGCAAATATTGAACGTGGATGTAAAAAACATTCTTAATTTATTTGCTTTTCAGAATTTAGTTTTGGCCTTACCTAAAAACATACATAATTATTGATATTGTCTTTTATTTGCTGAATAATATTGCAGTAGATGTTTTTTTTTCCTATCTTATTCTTCGCACGTCAAAAGTAATATTAATCTAGTGAGTTAGCTCTAAATTATTCTCGCTAATTTTTTTTTATTACGCCGTAGGAACTTCTTATTGAATCTTTTAATCGAAATATTTGTTAAAAAAGAAGGTTTTTCTCGTGTACAACTCCCAACAGCCATAGAAACTTTTTTTGATGTAGACCAGAGGCTTTATTTAATTATCTCTATTTTGTTTTTTTCTCTTCCTTTACTGAACAGAAGTAAAAACCTCCCACCAGTTGTAGCTTTCAAATTAATTACCCGTGTAAAGAAGACTTAATCAAATAAAAGGGATAGAAAAAAAAACCACCGAAGGCATCAATTTTAAATTTACAAAAGGAAAAAAAACGTATAAAAAGGAATATAAAGAAGTGCTTTTTTATCTACTTATTTGTTAGATAAGTTGAAAGAAAGTTAAGCAAGATTAAAAGTACACGGTTCTATACCCAGGTATTTAATTTAGATTTGGAAAAGATGATTTGCATTTTGAAATAAAAGGTTAAGGAGAGTTACATGCTGTATGTTTGTGAAATCATTGTACACCCTGGACCAGTCACCTGTCAAAAATCAATGACTTCCGGAGTTTCGTAGCTACACTAATTCAACAAATGTTGCGAACCACTAGAAATGTAAAACTCATCGCTTATAAAGGTTTAGCAACCAATTCTTTATAAGATAAGTGACGTAATTTTATCTAAAATTCAAAATATTTAAATTCCTTTTACTTCAATTGCATTCCAATTACCAGAAAGAACCACCCTAAAGATCACAATTCAAGACGAATGGGAAAAAGACCGCTAACGGCTCCAGGCGCCCAGATAAATATGAATGATGATGATTATAAGATAAGGAGCAAAAGTAAGACTGTCTACTTAGCATGCACTGTCTAAAGTCAAACTAGATAATATACTGTCTGGCTGAAATTTTCGATCGAAATTTGTTGTTCCGGAAAAGGTATAAAACCTAAACTGGCAGGAACTGGAGCTTACAGCTTAACAGAGATGCCAACTTGCTCCTGACTGCGGTTAAATATTTTCTAGTGATAGTGTTTCAATATTGGGTTAGTAAATTCGATTTATAGGGATTTTATTCCCCACTACTTCCTATAATTCAAAGTCTTGTGTAAAACGCTACATTGGTACAGTTAAGACACGTTGGGACTTTTTAAAAATTAGTAAAATCTGTAAATTTCAGTTTATAGCTTTCTAATGTGTTTTTGTTTTAAACATTTTGTAGAATCTCAAGCAGATGACACTTCCGGACCAGAAAATTTCTATTGAAATTTTTGTCAGACAGTACATTAACTAGTGCGATTTCAGAGAGTACGTTCTGAGCGAAGCGACTCGCTTTAACTACTAGTTGTTTAAATAATAGTCCTAGTCCTAGAGTTTAGATTTTATTGGGCACCTGGGCCGCGAAGCGGCCCCTATCCCATTCATCTGGAATTTTATAACAGTTTTGGTTGAGCAATGATGTGAGCAGGCAATGGAGTTGCTTTTATGAATGTTTCAAGCTCTTTGCTTGAATAACTAAAAAGGAANCCAAGGATGCCAACTGCTCCGCTTTCTGCAAATTAATAAGTTGGTAGTGAATTAAATAGTAAAACTCTTAGAAGTAAGATAATTAAGCCCACTTTTTAAAAGTGTAACCACGAGACAACTTACATAAAGTTGCATTTTATATAAAACTTCGAATTTTTGATATGTAGAGGAACTGCAAATTAAGATTTGCAGATTTTCCCAAGGATGCCAACTGCTCCGCTTTCTGCAAATTAATAAGTTGGTAGTGAATTAAATAGTAAAACTCTTAGAAGTAAGATAATTAAGCCCACTTTTTAAAAGTGTAACCACGAGACAACTTACATAAAGTTGCATTTTATATAAAACTTCGAATTTTTGATATGTAGAGGAACTGCAAATTAAGATTTGCAGATTTTCCCAAGGATGCCAACTGCTCCGCTTTCTGCAAATTAATAAGTTGGTAGTGAATTAAATAGTAAAACTCTTAGAAGTAAGATAATTAAGCCCACTTTTTAAAAGTGTAACCACGAGACAACTTACATAAAGTTGCATTTTATATAAAACTTCGAATTTTTGATATGTAGAGGAACTGCAAATTAAGATTTGCAGATTTTCCCAAGGATGCCAACTGCTCCGCTTTCTGCAAATTAATAAGTTGGTAGTGAATTAAATAGTAAAACTCTTAGAAGTAAGATAATTAAGCCCACTTTTTAAAAGTGTAACCACGAGACAACTTACATAAAGTTGCATTTTATATAAAACTTCGAATTTTTGATATGTAGAGGAACTGCAAATTAAGATTTGCAGATTTTCCCAAGGATGCCAACTGCTCCGCTTTCTGCAAATTAATAAGTTGGTAGTGAATTAAATAGTAAAACTCTTAGAAGTAAGATAATTAAGCCCACTTTTTAAAAGTGTAACCACGAGACAACTTACATAAAGTTGCATTTTATATAAAACTTCGAATTTTTGATATGTAGAGGAACTGCAAATTAAGATTTGCAGATTTTCCCAAGGATGCCAACTGCTCCGCTTTCTGCAAATTAATAAGTTGGTAGTGAATTAAATAGTAAAACTCTTAGAAGTAAGATAATTAAGCCCACTTTTTAAAAGTGTAACCACGAGACAACTTACATAAAGTTGCATTTTATATAAAACTTCGAATTTTTGATATGTAGAGGAACTGCAAATTAAGATTTGCAGATTTTCCCAAGGATGCCAACTGCTCCGCTTTCTGCAAATTAATAAGTTGGTAGTGAATTAAATAGTAAAACTCTTAGAAGTAAGATAATTAAGCCCACTTTTTAAAAGTGTAACCACGAGACAACTTACATAAAGTTGCATTTTATATAAAACTTCGAATTTTTGATATGTAGAGGAACTGCAAATTAAGATTTGCAGATTTTCCCAAGGATGCCAACTGCTCCGCTTTCTGCAAATTAATAAGTTGGTAGTGAATTAAATAGTAAAACTCTTAGAAGTAAGATAATTAAGCCCACTTTTTAAAAGTGTAACCACGAGACAACTTACATAAAGTTGCATTTTATATAAAACTTCGAATTTTTGATATGTAGAGGAACTGCAAATTAAGATTTGCAGATTTTCCCAAGGATGCCAACTGCTCCGCTTTCTGCAAATTAATAAGTTGGTAGTGAATTAAATAGTAAAACTCTTAGAAGTAAGATAATTAAGCCCACTTTTTAAAAGTGTAACCACGAGACAACTTACATAAAGTTGCATTTTATATAAAACTTCGAATTTTTGATATGTAGAGGAACTGCAAATTAAGATTTGCAGATTTTCCCAAGGATGCCAACTGCTCCGCTTTCTGCAAATTAATAAGTTGGTAGTGAATTAAATAGTAAAACTCTTAGAAGTAAGATAATTAAGCCCACTTTTTAAAAGTGTAACCACGAGACAACTTACATAAAGTTGCATTTTATATAAAACTTCGAATTTTTGATATGTAGAGGAACTGCAAATTAAGATTTGCAGATTTTCCCAAGGATGCCAACTGCTCCGCTTTCTGCAAATTAATAAGTTGGTAGTGAATTAAATAGTAAAACTCTTAGAAGTAAGATAATTAAGCCCACTTTTTAAAAGTGTAACCACGAGACAACTTACATAAAGTTGCATTTTATTTAAAACTTCGAATTTTTGATATGTAGAGGAACTGCAAATTAAAATTTGCAGATTTTCCCAAGGATGCCAACTTCTCCGCTTTCTGCAAATTAAAGTGTTAGTAGAGAATTAAATGAGAAAACTCTTAGAAATAAGATAATTAAGCTCACTTTTTAAAAGTGTCACCACGAGACAACTTACATAAAGTTGCATTTTATATAAAACTTAGAATTTTTGATATGTAGAGGGACTGCAAATTAAAATTTGCAGATTTTCCCAAGGATGCCAACTGCTCCGCTTTCTGCAAATTAAAGAGTTAGTAGTGAATTAAATAAGAAAACTCTTAGAAATAAGATAATTAAGCCCACTTTTTAAAAGAGTCACCACGAGATAACTTACATAAAGTTGCATTTTATATAAAACTTCGGATTTTTGATATGTAGAGGTGGAAAAATTACTTAAAATGGAAAATAATACTCTAAAAATAAACTAAATTTCGTTATTACTAGAAAATATATTTTTAAAAAATGGAGCAAGTAAGCATATCTGTCTTCGATAGATTTTGTCAACTTTTTAAAAGGCTCAACACGAATTAATCTGAGCTGCAAACTTTTTACGCTATGTTATGTTTTAAAGCTATGTTATGTATGCAACTTTTTACGCTATGTTATGTATTTTATGTTTTAATATATTTCTTTGTATTCATTTAAAATTATTTTCGACAGAACTGTATCTAAATAATTTAAAAGCTCATATGTAAAGCTATTTTGTCCCATTTCTGTCGTGGAGAGATTTTAAAATTACCAAAAAATCTGAAGGCTTGGATTTTTAATTGTCTACCACTTTATGAAATATTTTACAAAAGACGTATTAGTTGGCGGGCCAGCTTATTTATAAAAAAGTGGAGTATGACGTAAGCCTTGAATTAGCTAGATACTTTTTTTCCAATGCCCACCTGAAAATGATCTAAGTCATATAGGCATCGGGATTTGAGCCCAAAACCTTTCTGATGCAGGGCCAGTTCCTTGACACCTGCAGAGGCCGGTCGGCTTAGTTAGATGTAGTGGCGACTAAATTCCCTTTAAATCAAATTTATTAAACCAAAATTCATACATTAAGAGACTACCATGTGAAAATATTAATACGAGGCATATAGGCATCTATGATATTAACCTTGCGTATAAAGTGGTTTCATAACATTTGTAATGCAGAAATCCTTAGGAAAGCGAAATAGAAACCAACTGATCTGGAAATTAAGAAAAACGTAAATAGAAATGGATTGGTTATTTTCTACGTAAACCTGAAAAATTTGTAGCAAAACAAATTTTTGATTCGAACCCTCAGGGCAATAGAAAAAGAGGAAGACCTATTAAATACTTGGAGCAGGGCGATTGTAAACGAATTGAAAACAATAGGATAAACATTGAGAGAGGCAAAATATCTGGGCACAAATATAGCGAGATGGAAAGCTATGATAGAAGCCCTGTGCTCCAATTCGGAATAAAAAAGGAATGTGTATGTATGTAAGGTGTTCATAAACAATTCGGTTTCCAAATTTACAAAATAACAAGAAATGACTTATTAGACAGACACTAAAATGACTCTACGAAACTTTCAAGTAAACATGAAAGCGATACTTCCTGTAACATATTTGTAAATTTTCAAAGTTACCTCTATTTACCGTAACGTTGAGCAGTAAACGTGTCTTAAAAGTTTCTAAACTTGGTCACAACTCAAGCTTAGTAATACTTTATCCCTTTCTTAGTACATTCTTAGGCAAAATAAAGTCATGCGAAATTTAGTTAAAAACTTTGCTAACACGAAGAAAATAATCCATTTAATTCAAAAAATTCCATTGATTCAAGAATAAGGTAGCCATTTTTGTGCTGTAAAATTAGTTATGAAATATTTTGCTGTCAGTCTAGCTCAGAAAGAGAATATGCATTGATAATTGCAGCCTTTTCTAACTGTTATAGCATTTATAGGGTTGTCAATTTTCTACTCTTTCTGAAAAAAATTATTTCTGTGGTTGCTAAGCTATTGTTTTAATGTATTATTCTTTGTTCTTTTAAAATTTGATTTTAAGTTATATTCCACAACACTACATGTAAGTAATTCTAAAGTTTACATGAAACCCATTTTGTTTGTTCCTTCTCTCTCTTGATAAGATCTTCAAAATGTTTCAAAAATTGCCAAAAATTCTGAAAGCTTTAATTTTTGTTTGCTTACCAGTCAATAAAATATTTTGCAAAATGTATAATAGTAGACGGCCCTTAGAGCCCCTGAATTTTGTAAATATCTGTAAATACTTGTAAATAATTTTGCGCATTTATTATGTATTTCTCCTTTTCTCTGAGCCTATGTGGCTACTGTGCACCCGAGAAGCTCGGGGGTAATACCTCGAAGGTAGGTGAGACAGTCTGCCACAAAACGTCTTCTCTCTCTTAAACTTGTTTGTTCAATCTCACTNCTATGTGGCTACTGTGCACCTGAGAAGCTCGGGGGTAATACCTCGAAGGGAGGTGAGGCAGTCTGCCACAAAACGTCTTCTCTCTCTTAAGCTTGTTTGTTCAATCTCACTACTTCATTTTAATTTTCTCTCAGTAAAAGATACTGAACCCCAACTTTCACCTTTCAGTTGCGCTTCGGCGATTTATTATTTATTTCCACTCAGGGCTGATGCTAAGATAACCAACACATATGAGTGAGAGCCCCTGAATTAGACAGGCCGACTTATCATTTATTGTTGGAGCAAAGAACTAACATAACCACAGCGAATAAATATTTTCTAGTGGTAGTTTATTAATTGTAAATCTTGGTTTAATAAGTTCGATTTAGTTGATTTTAATCCACCACTATTTCTAAACAATGAGTAGGCTTATATAATTCACCACTTTATAGTACTTACATACCTGCCAACTCTTCCGGATTTTCCGGAAGATTTTGTTTTCATACCTAAAGTGGTAGTAAATATATACTATTTTATCTTTTATAAACTTATTTTTTAAATGATTTTGATCACCACTATTGTTACAAAAAGTAAGCACATATATTAATATGCGTTACTATCATGGTTGTTAACTTAAGTTTGCTCATATACAACGTATTTGTTTGTTTAAAATTGAAGTTTTAATTCCATTTTAATACCACTGGGAAAAATAATAACGGAAGGGATTAAAAGTTGGCAGGTATGTACTTATTACATGCTTTACATTTTTAAAAGAAGGCAAATATTGTCAACTATTTGCAAAATTTACTTTGTAGTTAGTTACCGTTTTTTAAATTATTTTGGCGTGTCCGGCGCTGTTGGCATCTCTGTAATAAAATAACTAATACTAACATAACGTTAACTTGCGAACTTGTTGGCTCCATTATTGCTTGATAGGTCAGCTCTGATAGTATATGAGCCTTAGATCCGGTAACTAATTAAAATAAATTTCCTTACTATCAGTTTTTAATTTAGCTGTTTTCTTTTAGTTCGGATTATAAATAAACTGGACTCCAAAGAGGCTGATATATTCTGCATTTGACCATTTTTCCTTCGAGTGAGTCGTACCTATTTCATTCTCTTGCAATTATGTCTGATTTTATTAATTCTGAATTGATTTGAGCGTTTGAGTAGTTGCAAATTATGTAAAGGTTTCTGCCTGCAAATTTTAGTCATCAATTTACGCAACCATACCGATTAAGCTGATAATTCAACTACGCTACAATGGCTACTTATCATCATCACGGACGTGGCGGTAAGCGGCTGACTGAAAGACATGCACGTGACTCAACGACGGATGAGGAATGCACGGATTTTGAAACCAAAATGGCTAAAGAGTTTGCAGACATGGAAAGGAGAATTAAAGAAGATGAAATGAAAAATAAAGAACTACTTGAGAAATTAAATAAGTTGGAGCAGTCTCTCATGCCTGTGCCAAATAGGCCTGAAATGCCGATTGCAACAGTNTTTTCTTTTAGTTCGGATTATAAATAAACTGGACTCCAAAGAGGCTGATATATTACGATGGCAAAGTTCGAAAACTGATGGAATAATAAAACAAGAAAAATGAAATATCTGTAACTACCAAGTCTTTTTTTTACAGTTACACAATATATAAAAAACAGCTTCTTTCCCTTGAAAATATAGCTGGTATTTAAGAGATTAAATGAATGAAAGAAACAATTTACTCCTCCCGATATCTAGTTCTAACTGACATGGCTTTACTACCAGCTTTTCCTGGATTACCATGGCTTAAGTTAGGCTTATAAAAAGTAAAGAGAATGCAAATCAATAACAAAGATACGTTTCAATACTTTTATTGTAAATTTGCATGTTCGAAAAAAAAAAGACTCACGAAAAATTAAATGTTAAGTCATCTCATATGAAAGAAGTGTCTTTAAATCAATAAATATTATATTATTTTTAAATAAATAGAGAATTGATAAGGGAGAAATTGCGAAAACATAAATGCTATCCACACGCAGGGAACATTTGGTCCATAACTGCCAAAATCTGTAAAGTTATATTTCTAAAAATATATTCATTAAGTGCCCCCAAAGCTTTTATTTCCAAAATATTCTCCATTTGCATGAATCAGCTATTTAAAAACGAAGAACATCTACTACGGAAATTTAAAAATGAATCAGGCATAACATTTACATTTTTATGTCCCTATTTGTTACAGGGAAGTTTATACTTGAAATTGTAAAATGCGTAACTCTATCCTTACATTTATATTTTCATGTCATCTAATCGTTTTGAATGGATTCCAAGAACATTATTAGACATGTAAGTTTTATTTATGATCTTGTAAAACAAATGTTAAGTACAAATTTACATTTTCTATTCACTGAAAATTTTGATACTTATCGATTTAACTCTGAAATGTGTTTATCTCATTTTTAAATGAAATTCTACAAAGTATGCTATGTACTAATAAATCAAGTGTTAGCTAGATAATTGAAAGGGAAAAATAGCACAACTATTTTAATATAATGTTACAAAAAAAGCATGGTAATAAGCATGCATTGCTAGTTTTAACACTTACATAAAAAATATTTATTTTAAGAACTGATTTTTGTGACAAATTGATATTACAAAACAAATAAACAAAATATGCATTTGACGCATATTTTTATGTTATCTAATCGTTTTGAATGAGTTACTAGAAACATTTTTATTTTCAGTTTGTGAGATCTTTTTTTGATTTAAAGCTGATGAATTTTGTTACATCACCTTATTAAACTGTGCTTCTCACTATTGGTCTAAAATTTCTATTGCTAAAATTATTCGACTTTACTCTTCACCCACTGACCTAGATTTCTGAGAATTTTTTTCCACATTTTTTGGAATTTAAGGTATTTAGTTAATGACCTTTTCTTCCAAATGCTTAAATATATATTTTCTGTTTTTTTTTACATTTTTCAACAAATTTAGTTCCCACACTTTTTTTCCTTCTCTTTTACAACCGTTTGGTTGTGAACAACATTTGCTTTAGTTGGAGCATCCTACTTTATCCTGATCCTGCATCTTTTTGGCTGATCCACTTTTTTCTAGTTATAATTTCATTGAAAATTAAACTACATTTTCTTGTGAGCTCTAAAATTATTTATTTGCTGCTGTTGAATTGAGACAGCCAATGTGTCAATGTTTATTTATTTGTTTCTGAAGATCCACAAAATTTAGCTGTTTCTTTCCTTTTGTACTCAGAAACTGATTCTGACTGATTAACCAATTGAATATTTTTTTTAAAAAACCTGTTTTTAAAGTAAAACTACTTTTGCTCATCTTTTTCTGTCATTTTAGTTTTATTCATAAAAAACACAATGAGTGAACTTGTTTTCTTTTCTTGAATTTTTCATTAGTTTTGTCTCTGTGCTTCGAAAAGAAAATCTAGATAAGCATTTTGATAGAAAATGCAAACCAGATATACATACGTACATAAATTTTAAAAAATATATATTTAGGTCAACAGGTATAAAGCAGTGTGAAATAATTTTACTTTGACCAATGCTTTTCTCCGAAGTTTTCTTCATGACGACTTCCAATTTATCTTTGATCTCCAATTCTTTTCATTAATTGCTAGAAAATCAGACTCTACCGAATCAGCTTATCTCAACAGCGGGTTTCTCCTATTTCTTGTTTCAGTGGGTCTAAAAAGTAATATCTTTTTTATTGTATTGTCGTCATCACTCATTCGAACCACTTGGGCCACCCAATTCATTCTATTTAATTTTATGCATTTAATAATATAGGTTTGTTTATAAATCTTGTACAGTTCAAAGTTAAATCTCCTTTTCCAGTTATTGTTTTCATTTACACCATCAAGTATACTCCGGAAATTATTTCTCACTATATAATATTATAAATGCTGACTAAAGAAAGACCAAAAAAGGTTGCTGAATTTCTGACATTCTTTATTTTCTTGTTGTTTAGAAATTCACAGCAGTTTTTAGAATTCATATTGAAAGGCGCCTTGTGATATACATATATATGTTACCTTTAAAGTATGAAATCCGTTATTTTATAGAATACCTAGTTATTCCATGAAATAACTGATCGTGTCCGTTAAAGTGAAAAATAATCTTTATCATAATCATATATCTCGCACGACAAATACAATTTTTACCTTCCACCCCTACTGCATTTATGAACTATTCAGCAAAAAATGTTTTTGTTTTCGAAATAATGTTCTTTGTAATTCCAAGTGTCATTTTAGTAATCCTTGTTGTAACAAATGATTTTCTGCACGTTTCCATAAATACCATTTATACGCTGCATAAATTAGATAAATTGCTTCTTTTTCATTTTAATTGTCTATCATTAGTTTATTTATAGAATACCTAGTTATTTCATTTTACATCAATTGTTTATTTTACACTTTAACTGTCTCTCATTAGTTAATTTATAGAATATCTAGTTATTTCATAGAATAACTAGGTAATCTATGAAATAACTGAATTATATACATTAACGGTAACATATATATATACATCATTTATATCATATATATATATATATATAACAAAATAAATAAATACAAGAAAACACTTTTCATTTATTGCGCATAAGCTGCAAGTAAACAGAACTCATTAGATAAGTTCAAAATGAAGATAACAAAGAAAAATTATAGACAAATGAAAAAAGGGGGGG
The DNA here is from genome assembly GCF_043381705.1 of Parasteatoda tepidariorum. Classification (NCBI taxonomy): domain Eukaryota; kingdom Metazoa; phylum Arthropoda; class Arachnida; order Araneae; family Theridiidae; genus Parasteatoda; species Parasteatoda tepidariorum. Next base: position 15,834,849 of record NC_092212.1, read on the forward strand.
AATAATAATTAAAAAAATAACAAACAATTGATTTAAAAAGAAAAGGATGAAATTTTATTTAAACAACCGGAAAAAAAAGATATAATCTTTTCATCAGCCCACACGATTATATCCGCAAAAAAGAGTGCTTTCTGATTGTATCAATATAGCCAAAGCAAAATATATTAATACAATAGTGTGAGGAGCACTCAAAAAAAATTTTCACAAAAATGACAACAAATAAAATGAAACACAATAAGTAAAAATAACACGTAAAAACAGAAAAAAAAGAAAAAGAAAAAACCATATAAAACATAAACTATAAAGCGAGTAGCGAAATCAGATGTACTTACATGAACGGAAATTTTTCAAGAATGATTTAAAAAGTTTTTGCAACAAAACTGCCAAATTACAAAATATGAAAACAAAATCGCAAATTGAGTGTAACTAGAGGGTTTTAAAGTGCCGTTCTTACTGCATTGCTGAAGTGATTTGTTATTCTGTGCATTGATTTGTTATACAGGATAATTTAAAAAAGTTGACCATAAATAGTTTTTGAAAATAGATGTTTATTTAAGAAAAAATATAGAATAGAAAAGAGAAACATAAGTTGCCTGTTTTGCAAATAATTTTAGCCTCGGATTTGCCCAAAATGGATTTGCACATGGAAAAATTATATAAATTATCAAAGAAAAAAATTTTAATAGAATTTTAACAAAAAATTTTTTTTTGTTAATTTTCATAATTTTTCCATGCGCAAATCCTCTTCGGGTAAATCCGTGGGTAAAATTAATTACTAAAAATTTCTTTATTAATTTTTCCATGTGCAAATCCATTTCGGGCAAATCCGTGTTAAAATTATCTATTAAAATTTTTTTCTTTGATAATTTATATAATTTTTCCATGTGCAAATCCATTTCGGGCAAATCCGTGGCTAAAATTATTTGCAAAACAGGCAATTTATGTTTATGAATATGATTGGTTTATGAATGTGATTGGTTTGACTTATTCATTTGTCAACCACGACAGATTCAATTCTGAAATATATATGATAAATTTCTCACAATTACTTTTAAAATGGAATTTGGGTTCATGCGCACAACTGGTTCACTTTTTAAATAGTCTGCGCAGAATACTTATAAAATACCGTGTGGAGGCTCTGACCAATTTTTTACCGCTTTATTTTCATCAGTTACGTTATACAACGACATGCAAATTATTTTGAAATATTTAATTTACATTTCTTTTTAATTCTAAGTGAACGAAATAAATAAATTTCTAATTTTCATCTGGGGGTGCATCACCCGTTTCAAAGATTATGTCTCACATGTGTTATCTGACGTTTCCTTAGCAACGTGTCATTTGGGTATAGTGGAAAAAGTTTTCTTCTTCTGTAGGCAGGAGAATGGGAGTACGTTTCCTGCATACATTCCTTGATATTCCCATAAAAATTCTTGTCTTGGAAAAAAGAAAATAGTAGAAACTTATAAAAGTAGCCCTTGAGAAGTCTAGGAGACATAAAAGTAAGAAATGATATTTCCGGATTTTATTTCAAATGCTGAGAAATTCCCTTTATAGAATCAAAAAAGTTTACGACCTAACTCTTACGAGATTTTTGTCACAGACGAGATTTATTTTTGTTGTTAAGACAACTTAAAATATATTAGGTTGAATCAAATTTTAAAATGTTTCGTGGAATAGAAAATCATGCGTCGAAATAAAAGAATCGTTGAACATGCTGAAGAGTAACTTTTGTGTTGTGGCGTTGCTAGCACTGTAAATATTAAATAACAATTTCTAGTATATAATATATGTTATTATGGTTTTTAACTTGAGGTGCCTTTTGATTGATAAAAATTGATATAGTCAGTACTTAATTCCCCTCATTGATGACTTGATGGATGATCCACAGTAAACAATTAACAGTATAGTTACATACCTGCCAACTTTTATTCCCTTCCATTATCATTTTTCCCAGTGGTATTAAAATGGAATTAAAACTTTAATTTTAAGCAAAACAAATACGTTGTATTTGAGAAAACTTAAGTTGACATCCGTGACAGTAACGCATATTAATATATGTGCTTAATTTTTGTAAGAAGAGTGGTGATCAAAATCATTTAAAAATTAAGTTTGTAAAAGAAAAAAATAGTATAAATTTACTAGCACTTTAAATATGAAAATAAAATCTTCCGGAAAATCCGGAAGAGTTGGCAGGTATGTAGTTATATATAAAACATAACTGAAAGAAAAATAATGAGTAAAATGCTATTAAAAAATGAAGAAATAATATAATAAGCAAAATTGATATAAATAAATAAACAGCATGAATCAACTAGTGGTATTCGTAATAGTATTCTATCAGATATAAAATTCTGGAATGTGGCGTTTCTACCACTGTAAATATTAAATAACAATTGACTGGTAAGTAATATAATACAATTAATCTTGAATATATATTGCGGTACCTTTAAGATGGTTGACATAGTCAGTAGTTAATTCACTTCAGTGTTATAACTTACTTTTCGAATGAGAAGCTTTATTTAGACTCCAAAATCATTTGTGCTTAACGTCTTTTTAACCTATTTGTGATTATCGTATTCCTCCCCGTTTTTTCAAAAAAAAAGGTGCTTCCACAGAGGTTAGCTATTAAAATTTATTTTACAAAAATAAGATGGTTCTGCCCAACAGAGAAAATAAGTAATTTAAATATCTTTACACACTTACCTACAACTTCAAAATGTCTGTATTTTCTAAACATATTTTTGATAATGGTACTAAAACAGAGATGCCAACAGCTCCGGACATGCCAAAATAATTAAAAAAACGGTAGATGACTACGAAGTAAATTTTGCATTTATTTGACTATTTTTGCTTGCTTTATAAAAGGTACAGCATTACATTAGTACTCTTAAGTGGTGAATTATATAAGCCTGCGAATTATTTAGAAATAGTGGTGAATAAAAAGCTACTAAATTGAATTTATTAAACCAAGAATCACAATTAATAAACTACCACTTTAAAATATATATTTGCTGTCCGGAGCAAGTTGGCATCTCTGCTAAAATTAATGTGTTAATATTTCAAGAAATTAGAACAAAAAGAAATTTATCTACCACTAAATACAAATAATTGAATTAAGTAATTTAAAGGTAAATGAATTTGCTGGGACATTTCTACCAATGACAGCTATAGTAAAATTTCCGCGGATCTTGTAAATTTTAAAAAGTAGTAACGAAAATTAAGCAGATGCAACTACCACTAAAAATTGTTTTCAAGGAAAGTATATATGAATGAAAATTACCGTGTACAAAACACTTAATGACGTAGTGGTATATTAAAATAAGAAATATCTTTTAGCACGACCTAAATTTATTACCACTAACAAAAATTTTTATGGACCTCGGGCACCCTATTACAGGGTTGTCAAGGGCGAGTAATAAAATTCAAATTTTATTAAAAGAACAATGTTCTCATCTTTTTCTAGCATATATTTCTTCGGTTTACTAATGAAAGTAAAAGCAAAGAAGGAAGGGATGCATACCTGCCAACTTTTAATCCCTTCCATTCTGATATTTTCCAGTGGTATTAAAATGGAATTAAAATTTAATTTTTAAGCCAGAAAATACGTTGTATTTGAAAAAGCTTAAGCTGACAACCATGATAGCAACACATATCAATATATACGCTTAATATTTTTAAGTATATTGGTAATCAAAATCATTTAAAAATTAAGTTTATAAAAGAAGAAAAAGTATATATTTACTACCACTTTAAATATGAAAATAAAATTTTACGCCAAATGCGTAAAAGTTGGCAGGTACGGGGATGCCACAGGCGATTAGAATAAATAAAATTGGTGGAAATTCAATTCCCTTTTTTTTTGTATCTATTATTTCTATAATTTTTCAATCGTAACTACCCCTATAAATTACTTTTTAAATTATTCATATTTAAAACGAAAACACTCAATGTATAAGATGCTGAGTGCTCCGGACACGTAAAATAATTTAAAAAACGGTAGATAACTACAAACTAAATTTTGCAAATATTTGACTAACTTTGCTCACTGTTTCAGACGTTTAGCATGACTTAACCAGGGATACCGCCTACTCCGCTTTCAACTAAAGTTTTAATTAAATGGTAGCGAATTAAGTAGTAAAACTTGTAGAATAAGGGGAATTACGCCTACTCTATATAAGTGTCACCACGAGATACCTGCAATTTAAGTTGAATTTTATGTAATGCTTTAAATTTGTGAAATGCAGTGCTAGAAAAATTGATTAAAATGAAAAATGTTAAACTTAAAATACCTTAAATTTCGCTACCACTAGAAAATATTCTTTTTCACAGTGGAGCAAGTAGGCATCTCTGCTCAACTATCACAAAGTGGTGAATCATATAAGCCTCCAAATTATTTAAAAGTAGTGGTGATGAAAACCTAATAAATTAAAATATTAAACCAAAAATCACAATTAATAAACTACCATTCGAAAATATTTATTCGCTGTCCGGAGCAAGTTGGCATCTCTAAATATAATCTATTCCAATGGCAAACTATAAAAAATGTTCTAAAAAAGTTGTTGATTTAGATTACTCTTTATAAAATTGTGTTATTAGCAGAGATGACAACTGCTCCGGACACGCCAAAATAATTTTAAAAAAAACGGTAAATAACTGCAAAGTAAATGCTGCAAATATTTTACTATTTTATTCTTGCTTTTTAAATGGTATTTCATTACTTAAGTATTGTAAAGTGGTGAATTATATAAGCCTACGAATTATTTAGAAATAGTGGTAGATAAAAATCTACTAAATTGAATTTATTAGACCAAGAATTACAATTGATAAGTTACCACTTTAAAATATATATCTCTGTAATATTCAGTAATTTTCATTTTTAGTAGCCCTAATTGAACCTTATCATCATCAATATTTATCTGGGCGCCTGGAGCCATTAGCGGCCTTTTTCCCATTCGTCTTGAATTGTGATCTTTAGAGTGGTTCTTTCTGGTAATTGGAATGGAAGTACATGTAATTGAAAGTAAAAAGTATTTAAATATTTCGAATTTTAGATAAAATTACGTCACTACAACAGTAAGCTTAATTCAACCGTAAAAGAATTTTGTTTCAAATATAATTGAATTAAATTGTTAGTTATAGTGGTTGTTACAATTGAATAATTAAGGTAATAATAAATAACAAAAAGGAATTAAGCCTCTAAAGCAGTGTTTTCCAACCTTTTTTGTGCCATGCCCCACCTAAGCCTTTCTAAAATTCTTATGCCCCCCTATGTAACATTATTTTTAATATTAAAAAAAATTGAATTGTTCGCTTAAGAAACTTAAATGAATTAGGAAGAAAGCACTAGGAAATTGTTAACGAAACGCAGTAAGTAAATTTTTAAAACATATAATGAAAAACTGAAATTCAAATTCGAAATAATTTTAATAAAGAATTTTCTATAATATTTTAATTTAGTGAGATCTTTGTGCATGCTGCGCAGAGAATTTATGTTAGGTTCCAATTTGGTTAGCTTCAGTCTCAAGTCTCCCAGTTGTGTTATATCCCGGCGATTTCTTTTTCTTTTCTTTTTTTACCAATGAAATCATTTACAGCACTACATCCACATTCAGCTCAGTATGAAGATGGAAACTGTAACAATAGTTTTCTTGCAAATTTGGGTATTTGATTTCTGTTTCCTCACAAAGCCATGCCATCACTGCTTTTATATTAAATAAAGTTTTAACTGACTCATCATTTTGCATTTCTGCGAGTTCTTTTTGATACTGCATATTTGATATTTATCAGACAAATCCACTAACATTTGGTTGCTTCATCCATGTAGGACAGTGATTATCAAACTTATTTCTTTTACCGCCCCCTTTGAAAATCAATTATATTTCAGCGCCCCCCATTTTTTATATACCCCTAAAACTTAAAATCCACAATTTCATTACTTTAATTAATTTAGTTATATGTATTAGTCGGTTCTGATGTTTAAACTTACATTCTAAACTAGAAATTTTTACCAGTGAGAGCAAATAAAACCCAACTTTATAATATTAATAATATATTTTAATCAAATTAAAAGAAACAATATAAATATGTAATCAGTTTTCGTTTTTATACTAATCTAATGAGATGGATGAATTTGATGATATTTAATAAGTTTGTTGATATCAGGTTCGATTTTACTCAAAAACAGTCGTAAGTCGCCGCGTTTGGTAACTTGCAAATGATTTCTCTTTTTAGTAAGCAGCGTTGTCACAGCGCTAAATCCACGTTCACACAAATATGACGATGGGAATGCTATCAAAAATCGTTCAACGATAGACCACAATCCAGGGTACAACTGCGGAATTGACTTTTGTAGCCAAAATTGTTGGTAGCCATTTTTGTATTTGATTTTTATTTCCTCGTTCGTTGTCAGTTCTATAAGTTCTTCTTCCAACTGGGGTGATATTGCTATGTTGACATTTGAAAAAGGATCTAACACCCAGTCTGGTGATTCCAATTTCAAAATATATATTAATATAATATAAGATTCTCATCATAAGATAATTAAAATTTTATATTTCGACTAGTAAATAATACTACTAACAATAATAACTTATTTAACTACGGAAAATAAATTAATATCATTTCGTATTATAGATAAATATGGGTAATTTTTCATAGAATTTTAGTTTATAATTTAGAACTGGTTCAAATAAAAACCGCCGCCTAAGCCAGCGTTTTTATTATTTGTAATATTTAATATTTATAATATATAGAAATAGTAAACGATGTTTACAATAAGTGAACTGTTTAGGCTTACTATACTATTTGACACTGGACGGTAATGGGATAATTGTAAAAAAAAATTTCTAACACAACTTTTTGAACAATAATTATATACGTATTTCCATTTTATATAAAAATGATGATTCTTACATCAGTAATTTCTTATAAAATGCTAGGAAAATGCTGTAAAATGCCCTTATGTTAAAAACAAGAAAGAAAGTAAAGAAAACTTCAATTTATGTTAGTTTACGTATGTATAATATTTTAAAACTCTGCATGGTAGTTTTTTTCCTAATGTTTAAAATAATTTCTGGTGCAATGTAATTAAGGTAAAATTGCTCTAATTTTTTAACTATCATCGATCATGTTCCTTTATCTATCCGCAGAAACTTGTTACAACTTGATTGCGTACGGTGTGCGGGCTATCCTACGAAATCTATGTTAAGTATTTTAAGTTTTTATAACATCATACAGGGTAGAAATATAAACTAATTATTCGTTATTGTGTAGTAGGTGGGTTTTAATTTTAGTGAAATTTAAAATACTATATAAAGTAAATGAAATTGCAAATTATACATCGCCCCCCTAACCCACATCAACGCCCCCCATTTTTTCTGGGCCCCTTAACGCCCCCCTCTAGGTTTCAAACGCCCCCAAGGGGGCGTTATCGCCCACTTTGAGAAAGACTGATGTAGGAAAATCAATTTGTTTTAATTCAGAAAATCTTTCTTTAAATCGGCCGATAGAATTTTATCATGATTGACAATAACAAGTAAAGCGGTATTATTTACTTCACATTTTTGGAGCCAATGACACTGTTCAAAGTTTTTGTTGTTAATATATTTCTGACGTAACACAGTAAGGTTAATGAAACCCAATATCTTCGCTTTTGCATCAACAAGAGTTTTATTTGTTACTTGAAGTTTGCTTATTTAATATATTTAGTTTTTCAAAGACATCGACTAAATAACTCACAAATGCTTTACCACCGACTGTTAACAGATACTTCTTTTCTGGTTTGTTGCTCAAAAAATCACTAAGAGTATCAAACAGTTTCATTAATCTTTTCAAGCAGTTCCCTTTAGAGAACCATCTTATTTCAGTGTGAAGTAAAAGTCTCATATAGTCTGCATTTTTTTCTTCACAAAATAGCTAGAAGGGACGTTCACATTTGGCATCAGTTTTAATAGCATTGATGCACTTTATTACTGAATGTACTACTTCATTTAGAACAGGCGAGATGTTTTTAGCTACCAAGTTTTTCCTATGAATAACACAATGCACAAAAATCATTCCTGGATTCTCATCTTTCATCAATTTTAAGCAGCCATTTTTCTTGCTCATCATGTTAGGAGCACCATCTGCAGCACAAGGTGTTATATTTTTCATTGGTGTATTATTGACATCTAAGTAGTTTTTTAGCTTATTGTATATCTTTGGAGGTAGTGGTGCTTTCTAATCTTTTACAGAACAACATTTCTTCAACAAAATACCTTTTATCAATATATCTTGCGTAAGTTATCAATAATGCCACACTGTCTATCAAAGTTGATTCATCCATTTGCACTGAGAAGTATCTAGTTTTCAGCTTTTCAACAAGTTATTTTTCAATATCTTCACTCATTTCGTCTATTATTCTGCTCACAGTATTGTTACTGAGTGGTATAGCTTTTACATCTTTGTCAAGAGCCATTTTAATGCTGATATTGACTGTTTCATTAAATTCTCTCCTATAGTTAGTTTTTTTCCGGGGGTCCATGTGGAGCCTGCCGTCTGCCACTGAGAGGTTAACTTGACGACGCTAAAATCCAGTTGATATTTGGGTCTCGTCAAACAATTTATAATATTTATTGGCTGCAATTATTTAATAATTTGCTTTTTTCTTTCAATTTTGGCACCGAAATCTAGCATTGCATTTAAATGGCTCAGAGTAAAAGGGTTAAACTCGTGTAGGGTCCATTTTCGAATTTCCCCCCTTAACTATCAAATTGCCCCCCGGTGGGGCGTGAGCCCCACGTTGGAAAACACTGCTCTAAAGCTTTTTAATTTTCAATTGCCTATAACTTAGTTTATGTTTAAATGAATTATATATTTATTAATTGGAATTACATACATTTGCTGTCTTGTGTGCTCAACTGAAGCTTATAAACCTCTGTCAATCGATCAATTAAGAGAAGGACATCACAAAAAGAACATCCAGGGTATTCAAACCCACCTGCTATTAACAGAGCGTTAGGTGGGTGATAACGCTCGGCAAGAGAGATCCTTATGTTTTAATATATTCGTCTCTTTCTGGCAAATTTGATTCAAAGGCCGAGGTTAGGCAGAGGTTACACTGTCGGTAATGAGAGACCGGGGTTCGATCCTTCACTCCGCTAAGACACACTGAGTACATTGTAACATATGTGTACGTAAAATTTATGGAATTGAAAGTACCACGCGTACAAGAATATGAAAAAAGTTTCCTTTCTCTTCAGATCTATGTCTAAATTGAGGTAGTGGCCTCGCAAATGAGATACCCTCTCCTTAGGATCAAAAGAGTGATGCTACGTCTAAGGCCGTCTTCAGAAATGTTTGTCGCTAATAGACCATTGCGCAGCTCTAGTGCGACTCTTCTGTAGCGTGATTCTTCTGCATCACCATACATGGGTGAAAGCCCTTATATAGCAAGACGGAAAAGAGAAAAACCTGGTACGTAAAACATTTCATTCCAGCATTTTTTTCGAAAAAAATGAAATATCTGTAACTATCAAGATTTCTTTTATAATTCTGGCATATATATAAAACTGCTTCTTTTCCAAGATGAAGTAGATATTGTTGAAAAATTTAAAAAAAGATTAAGTAAACTTCTCCCCAAAACTAGCTATAACTGAAATGGTTTTACTACCAGCCTTTCCTCTTTTCCGTCTCGCTTTCACCCCTATCACCATATGTAAATGATTCAGAAGTTTATACAAAACGCCACTTAGTTCAATAAGCAAAAAAGTAGTAGGAGAAGTATTTCATTTAAAGGATTTTATTTTGAAAAAGCAAATCACAAAATATTAATAATATAAATATCTATATTTGATTCTGAAGTCATAAACATATTGCCTTCTTTAAAAGCTGAAGTGATTGCAACAGAAAGAAATATTTACTGAGAATAAATAAATACACACTACCACTTTTTTCAAATAAGAATTTCTTATATAAATCCTTTTTGCTCGTGACGAATAAGTTTTTCATAGATATCGGTCTATTAAAGTAGAGCTGAGATGATTCTCCGCTTTGTAAAAAAAATATATATATCATACCTGCCAACTCTTCCGGAAGATTTTATTTTCATATTTAAAGAGGTAGTATATATATACTATTTTTCTTTTTTATAAATTTAATTTATAAATGATTTTGATTACCACTATTCTTGCAAAAATTAAGCACATATATTAATATGCGTTACTATCATGGCTGTTAACTTAAGTTTTTTCAAATACAACGTATTTGTTTGCTTAAAATTGAAGTTTTAATTCCTTTTTAATACCACTGGGAAAAATTATAATGGAAAGGATTAAAAGTTGGCAGGTATGATATATACTATTTTCTATTGGTAACGAATTTTAAGTGATTTGTAACTTGTCCTTTAAGTACATTTTCACTATCGCGCATCAATAATACAAAGTATCATATGAAATGAAAATCAGCTGTAGTGATCTTGTGGTGACCTTTTTAAAAAGTGGGCGTAATTATCTTTATTCTACAAGTTTTACAATTTAATTCGCTACCAATTTATGAAAACTTTTGCAGAAACCGGGGCAGTTGACATCTCTTATAAAGTATTTCAGTAATCTCGCGTAATTAAATATCTGACTCAGTAGGAGCTCGACATTTGAATATAAAAATGGTGTTTCTGTCTGTGTATTCACGTTCAACTTAATCTCTGGTTAAGCATATACTTTTTATGATTGCGAATTTCTTTGTTTTGAAAGTAAAATAAGGAAAAAAGTCATGAAAAAGTTACCTTTAAAAAAGATATTGAAAAATATCTCCTCCCCCTAACATTTTACTTTATAACCGTTGTAGAACAGCAGACCCAATTTTGGGATTTCGACTACTAATGTTCAACTCACTCTGTAGTCTTGTAATTTTGAACCCAATCCAGAAGACAAGGGAACTCACGAATCAAGCACAGGGACAAACTAGCCTCCGTCGAGGACTTTTTGATTAAACGCAACCGAATATGCTCTAAATGGTGAGGAAAACCATGAAAATCTCCCATGGTTAGTCCGGCGACAAGTGGACTATAGCAAATGATCCGTCGTCCACTGAGGACATTTTATATTAGCACTGTTGTTAGTGCGAGCCGGGAGCAGAATTTGAACCAACCAGTCATCGCTGGGGTCGAACCTGGGTCACCTCATTGGGAGGCGAGAGCTCTATCCCTGAGCCAAAGCGGCTCTCCCCAAAATATTTCATTTTGTAGCCGTAGTTAAAGAAGGAGACCTAATTTTTGTGTTGGTGAATACTAGTGTTAAACTCCGTGGCCTTGTAATTTTGAACCCAATCCAGAAGACAACGGATCTCCTGGATTAAGTATTGGGAGAAATTAGCCTTTTTGATGAAACTAACCCGCATGCGGTTTAGTTCCATAAAAAAGTCCTCCACACAGGCAAATTTCTCCTAATACTTAATTCAGGAGTTCTCTCGTCTTTTGGATTGGGATCAAAATTTCAAGGCCACGGAGTTGAACATTAGCAGTCGTAAACCCAAAAAACTGAGTCAATCGTCCAACGACGATTATGAAATATAAAATAAAATAACCTTTGCAGCTATATAATTTCCAAACACATTTGTTAGATTACTATACTTTAACTTCATGCAGAATTGATAATTTAGACAACATATTTGATGTCTAAATTATCAATTTTGCGAAATTTATGAATGTATGCTACGATAATTAACTCATTCAAGTATTTTTTTTAAGTAATGTTATAAATGCAAAAAAAATATATTCCTAGCTTCAATTCTCCTTGCAATTTATAAGAAGAATCGATGCAAGAAAATGAAAAAAATTGACAATGACATTAGTTATGATTACTATACTTTAGCTTTATGCGAAATTGATAATTGAGACATTATGCAGCTATATAATAACCTTTGCAGCTATATAATTTCCAAACACATTTGTTAGATTACTATACTTTAACTTCATGCAGAATTGATAATTTAGACAACATATTTGATGTCTAAATTATCAATTTTGCGAAATTTATGAGTGTATGCTACGATAATTAACTTATTCAAGTACTTTTTTTTAAGTAATGTTATAAATGCAAAAAAAAAAATTATTCCTAACTTCAATTCTCCTTGCAATTTATAAGAAGAATCGATGCAAGAAAATAAAAAAAATTGACAGTGACATTTGTTATGATTACTATACTTTAGCTTTATGCGAAATTGATAATTGAGACATTATGTTGGATGTCTAAATTATCAATTTTGCACAATTTATGAGTGCATGCTACGATAATTAACTTATTCAAATATTTTTTTAAGTAATGTTATAAATGCAAAAAAAAAATGATTCCTAGTTTAAATTCTCCCAACGATTTATAAGAAGAATGGATGCAAGAATTATAAGAAGAATAGATACGAGAAAATGAAAAAAACTTAACAATGACATTTGTTATGATTACCATTCTTTAGCTTCATGCAGAATTGATAATTTAGACATCATATTTGATGTCTAAATTATCAATTTTGCACATTTCGGGAGTGTATGCTACGATAATTAACTTATTCAAATATTTTTTTAAAAAGTAATGTTATAAATGGAAAAAAAAATGATTCCCAGCTTAAATTCTCCTAACAATTTATTAGAAGAATCGATACAAGAAAACGAAGAAAAAAAAATACATTATTTTTCTTTCAATGGTTGTTTTGAAAAGAAATATCTCACTGTATATCACCAAAACTATCCAATAAATAAAAACCCATCAACAGGATATTACAAAACGTCATAACTGACTTTTTTTTTCTGGTTTAAATACGAACTTTCTATTTTTTACTTCTCCATATCTGAGCTTTTTATTTTTATGGGGTGTTCTTCGTTCCGTGTCATTAATCTATGTCTTGGAGAGGAGTATAGGGAACTGTCATGATGTGTTAGTTATGTCAGACTGAACATCTTTTCTTTTTCGTTTCTTGGTTAGATAAATCTTTCCGGTGTATGGTTACTTTAACCAGTTTTTATTGTTTGCTGTGATCATTCGTGATGTAGGTGAAAGTCTACCAATGAAACAAACAGACAAGAATGCTTTTGCAGAAATATAAAGTGCTTTTTCGAAATAGATTTGAATAAATAATAAGATTAATTGTTTTAAAGCATCAGAAGATTGATGACATTTCTGAAAATAAAAAATGTTTTTAGGTATTTTTTTTTTACTGATATAAATATATATTTCCAGCATCAATATTTACTGTGAGTAATTATAGTTTTGAAAAGTAAATATAGGCGCCATAAATTGTATTCTTTCAATTATTTCTGAACAATCGGTTACCAATTTGGCGCATTTTAATTAAACAAGGTTGATCATCTATAATTTCATTGTAGGGAAAACTATACATTCTCATTTACCTTTTTCTTTTTTCAAATTTCGCTCATCTCTAGATCAATTAGCATTTAAAAAGAAAATTTTTGAAATAATATTTAAAAATCTCATCACTTTATCATTCTATTTTAAAGAAAATCATTCTTATTGTAAGGCTGCATGAGAAATTTTTTAAAACTGGTTGCAAATTTGAGGAAAACAAGGATGCTTCTGTAACTAAATATGTGAAATGAGGTTGAAATTAAATTTATTTTTGATTATTTATTATTTCTTTAATTATTTAAACGTAATTACCATTATAACTTACATTTCAAATTTTTTCATAATTAGAACAAAACTAATCTTTGCATGCAGTTTCAATAGTAAACTGAAAAAAGTATGCATAAAGAAGTTGTTATTTTTAATCATTTTAAATAAAGTTTTGTCATCACTTTTCTAATTTTTGTCGCCCGTGGCACACCTGAAAATTTTTTATCGTGTTAAGTTACTTCCTTAATAAAAACATTTTTTAAAAAAAATTTAAAGTAAATATCTATGCGTATAAAGAGAAATGAAAATGGTTTAGTAATGCTCAAGTGGAAGCTAAATTTAAACTCTGTTCAGTAGCTTCGGAAAAATCGTAAAAGCTACTTTTTTCCCGATTGTGATAACCTTGCATTTTATATCCGTCGCTGGAAAAGCCGACCCAATTTTTGAGTTTACGGCTACCAATGTTAAACTCTGTAATCTAGTAATTTTGAAACCTATCCAAAAGACAAAGGAAATCCTGTATCAATTGTTGGGAGAAAGTTTTAGTCATGAAGGACTTTAATGATGGAACTAAACCGCATTTGCATTACGCAGAAATGAAAACCACGAAAGTCTTCCACGATTAGCCTGACAGTAAGGTGATTCCTACCCATGATCCGCTGAGGATATTTTTTCGTCAGCACTGTGACCTCAAAAAGCCTCCACACGGTCTTTTATAAGAAGTCAGCGTAGACTATTTAAAAATGAACCAGTTGTGCGCATGAACCCAAAACCTTTTATAAAAGTAATTGAGAGAAATTCATCATATATATTTGAGAATTGAATCTGTAGTGGTTGACAAGTGAATAAGGCAAACCAATAATATTCATAAACAAAACAAATTTTTAGTCATATATTTGCTACCACTATTTTATTTTAGCTAGATTTTGTATTAAGTGACTCGTTCGGAAAGTGGATATCCTTCACTGTGGTCTGATCGGACTACTTATAAAAAACCGTGTGGAGGCTTTCAGCTATAGGAGGCGCTGACTGTGGTCGATGCTGGGGAAAATTCATATCGACCACCCATCCCTGGAATTCGAACCTGGTCAACTCATTCGGAGGCGAGCTCTCTTTCCACCATGCCATTACGGGGCGATAACCTTGCAATACAAAATCTTAATGAAACCGATATTAAAATTATTATGATAAATTGAAAATTTGCTGCTAAATTGTTTTAAAAATAATTCCTTACATTAGAAAATATAATACTTTGTTTTAAAAAATCTTTGTTAAAAGAGGGGAGCAGTGAGTTTACGATTTATTGTAAGAACTTCCGCTTCCCTGAATGCTATATAAACCTACACAACAACTGCAAAAATGCAAATACATGTTTCTTTTTTTCAAAACGTAAAAATGAAAACTATCTAATGATTATAAAAAGTTAATTTTTTGTAAATAAATTGCTCAAAAAACATTAAAATACATAAGGGTTTATGAAGATACTTCTTTTGGATTATGAAACAGTTTACAATTCCTGCTTTATACATAAAAATACAACATACGCACAAAATTAAAATAAAGAAATTAATAGAATTTTAAAAAGTACCTTTTTTTGAATTAAAACAGGGAAATTACTTTTATATTTGCCAGACCCTAACTGATAAACGAAAGGTGCATCAGTTTTAAATAGCGTGGAAAGAATTTTAGATCAATAAGGAAGTTAAGTATGTGACAAAAAGGAAATTATTTTCTCAATTTTGGTCCACTTGAACAAAAATTTTAATATTTTTTTTTTTAAATTTTGCTTGTAATTTTATTATTGTGTAAATGATGTTAACCCTGATTTCCATTCAAAATTGCAGCCAAAGCTTATGTCAAACGAATAATCTAAGAAACTGAAGTTGTAAGAAATTATCTAATTAAAAACTTCATTCGCTTTTAAATATCTCTCTCTCTCTCTCTCTCTCTCTCTCTATATATATATATATATA
>NC_092212.1:15852252-15887263 GCF_043381705.1 Parasteatoda tepidariorum
GTGGTATTAAAATGGAATTAAAACTTCAATTTTAAGCAAACAAATACGTTGTATTTGAGAAAACTTAAGTTGACAACCACGATAGTAACGCATATTAATATATGTGCTTAATTTTTGTAAGAATAGTGGTGATCAAAATCATTTAAAAATTAAATTTAAAAAAGAAAAAATAGTATATATTTACTAAAATCTTCCGGAAAATCCGGAAAAGTTGGCATATATGGTATTTGAATTTTAAAACATGAAGTTGCTAACGAAATGTAGAAAAAAACTGGAAAAATCACAGTTGCCGAGAAAACTACTTCGCAGCTTTTTCACAGGCAGTTTTTTAAATCAAATCAGTTTTGTTACTTCTCATTCACGTCTTGAAAATCAGCACCAATTTTTGGAAAGCATGAAACATGTCGACTGTTATTTCCTATTTATTGTGTAAATTTAAAGCGAATAAAGTTTTTAATCGGGTATTATCTTACCCCTTCAGTTTCTTGGGATAATTTATTTAACATAGAAGTTATTTTTCTAAGAATAAATAATGGTTTTTGCAATTAACATTAAACACAATTAATTTTTGTCAATTTCTAGAAAATAATAATTGACAACGAATCAAGCAGTAATATTAATTTGAAAATTAATTAATGACATTATTCATTTAATAATGAATAATGATGTTAGTTGAGAAACATCAATTAATTACATTATATTTTAAATGACAATAATTTCGCTTCGATAATTAATTGAGTAAAGTTAAACTAAATGGAATATAACTGCTTATTTTTTTCCTTAATTTATTTTGAGAAACACAAATTCCATTCCAAGATATTAGAATTGAATAAAGAACAAATTTCTACGTATACAGTAACAAAGAATTTAATTTCCTCCATTAATTAGGGAAAATTCTAATAAGGATCTTTCCATTAATCTTTGTCAACTTAAGGGTCAAATTCGCGGAAAAGGAAGGGGATTTTTTTTTCTCTTTTCACTTAATCGATTAATGAAAAACACAATCCTCTGCCGTTTATAGAAAAGTCGTTCCCGAATTATCATTCAGAACGAACGCTGCAGAAAATCGATGAACTCTCTTTTAAAGATTTTTTTTTCCAGCTCGAAGCAATTTAAAGGAAAACTTTTGGAAAAGTTCAATTGAAATGAAATAAAATTTTTATGCTTTTTCCCCATCACAATGCGAAATTATGATGACTTTTTCGGAGTTAAAAAAGGAAAATAAATGTGTTTGGATTGTTCTAAAGCTATATTTTAAAAAAATGTATTTTTTGAATGTTCTAAGACTATGTTTTTTCAAATAAAAATGACAGAAAGATCACATTAAATGTCTTTCTGCGTCAGAGAGTTTCTTGGTTTAATTAGTTTTTATTTGCGAATTCGGGGGTTAATTAAAAACTGATTTTGTTTTTCTCCTTGTTTAAACATTTCACAAATCTATTTAAAGTTTACAGTCTTTGTTGTTCACTGTCATGAATTCGAGTAATAATTTGATTTAATTCAAATTATAGCTAAACTACATATTTACAAAATACAGTTATTGACGTTATTGACTTGCACACTGTAAAAAACTTTTGATGTATATTTACCATCATTTTTGGACATAAGACTGATTTGGAATTAAAGCGTCATTTTTGGACTTAAAACTTTAGACTTCAGAAATACCATAGAAGTTAACAAGAATACGAGAAATCATCAATTGCTGCTAACAGTTGGAATCTTGGGCGTAAATTCAATTACGACTATGACGAAAATATTTCCACTTCAGCCAACTTGGAGTGATTTATTGATTCACATGACTGATTCCCTTCTGAACAACATTACCTCTTTACGACCTCTTCATAGCGCGTGGAAATGCATTTTACCCTGATTTGTCCCCCTCAGCCTCTGTGGTTTCTCTTGTTCTGTTTTTATCTTTTTCCTCTCTCGGCTACTGTGGTGCATTTAGTTTTGTTTCTCCCCTTTATATGTTGCTTTTACTTTGGGCAACTTTTCGTTTCATACTTCAAGTCACTTTTGTTTCTTCTCATTCATGTCTGGCATGTCATGAAAATGGACGCCTGTTTTTGATCGCTTGAAATATGTCGACTGTTATTTCCAATTTATATATTATCGAAGCGAATGAAGTTTGAATGAAAATGTGCATGTTTTTAAAATGAAATGTTTTTGCAATGAAGCCATAACTTGATTCGAATGTGCATGAAAATATGTTGTATCAGTAAACAGACAAACAAAAAATGAATGAATAAACAAATAAAACTGTAACAGTGGGGAAAAAAATGTTACACCATGCAATGTAAAAAATTGCAGCTTTTCTATACTTTCATATCTTTGCGTATATACTTTCTTTCGAAAAAATTTTTTAGCAGTGGTTACCCAGAAATGAAAATATCGAAATTTGCTTTATTTTCGGTACCACTATTTAAAATTTTCAAGGCCTGCGGGAACCCTGAATATAATTTATAGAGTGATAGATATTTAAAGTGATAGACATTTAGTGCATGGTAATTTTGCCAACGTTTTAAAAACATCGCCAAAAAAAATGGCGTTGCGTATGAACTTTTATATCATTTATATGTAGTGGTGTGGAAAACAAGTTTAAATGAATAAAAAATAATACAATAAAACATTAATGTAAAATAAATTTTTACAAAAAGAGTACAAAGTAGACAGCTTTGCTTAGATATATATGAGATAAATTAGCTAACAAATAGATCATACATAGATATTTTTGTTTGTTATTGATTAGTCACGGTAGGTTGAAAATATTTTTTGCAGCTTTAAATTGTTGATTCAATAAGTCAAAATGCTATAATGTTGCTACCACTAAGAAAATGATTTCTCAACGGCCGTACAAATTGGCAGCTATGCATACTAATAATACATATACACATGGTATACATTTATACTTTTTACGAAAAGTTATTTTTATAAAAAGTTAATTGCATGTTATTTGTTTCTTTAAGTAAAATTACAGAACAGCTCGCATGATATTTTTTACTAAAAATTTAACAGTTAGTATTTCTCAATCAAATTATTAAATGATTACCGAAAACAATGGTGGCAACCGTGGTTTTTAGGATTTTTAATCGCAGAGAGAATAAAATTCTTGCATTTCCTTGATTCTTACATCATTAAGTTTAAAAGTTAGCTCGTAAAACTGTAAAAGTTGTTTACAGGAACCTTACAACAATGTCATTCAAGTGGAAATATTGTTCTAAATTTTTTAATTATTACTTACAGCAATCTTACTTAACCCAGGGGTGAAAGCGAGACGGAAAAGAGGAAAGGCTGGCAGCTAAACCTTTTCAGTTATAACTAGTTTTCGGGAGGAGTTAACTTATTCTTTTTAAAACTATTCAACATCTACATTATCCTTGGAAAATAAGCTATTTTATATATAGACTAAAATTATAGCAGAAATCTTGATAGTTACAGATAATTTATTTTTCTCAAAAAAAAAAAAAAAAAAAAAAAAAAAAAAAAAAAAAAAAAAAAAAAAAAAAAAAAAAAAAAAAAAAAAAANGACTTAACCCAACTCCTCCTATAACTGAAAGCCCAGAGATGCTAACTGCTCCGGACACGACAAAATAACTTAAAAAACGGTAGCTAACTACAAACTAAATTTCGCAGATAATTGGTAAAATTTGCTAACTTTTTAAGAGGTTTAACATAACTAAACTAATTAAAGTAGCGAATTATATAAGCCTTCGAGTCATTTAGAAATAGTGGTGGATAAAAATCTAATAAATCAAATTTATTAAACCAAGAATCATACAATAAAAAACTACCATTAGAAAATATTTATTCGCTGTCTGGAGCAAGTTGGCATCTCTGAAAGACTCTACACGGTTTTTTATAGGTAGTCCGATCAAACCACTGTGAAGGATATCCACTTCCCAAACGAGTCATTTAATACAAAATCTAGTTGAAATAAGAAAGTGNGTTATTTAGAAATAGTGGTGGATAAAAATCTAATAAATCAAATTTATTAAACCAAGAATCATACAATAAAAAACTACCATTCGAAAATATTTATTCGCTGTCTGGAGCAAGTTGGCATCTCTGAAAGACTCCACACGGTTTCTTAGAGGTAGTCCGATCAGACCACTGTGAAGGATATCCACTTCCCAAACGAGTCATTTAATACAAAATCTGGTTGAAATAAGAAATTGGTAGCAGATATATGACTGAAAACTCGTTTTATTTATGAATATTATTGGCTTGCCTTATTCACTTGTGAACCACTACAGATTCAATTCTCAAATATATATAATAAATTTCTCTCAATTACGTTTAGAAAAGGTTTATGGTTCATGCACACAACAGGTTCACTTTTTAAATAGTCTGCGCGAACTACTTATAAAAGATTGTGTGAAGGCTTAACCACGAGGACAAATCTTATTGGTCCCGTAAGGACAGATTGCGCTAAAAAAGCTTTCTTGGGCTGAAATTAAAGAATAACTCAGAAAAAATTATTAAAATTAGTGAAAAGAAAGTGGCTGCTTTATTAATAAATAGTTTGGCAAAAAATTAAAATTCTCGTTATTTTTGTTTTGTTGAATTGTGCGAACGCTCATTAAGTTTGCGTATAATTCAACTTATAAATATTAAGTGGCATTTGTTGCCGTTTATCAACGTTTTTTTTTGTAAATTGAAGACAGCTTTGACGTTATTAAAAAATTCTTTGATTGTATTGACGATCAAATTAAGAAAATATAAAGTTGGCTAGAACTCAAATATGTAATACTATTTAAGTGAATAAGTTTATTAAGTTTAATAGTTCTATTAAATGTATTTATATATATATATTATATGTATCTATTATATGTATTTAAGTTCTATTTAAGTTCTTTTAAGAATTTTTGCATGCAATATTTTAGCTTCTTATACAGTTTTTTTCCTCAAAGATAAGTTTGTTCTATTGTGAAAGGAAATTGTTTAGTAATTTAATAACCACATTTTTATAAAAAGACGATTTTTTCAATTTATGAAATGCTAATAAAAATTTTAATGTCAAACAACCAATGGCAAGTCAAAAAGAAAATATTCAAATATCTTGACGTAAAATTAAATTTAAAAAAGGTACAGGCAGACACTAGAAACTTTCTTCAGTTTACTACACGGAAAAGAAGAAAGAATAATAAAATAATAAAAAAAGAAACTCCAAAAAGTATGACACAATAAATACAGGTTTTAAAAAAAGTATTTTGTAGCAAATTAAATTGCTCGTGAAAAACGTGAAAGAAATTTGGCAAGAGCACAACTTTGGAGAAGTTATATATTTCTTTTAAGGTGATGTTTATTTTTTGAGAAAGAATTTCTTATCCTTTCACTTATTCTTATAGCATAGAATAAAAATGCTTCATTGATTTTGTTTTTCGATAAAAAAAATAGAACACACTTGTTAGAAAAACATTATTTTAAATAATTCATTTCATTAGGTAAAAATTTATCATTACAGCAATAGAACGAGAATGTTTAAAATAATTACAAGAATGTTTAAATGTTTAAAAATAATAATGAATGCTTACAATTATAATTGTATCTTTCACTTTGTGAATAAAATTTTAAATGGAGATCAAACATTGTTGGCAAATTTATGTTACATATTTTTTACAAATTTCATAGAACATATTTTAAAATACGCTTCCTTTAGATTCTATACAAGACCCCTACTATAACTCCATTGCAACATATTTCAAGAATGCGTAGTTGATTTAATTTGCATATCATCAATTGAAAACAATTTATTCTAGAATTGGGCTTTAACCTGCTGGGCATTGCAAGTTTTATTTTTGAAGAAATTTCTTTTTTCAAACAAATTATGGATGATAAAATAAATTAGTGAGTCAAAAATTCTCAATTGTAACTAGAAAAATCGAAAGTTAATATCTTTTTATAAATTATATGATTTGAATAGTCTTTTGAGTAAGAATTCACGGATTGAAATAATTCTGCAAAAACTGTAATTTCCAGTTAGTTACAAGCTTTTTTTGTACTTGATTATTAAAAACTTATGTCTCGATAATCATTTTATTTTATTCTTATAACCGTCGTGGAACAGCTGACCCAATTTTCGGATTTACGACTACTAATGTTCAAATCAGTAGCCTTGTAATTTTGAACCCAATCCAGAAGACAAGGTAACTCCTGGATCAAGTACTGGAAGAAATATCCCCTGAGCCTCCACGGCTTCTTCAGTATCATTTTATTTTATTCTATTTTATAACCATCGTTGAACAGCCGACCCAATTTCATGGGTTTACGACTACTAATGTTCAACTCCGTAGCCTTGTAATTTTGAACCAATCCAGAAGACAAGGAAACTCCTGGATCAGTACCCCCAGAGGTATTGATTTGTTATGAGAACATGGAGGACTTTGAGACTCGACAGATTTAACGTGCATCAGTCACCATTTACTACACGGGGAGTCTTCAGCTGGCGAGGATCGAACCTACGACCTCTTGGACATGGGCCCAGCACCCAACCGACCAGGCTATCCCGGCCTTCTTCAGTATCATTAACGAAAATTTGCACAAATATTTTTTAATAGGTATTATTTAACATTTTCAGGTATTACATTTTATTTTATAACCGTCGTTGAACAGCCTACCCAAATTTGAGTTTACGACTAATAATTTTATATTCCGTAGCCTTGTAAGTTTGAACACAATACTAAAGACAAGGAAACTCCTGGACATGCAGAGGTATTGATTTGTTACGGGAACTTGGAGGATTTTGTGACCCCGACCGATTTTTCATGCACCAGTAGCCATTTAATACACGGGGTTTCTTCAGTCGGCAGGATTCGAACAGTCGTTCTCACTCCCTATGATGAATCGAAATTAAATAGTGTGAATAAAATATTACTATAAACTTCAGAAATAACTTTTATTTTGAATTTAAAATAAAAATAGTGTCAAATCAATAATTTATTACCTGCCTACTTTTACTCTTTCCAAAATTGATTAACCAAATGGAACCACATTGTGGGCCCCCTAATTTGTCTATAGTTATTTCTTTGATATGGTTGCATAATATGTTGTAAACTAATATCTGACCGAGTTTGGAAATTTTTAGATTACAGGGTTCCCGTCGTTCTTGTAAATTTTAAGAAGTGGTAACGAAAATTATAAATGTAGATAACTTAATTTCTGTGCAACTACCACTAAAAATTGCTTTCCAAAGAAAGTATATGTGCAAGAAAATTGTGAGCAATAAGTGGTGTGTGAGTAATAAGTGGTAGTAAACGCAATTTGAAAAAATCAGTTATGGACAAAGTTTTATATTTTTTAGGGCTTAATTACATCAAATGATGATTTTCATGCATTCATACATAGGTTTATATTTATACATTCGTATTAGTAGCTAAAATCATCTTTAATTAAATTTATTAATTCAAGAATTAAATAGAAAAACAAAAGTTTCACTATCACTTCACATATAAAAACAAAATCTTCCAAAAATTCTGAAAAATCATAGGTAAACTATACCAGAAATTTTTAATTTAAGATTTCTATCAAGATAAATCATAAATAATGTATCATATAATCGCTTCATCTTGATATTTTTCAAAAATGTAGTTCTTTATGAGAAATAGGTTTATTAAAGAGGTAAGACTAATTACAATTTTAATGATTTACCTTTTTGTCAAAATGAAGTGGGGCAGATTTCATCCTACCCAAGTTTTAGATGAGTTATGAAATACTTTCCACACTTTGTGCTTCTATTTCTTACAAAATAGCACTTTTTAATAAGTTACTATAGCAACAATAAATAAAGAAGAAAAGATCGTTGCTTCAATTACCGAAAAAAAATTCACTTTTTCTGTAGCAAGAGTATTATAAGCCACTTTTCTCTTAACAACCAAGCATTCAGCTGTGAAAAATATTTAATATCTGATGCTGTTTTTAAGAGCTGGGCGATGTTTGTTTTTTTTGTCATTAAATACTTAAATTCCTTATTAATCACTGTTTTTACTTTATATGGGGGCATTTTTTTTTCATCGAAAGTTAAAAATTTATTTCTGCAGTATTTAAGAGTTTTTATAGATTCTCTAAAAACACTTACTGTTTCAATAATACCTGAATTGTTTTTTCAGTTTTATTTTTAATACGTTTTAAGATATGTATATTCTTTGACGAATGCGTGCTAAATTATGAAACTGCATGTAACTAACTGGCATTATTTTAACCTGTTTGGAACATTATTTCAACACTTAAAAAGGCTATTTAATGTATATAATTTCGAAAAGAATACTCTCTTAGTGGACACGAACTCTTTATTTTGTGAGGTTGTTGTTATTTTTTGCCACTTGTCAATACTGAGAAGTTTATTTTAAGTCAGAGACAGAGAGGTGCACTTCTTCTTCTTTTCCAGTATCGTTATCTATGCCCAAGAATTCTACTTCTAGAGACGAATGTGCGACGGACGACGGGCTGCGAGGAATGTGTGTGGACACATTCGTCACAGCCCGTTTTACAAAGAGGATACATTCACGCACCATTCATCCGGAGTTCGTAATTTTGACCTGAACCAGAACATGATCAAATTCCGTTCCAATACCTACAGGGGTATTGATTTGTTATGAGAACTTTTGGACTTTGCTACCCTGATAGATTTAGCGTGCACCAGTCACCATTTTATACACTGGGAGTCTTCGACAGGAAGGGATCGAACTCACGACCTCCCACGATCAAACTCACGTCTTGTAAGGTAAACGCGATGAATGATATTGAGTCTGTATCTTTCTTGGCTTTTAACTCGCAAAACAAAGAGTTCATATCCGCTATAGTATATTATGAAAGTTAATTGTCTTAATATTGATCTAGAATTGTGATTCATTCGGTTGTGATCAGAAACAAAACAATAAAATAATAAATGATAAATTTAGACACTGCTTGATAATTGCTACTGAACAATTGATTTATGCAAAGTAGCTTTCTTGACTGCCGACCAATAACAATAAAATCAAGACTAGAGGAAGTGAAAGAGCAGCACCCGTTATCTGGTACTTGTTAACACTATCTCTTATAGTACTCGTTAACCCGTACCAGTTAACACAATCTCTTCATTCATTCAAAAATTCATGTTAGGTATTTGACCAAAATAGCACCATTGGTTTTTGAACTTATTTCTGTAAAATTCAGTGTAGTGTAGGATTGATTAAGTGCACATTGTTAGCAAGATATCATTTGAGTTCTTACGATCGTGGACGAGCAGTTAGACGGCTGGAAGCAGGCCGAAATATCACCACTGAGGCCGCAATATCGTGAGTGTAAGAAAGTGTCTTCTCGCGATTAAAAAAGACGAATGTGGCGAAGCTATGCGATATCATGCCGATGGCCGTTGTAAGAACACCAGACTTCAAGAGTACCTGTAGCGAAAAAGAACAGAAATGTCACCTCTAGGCAGATAGCTGTAGACCTTGCAANACAATAATTATATACGTATTTCCATTTTATATAAAAATGATGATTCTTACATCAGTAATTTCTTATAAAATGCTAGGGAAATGCTGTAAAATGCCCTTATGTTGAAAACAAGAAAGAAAGTAAAGAAAACTTTAATTTATGTTAGTTTACGTATGCATAATATTTTGAAACTCTGCATGTTAGTTTTTTTCCTCATGTTTAAAATAATTTCTGGTGCAATGTAATTAAGGTAAAATTGCTCTAATTTTTTAACTATCATCGATCATGTTCCTTTATCTATCCGCAGAAACTTGTTACAACTTGATTACGGTGTGTGGGCTACCCTACGAAATCTATGTTAAGTATTTTAAGTTTTTATAACATCAGACAGGGTAGAAATATAAACTAATTATTCGTTATTGTGTAGTAGGCGCGTTTTAGTTTTAGTGAAATTTAAAATACTATATAAAGTAAATAAAATTACAAATTATGCATCGCCCCCCTAACCCACATCAACGCCCCCCATTTTTTCTGGGCCCCTTAACGCCCCCCTCTAGGTTTCAAACGCCCCCAAGGGGGCGTTATCGCCCACTTTGAGAAACACTGAGTTAGACGGCTGGAAGCAGGCCAAAATATCACCACTGAGGCCGCAGTATCGTGAGTGTAAGAAAGTGTCTTTTCGCGATTAAAAAAGATGAACGTGGCGAAGCTATGCGATATCATGCCGATGGCCGTTGTAAGAACACCACACTTCAAGACTACCTGTAGCGAAAAAGAACAGAAATGTCATTTCTAGGCAGATAGTTGTAGACCTTGCAACCACTACGGGTACACATGTTTCTTAAGAATGAAGATAAAATCAAGTTGGTTTGCATACACGGAAACTTGTTCGATGCATCCCACTCTAACGTTGGAGCAAAGAAGGCATGGTTGGGGTAACCAGTCATGGTCCTGAGTGATGTTCTCCGACGAATCCTGATTCACTATGAAAGGTGATTCTTGCTGCCAGTTAGCATAGACAGACGTTTGGCATAACAATAGGTTCATGAACGTGATGGATATGGAACAGACAACCGGAATGGGCAGAATCTTGCGCAATTTTTGGATACATTTTCAAATGAAATGTTCACATCTTTGAGCGAAGTAACGTTGCATCGCAGTGATATTCCAGAGAGATTATTGTGGACCATGTTATACATTTTAGGAACGTGATAGGGCCAGACTTTCTGTCTTTGGAATAATGCGTGGCCACGCAAGTACGCTGAGGTATCGGACACACTAAAAAGTGAAGTTATTGACCGCATGCAATGGCCGCTGTACTGCTCGGACCTAAATCCCATAGAGTATGCCTAGGTTGCCCTTGCAGACGTATTTCTCAAAGAGGAGTGGGGCAATATCCCATAAGAACTCTTCAATAGTTTAATGGACAGCATGAGAATTAACAGAAGCGCATTCGTGTCCGAGGTAATCACACATCTTACTGAGGTACTCATTTCTGCTTCCCTTTAACAAGGAACAGGAAGACCTACAAGAAGTACCTAACAAGAAGACCAACTTTTCATGGTTTTTCAGAAATCATCCAGTGAGCATCTTTTTTATATTTAATTTCATTATTTTTCGATGTGTCGATATCTGAACCATTTTACTTAATAATAAATGCACATTTTCTCTGCTAAATATGTACTTAGTTTCATTTCATCAATCAGCATCTAATTAAAGCTTTTACCACATTCAGTTGAGTACTATAATAAATTATTAAAACATGCTAGTCAGCCTTGATGCCCCCGGAATATCCTCCAACAATTGAATTTATTCCAGTGGAATAAAAATTTATTCCAGTGGTAGCTAAGTTAATGCTTTAATGTACTATTTTTATACATTTACACTTATTTTCAACACCACTACATATAAAAGATTTAAAAATTCATACGCAACGCCACTTTAAGCAATTCCTATCTTGGTGAGACTTTTAAAATATAGGTAAAATGATTTGGTTTTTTATTCGTCTACCACTCTATGACATACCTGCCAACTCTTCCGGATTTTCCGGAAGATTTTATTTTCATATTTAAAGTGGTAGTAATTATATACTATTTTTTCTTTCATAATCTCAATTTTACAAAGATATTGATCACCACTATTCTCACAAAAATTAAGCACATATATTAATATACGTTACTGTCATGGTTGTCAACTTACGTTTTCTCAAATACAACGTATTTGTTTGCTTGAAATTGAAGTTTAAATCCCATTTTAATACCACTGGGAAAAATAATAATGGAAAGGATTAGAAGTTGGCAGGTATGCTATGAAATATTTTGCAAAAAGCCTAAAAGTTACCAAGCAAATTGCTTTGTAATTTCTTGGTAACAACCAGCATAATTTTTGAAAGAAATAAAATTTTAGAAAAACTATTTTTGAAACATGATTATTATTCAGTTTGATTAATTATATTCCAAATGAATTATTTTTATGTTGTGGTGAACACAATTCCACCCATTTATCTTATCTTTATTACCACTAAGAAAATTATATTTATAAAAATTCCGTAGTTGTTTGAGGGTATGGCCTAGGGTTATTGAAATTTTATTGCATGCCAAATGAAGACCTCTAAAAAAAAAGTGATAAACCACCTCCTAGAATTTAATATGTTGATTGCCATGGGAGTCACCGGTGACCGGCAATGATCAGATTATTAGAAACACATAATTCGAGTATATTTGAATTTTTTTTTTAATATTATTATCGTTACTAAAATGGTTTGAAGAAATTAATGCAATATAGAACACACAAAAATAGTTTTATTTATATACACAGAGATGCCAACTTGCTCCGAACAGTGAATAAATGATTTCAAATGATAGTTTGTTTAATTGTGATTCTTGATTTAACAAATTCAATTTAGTAGATTTTTATCCACCACTATTTCTAAGCAATTGGTCGGCATAATTCACCACATTTTTCAGTTACGTCACGCTAAACCTTTTAAAAAACTAGCAAAATTTGTCTACATTTGTGAATTTAGTTCATAATTTCATAATTTAGACAAAAGTTTACGTAAACCAGCAATTATCGCATCAATAATAAATAGGAATGTACAGACAATACTTCGATTCGTTATCTCAAATAAAACAAGTGATAAACAACTGTTGCCGATAAGCAATAATAGAAAGAACAAACGCAGAATGTCAATTGATGTCANCTATCTGATGTCAGATTTTGAAGGTTTCAGTTGCTTAGTTCGAGTATTGAAACATAAAATACTAGAATATTTTATAAATATATGTCTCATATCTTTTTTTTTTCTTATAGTATATGCATATACGTTGGTTTCTAAGTGCAGAGATGCCAACTGCTCCGGACAAGCGAAAATAATTTTAAAAAAATGGTAATTAACAACAAAGTAAATTTGGAAATATGAAGTGGTGAATTATATACGCCTGCGAATTATTTAGAAATAGTGGTGGATAAAAATCTATTAAATTGAATTTATTAAATTAATCACAATTCTTTCATACGTCAAATTGACGTGTGTCCGTAGAGATAGGTATATAAGAAACGTCCGTAAACCTAGTGCTAAAGTGTCAGGCAGCTTGAGAACTTCAGTTGGATATTTTTAATTTTTAACATAGGGAAGCGAAATGTTTGAAACATGGGTTACCGCTTTTTCCCTCCGATGTCGTCAAATATTTAAATACAAAAATTTATTAATACTGAACAAGGAATTTTACCTACCTTTTAATAATAAAAAATCACTAACAGTTAATTAAAAATAATTTAAGTAGACCGAAATTAATTACTTTTCAAACAGATTTAAGACAGTACTTTCTACAATTTCAACCTAACCGTTTTTCGATAATACTGTTTTATGACACAAAGAATACCATAAACTCTCTGAATCTTACTGAACATCAGGAATAAGAGTACTAATTACTATTCAGTAAATGAATAAGTAATGAAAGAAAACTCCACAGAGAATGAATGAAGGATAAAAAAGAAGATTGTATTGTTAGTCTGAGATGCTCCAATGGAGAACTGATACAAAGAAAAAAAAGGTTTCGCTTAACCATTATTGGATTTCTATTTAGTGATAAAGGATGATTTATAATTTACTGTTCGTTGCATTTTGTATCACAGCAAGATCATACGAGTACAACGATTCATGAAATCAAAGACATTTAATGAAGATAATTAAATACAGATAAAGTTTCCTTTCTATCTTTGGATTTTTATTGCTATATTTTTATAACAAATGCATATTATGCAGGTTATGATGAAATTAAACGGTAACTTTGTGTTCAGAATAAAAATTTTAAAAAATAAGCCTAGCAAAAATTAAATGGTTATGTAAGCGGTTCATGACAGTTCGATTCCGTCGCTTTGGCCCGCAGTTTCGTTCCCGTTGGTTCGGTCCAGTGTCTGTTTCTTGACCCCATTGCCGTTTCAGTCTTAATTTTCAGTCCCTTTCCTATTCAGTCCCGTTACTATTTCCGTTCATGTATTTTGAACCATTTCTTACTATCCATTTTCTCACTTCATCTATCACAACGGTTATTTTTCAATGAACCTTAGTATTCCATCTAATTTCTTACTTTTTTTCTATTTCAGCAGTTATTTTTCAATGAACCTAAGTATTCCATCTCATTTCCTATTTTTTCTTTTACAGCGGTTATTTTTCAATGAACCTAAATGTTCCATCTCATTTCCTACTTTTTCTATTACAGTGGTTATTTTTCAATGAACCTAAATATTTCATCCCATTTCTTATTCCTTCTATTTCAGGTGGTTTTTTTTTCAATGAACCTAAATGTTCCATCTCATTTCTTACTTTTTCAGTTACAGCGGTTATTTTTCAATGAACCTAAATATTCCATCTCATTTCCTACTTTTTCTATTACAGCGGTTATTTTTCAATGAACCTAAATATTTCATCTCATTTCTTACTCCTTCTATTTCAGGTGTTTTTTTTCAATGAACCTAAATGTTCCATCTCATTTCTTACTTTTTCTGTTACAGCGGTTATTTTTCAATGAACCTAAATATTCCATCTCATTTCCTACTTTTTCTATTTCAGCGGTTATTTTTTAATGAACCTAAATATTTCATCTCATTTCTTCCTATTTCTATTTCAGCTGGGTTTTTTTTCAATGAATCTAAATGTTCTATCTAATTTCTTACCTTTTCTATTCCAGCGGTTATTTTTCAATGAACCTAAATGTTCCATCTCATTTCTTACTTTTTCTATTACAGCGGTAATTTTTCAATGAACCTAAATATGCCATTCCATTTCTTACTTTTTCTATTTCAGCGGTAATTTTTCAATGAACCAAAATATAATTTTATTAGTTTAAACTAATTCTTTTTTATTTATTTATTATTAAGACTGAAAAGAGGGAATTTTCATAATTATTAAGTATTTAAAAATTAAAGCGTGGGAAGGAGAAAATTGAGTTTTGTATTTAATTTCTTTTTTCTCATTCTATAAAAGACTTAGCTCAAACGGGGCTTCGGAACTGTCTCCCCCCCCCCCAAACATATGAAGTAAAAAATTAATTTTCATCTCCTTGAGGTGCAATTTGGTAACTTTTTAAAATAATTCCTACGTTGCAAAAAGGAAAACGTTTGAAAAGAGGTTAAATGTTATCAGTTTAACATTAATAAAATAGATATAAGAATCATTACAATTGCTTTGGAATGTTTTTCATACTTGATATTTCTTTTTTCAAACTTCAATAACTAAAAGATTAAAATAGAAATGGCAAGGAAACGAACGGCCATGGGTTCGAAATGGCGGGACCAATACGGCAAGACCAAAACTGTGGAACTGAAACGTCCTGCTTCGTTATTTTAGCTTTATTTTAAAAGTATATAAATATTTTTAATTCTTCTAAAGGTAAGTGGGTTGACTGGAATAACCCTAAAAACATCAGCCAGATTAGAAATTGCAGTAGACTTTTTCCATTAGCCTAGCTAGTGTATTGAAAATAACAGCGACATTTAGAAGAGAGCCAAATAACTTAATTTTCGACATTCGTAACTATATTACTTCATTTACATGGACAAGAGACATACATCAATAAGTGAGGTTTAATGTATATTACCTGTCAAGTTTGTGCTAACTAACGTTGACAAATTGTAGACTAAAGTAGCTTTGGTGTTTTGAGTGCTCTTAACTGAAATTGACAGAAGGGTTTTACCAAAAATAACATTAAAAACTCCATGATTATTAAGCTAAAATTTAAGCAAAAAATCTAAACAACATAATTTAATAATTAACATCGTCTTAAGCACAAAAAGAAAATTCCACAAAACGTAGGAAAGCTATATTGATAAAGATAACAAGCTTTTTGCTAAATTAGATATTAGATTCCATGTAAATAAAGTCAATGAAGTTTATAAAACAGTTTGTACGTTTAGAGCAGGAAAATATAGTCTTTCTCACTGAAATAGATTTTTTTTTGATTAGAGGTCGAACTTCACTTATTAAAAAAGAAATCTGCCACTTATCCACTATTTCGTTTTTTTAAAGTTCCGTATCCTTATAATTCTATTTCTAGTCTCAGATACCTAAATCATTTATAAAATACGGTAGATGTGAATCCTTTGATTATCCCATACAAATAATTATGTTAAACCAATTGGCTTACCACAATTTACGTTTTTAAAAAAGAATCTGTTCTAGAAATAAGAATGCTGTCATCGGCATAACTATTTTGATTGTTAGCAAGAGTTATTTTGATTGTTTTTCTTCAAAGTTCCGGCTCCTTATAATGCTTGATCTTGTCACAGATACCTACATAATTTAAAAATTACCGAGGATGTGGATCTTTCAATTATCCTATACAAATAATTATATTAAATCAATTGTTCTACAACAATTTATGTTTTTAACAAAGAATCTGCTTTATAAATATGCATGCTAACATCTACATAAATATTTTGATTGTTAGCGAGAATAACAATTATGACAGTTTAAAACATAGTCGCTCCGCACACAAACTTAAATTTTATTATGAAAAAGTTTCTTATCGTTTTTATGAAAACGATCATTATTAAGGTGATAAAAGATGTCTCGACTTAACGTTAAAATATAGTTTTTACTTTATTCTAAAATAGAAGTGTGAACTTGGCAAAGAGTTCAAAAATATTTCGTTTCTTCTTATTCATGAAGACACTTTATGACAAAAAGACTTAAAAGCTTTGTGTTATAATAGCTTCTTTCTGGGAACAAGAATATTTACCATCTTCGATGAGTTTTCGAAAATAAAGTAATCATCGACGAAAAACATCGTTTTGCTTGACGTTAGGTGGCAACGCTTTAAAAAATGGTTTTTCACTGTCAAATAAATAAGTTCTTTCTTTGTATTTTGGCTTTTGTCAGTATTCTTTTTCTTATAAATGGGGCAAAATGAACAAATTCAAAAGCAGCAGTGGAAACTGTTATTGAAAGAATTTTTCTAAAAAGTACTTTCTGTTTTTGAATTAATAGTGGATGACTTTAAGGAAAATTGATTTTCTCTATGTGTTAGCATGAATAAATTTTAACCAGTATTTATGTTTTGAAAGTGCAAGTAATTTTTATTCTTACTAAATAAATCAAAATTTCTTACATTATTTCCATGAAATAGATTATTGAAGTTTATAACAAGGGAACTGTAAATCTTCTCCTGGTATACTTAGCTGTGTTTAGAGTGGTAGAAATTTGGAAATTAAATAACCAATTGCAAGTAGAAAATTGTATTAGAACTATAACACTAGGAAGCATTTTTTGTTGCATTTATACAAGTACTTCATCTTAACTAATTCGGGCGTGGTGATTTGAAACCTGAAATAAGTTTTGATCGGAAAGCTACAGATTCTTTTTTCAAATGATGTTTTTATTTTATTTCATTTTTGCCTGAATGTCCACGTTTATAGAATGAATTAGATTAGATACGCGCATATACTCCTTTGAAAAACTACTCTTAAGCCAAAAAAACATTTGACTTTAACATAGAGCATCATAAACTGAAATGTATCATGTCAATTTTCCTACTACTCCGTTCGTAGCAAAGAAGCAGGAACACTTAGCAATCATTCTAGAAAATTTTAAAAAAAATACTGGTTAAAAATATATTATTAGATTGTATAAAAACTATATCTTGTATGGAGAAACATATTGCAGATTTAAAATCAGCGATTCCAAAATAATTCCAAACCGTTCAAAATTCTCATGCGTTAAAAAAAAGAAAGAAAGAAAAGAAAAGAAAAAGGGAAAAAAAATCATCAATGTTATTGTTAAAAAAAAAACTAAAAAGGTTGCTTACCAGAAGAAAATATTTACGCAGTTTAGTTCAGAAAGGTCCATTTTTAAGAACAGATATGATGAAAAAAACGTTTACGAAAAAAACTGTTATGGTCTAAATTTAATTCATTCATTTTATTGTATCAACTAGTAAAGTTAAGAAGAAAGAAAACTTTCCAATGAACAAAATTCTATGATAATTTAATCATCGAACTGAAAAGTTTAATCTTTATAACTTAATTTACTTATAATCATCGAGCATTTTTAATGTTGTTGTTAATTACAGAAACGCTCTACATTTATTTTATTAGTTATCTTTCAAGTTGTTTAAAATAGTAAATTCAAATGGGAACTAATGAAATTGTAAGCCTCGAATAAAACTAATCAAAAATTATTTTGAGAAACTCTGTCTTTTAGTTTTTTAATTTAACATAAAATCTTACAATAAAATGATTCTATTCGAGTCTTTTTATAATCATATTTATCAAAATATTTTATCAATGAAATTCTTGATAATCTGTGAAAATACAAAAATTTATGCATTGATTATGATAACAGTTTACATAAAATTTTTTGGCAGCCTTCATAGCTTTAACACGCTAAATGTAAATGCCACGCTAATTTAACCCGTTCTATCCCGACTTTTTATATTGCAGTGGTACAAAAAGTGGTTTTATGAAAAAAGTGGTAAAATATGTTATTCAACTACAATACAGAGAAGCCAACTGCTTCGGACAAGCCAATATAATTTAAGCAACGGTACGTAACTACGCAAAAAAAAAAAAATTACATAAAATTTGGACATATTTCACTCATTTTGCTTACTTTTTACTAGCTTCAGCATGACTTAATCACAACTAAGTGGTGAATTATATAAGCCTTCAAATTATTTAGAAATAGTGGTGAATAAAAACCTAATAAGTTTAATTTATTAAATAAAGAATCACAATTAATAAACTAACACTCGAAAATATTTACTCACTGTTCGGAGCAAGTTGGCATGTCTGCGAACAAACTCAGTGCCGGTCACCGGTGACTCCCATGGCACTCAACGTGTTAATAATCACTAAAAAATATCAGGGCCGACAATCTTCTTCTCTTTTAGTTAAACGTTATTCCAGTGGTACCTAAGCTTATTATTTAATACAATATTTTTTATTTATTTGAACTTATTTTTTACACCACTACATATAAATGATTTTTAAGTTCATAAGCAGCGCCACTTTAACTCGTTCACGCCTGGAAAAGTGAAAAGACTAGTACGGGAAAAGAGAAAATACTGGTAGAAGAACTATTTCAATATTAGATAATAATCGGGAGGAGTTAATCTATTCTCAACAGTAACAATTCACTGTAAGGTAATTTATCACCGCGAAGAAGCAATTCAATATAAAAATTGCATCCGTTAAAAACAATTAGTAGTTATGGATTTTTATTATTCCCGGAAAAAAACTAAAAAATTAAATTTATTTGTTACCAGTTTTTACTCCGGTGCGTCGCCCGATGAGACATTCTAGCGTGACCCACACGGTTTTTTATAGATAGTCCGATCAGACCACTGTGTAGGATATCCATTTACTGAACGAGTCATTTAATACAGAATATAGTTAAAATAAGAAAGTGGTAGCAAATCTGCGACTAAAAATTTATTTTATTTATGAATATTATTGGTTTGCCTTATTCACTTGTCAACCACTACAGATTCAATTCTCAAATATATAAGATAAATTTCTCTCAATTACTTTCATAAAAGGCTTTGGGTTTATGAGCAAAACTGGTTCACTTTTTAAACAGTCTGCGCGGACTACTTATAAAAGACCGTGTGGAGGCTTCTTGATGTAGGAGGTGATGGTCACCCCGGCGTGAACGTGTTAAATCAGATCTGTCATGGTGAAGCCATTAAAATGTTGATAAAATTATCGAAATTTCTAAAAGCTTTATTACTTAAAAGTCTCCCACTATATAAAACATTTTGCAAAAAGCAAAGCAGTTGGTAAGCCTGATAATTCTTCTAGGTGCTTTTAAAATTATGATTTAAAATTCTTAAAATTTCTACACTTCAATAATTAATCTGATATATATGAATAAATCAGAATGTTTGTATAAGTGCATGTTTGTATGAGTGCGTATGAATGTACTGAAACAAATCCGCAATTCTGAACCTACTCACACCGATTTTGGGATTCAGTGAGTATAAAAAAAAAAAAAAAAAAAACGGTGATCTNACTATTTTGATTATATTGTTCATAACTATGCAATTCATAACTATTTCAATTGAATTCAGGGTGAATCCGTGTAGTTCTGTCTCTATAATAAATTAATAATAAAAATATATTTGGTTCTGAAGTATGCACAAATATGCCAACTTGCTCCCGACAGCGGATAAATGTTTTCGAGTGGTAGACTTTCAATGTACGGTTTTTCCTTTAATAAATTAGATTTATAGGCCTTTTACTCACCACTACTTCTAAGAAATTCAAAGGCTTATTTTATACCCCAGTTTGTAACAGCAAAGCCCTGATGAGCCTTTTAAAAAAATAGCAAAATTAATCAAAAATCTGTTCTTTTAGTTTACAGCTGCCTGCGGTTTTTTAAAATATTTCGGCGAATCCGGAGCAGTAGGCATCTCTGTGATGCAAGCTGAACATTTCAAAATTAAAGTAATTACAATGAGAGGAAAATAGTTCCTTTATTTAACCATTGCTTGTACTACCAACTTTTTTGTAGACACATCTTTACACCATTGTAAAATTTGCGGTTAAAGCATTAATAGGCAGAAAATGCCTGATTAACCCGTTTTATCCCGACTTTTTATATTGAAGTGGTGAAAAAAGTGGTTTTATGAAAAAAGTGGTAAAATATGTTATTCAACTAAATGGCTAATATCTGATAACTATTTGTTACAATTTCAGTTCGAAATGTCCCTGCACCTTATAGTTCTAGATACAGTGATCAAAACTTAAATCACTAATAAATTATGGTGGAAGGGAAACTTTTAATTCTCCTAGATAAAAGACAAAATTGAAACAATTCGTCGCTTTGAAACTGAACCGATGTAACTCAAAAAAGTCGAAAAATGAGATTTTTGGGTTATTTTGTGTAAAAAAAGTAACCATTTAGAAAAACAACCTGTTATCTTTATAGTTCCATAAAGTTAATTTAGAGAACAGATAAATCGTCATCGCATTGCCGCGATTAGCATTAGAGCGGAAAGTTTGAAATCGCTCTCCTGAAAAACTTGCTTTTTTTAGTTACCACGGTTTAGTTTCAAAGCGACGAATTGTCCTGCCACAATATATGTTTTTGGAAAAGGAAACTGTCCCATAAATATGACGCTGGGCATTAACAGGTTAACATGGCTTGCCCGTCTGGCCAAACGGTAAATAACTACAAACTAAATTCGCAAATATTGGACAAATTATGCTAGTTTTTTATCATGACACACATGAAAAGAGTGGTGAATTATGTAAGCCTACGGATTGTTTAGAAATAGTAGTGAATAAAAATCTACTAAATTGAGTTTATCAAACCAACAATCACAATTAATAAACTACCACTTGAAAATATTTATTCGCTGTCCGGAGCAAGTTGGCATCTCTGTGTATATAAATAAAACTATTTTTGTGTATTGCATTAATTTCTTCAAAACATTTTAGTAACTACAATACAGAGATATAATTTCAAAAACGATATGTAACTACATGAAGAAAAAAAATACATATAGTTTGAACATATTTCACTAATTTTGTTTACTTTTTACTAGCTTCTGCATGACTTAATTACAACGAAGTGGTGAATTATATAAGCCGAATCGAAATCGAATTATTTAGAAATAGTGGTGAATTAAAACCTAATAAATTAAATTTATTAAATAAAGAATCACAATTAATAAACTACCACTCGAAAATATTTATTCACTGACCGGAGTAAGTTGGCATGTCTGCGAACAAACTCAGTGCCGGTCACCGGTTACCCTTGTGGCACTCAACGTGTTAATAATCACTAAAAAATATATCAGAGCCGCCAACCTTCTTCCCTTTTAGTTAAACGTTATTCCAGTGGTAACTAAGATTATGTTTTAATGCAATATTTTTTATTAATTTGAACTTATTTTTTACACCACTACATATAAATAATTTATAAGTTCATATGCAGCGCCACTTTAAATCAGGTCGGTCATGGCGAAGCTATTAAAATGTAGGTAAAATTATCGAAATTTCTAAAAGCTTTATTATATAAAAGTCTTCCACTATATAAAACATTTTGCAAAAAGCGTAGTAGTTAGTAAGCCTGATAGGTGCTTTTAAAATTATGCTGTAAAATTCTTAAAATTTCTACACTTCAATAATTAATCTGATATATATGAATAAATCAGAATGTTTGTATGTGTGCATGTTTGTATGAGTGGGCATGTATTTACTGAAACAAATCCGCAATTCTGAACTTATCCACACAGATTTTGGTGTCCAGTGAGTCAAAAAAAAAAAAAAAAAAAAAAAAAAAAAAAAAAAAAAAAAAAAAAAAAAANAAAAAAAAAAAAAGACGGATTACCCGAAATAACTATTGATCTAATGATTGGATCTCTATGTTCTAGTACTCAATCCTAATGGTTCCAAGGGGTGACCTCAATTTTGCTAATTAATAAGTTGCTAAATAATTTGCTAATTAATAAACAGAATTATAAAATTTGTCTAATCAAAGATAAATGTTTTGCAAATATTAAATTTTATTATTTTATTTAAAATTGGTCGAAAATTTTTGGTCGAACAATCTTGACGATTCTAATGATTTCTTTAAAAAAAAAATTTCCTGCGATTCAAAGAAGCGGTAGGGATAGCTAGATTAAAATTTAAGAGAAACTTAATTTGTTAAATTCTGCCCTCATTTAAAAACTTGATTGATTGACTAACTGAATGCCAGATTGATTAACTAATAAATGATAAAAGCACTGTAATGTTAAATTCAAATCTTTGTGAGAAGTCCAATGTTTTAAAGGTCAATATTTGGGTGTGTAGGGTTTTCAAGTAAAAAGACAAATCAGTATTGAAACATTTAATAGGTTATCTATTTATGTTTGAGTTGTTTGTGTGTAGTGGTGAAAAAATCCTTTAAAATTAAATTTATGAAATTAAATATAAAATGTTAAATAGTAAAATTTATTACCTCTCAAAGTATACAAATAACATTGCCCCGATAAGCCAGAACAACTAGACAAGTAAGTAATACATACTTTAAGACAAAAACAAACAAAAAAAAATTTGGCAATTGGAATGGCTTAATTAAGAGAAAAAAAAACGTTTAATATATTAATTTTGAAAGAGAAAAAAGTAGGTATAGATCGAGTAAAAAATTTTAACGAAGTTATTTTTGAAACAAAAAATATTAAATAAAAGACAAAGGTTGGAAATTACAAAAAGGGATAACAACAAATATGATTAACCTTTCTGGGACGGGCGAGTTATAAATGCATTCGTACGGAATCAGAATGAGGATAATTAAAAATAAAAAACGGTAGCTTAAGTTTGGGCATTGCTAATTTGACAGATTTATTTTTGTTTTCACTTTAAATCTAACTCATCCCATCCATGTGAGTTAAGAGTGTACCTATAGAATTTTTAATTCGAAGTAAGTAGTGGTGAATTAAATAAAGCAAACCATTATTACCCTGGCCCACAAATAAGCTGCTATAAAAATAGTTTGGCAACCAGTTTTATCTTTTTTTCCCTGATTATCGCCATCCTGAGAATCCATATATAGTTCACCTGTCTCGAAGAGATTAGAATTAGAATGCGATTTAACATTATATGGAAAATACTGTTTTAATATAAAATTTTTATTTTTAAATTTTAATTGCAATATATCATAAGGCATAAAGCTTTAAAAATAATTTCTAATTCAATGAAGTAGTAAAATAAATTAAACCAAAAGTACAGATAAAAAAATAAAAAAAAAGACGAGTTTTAATTATTCACCCTACACACATGCCAGTGTTAGTTTCCTCAATCAAGTTTTCAGGCTCTATTTTGTTTTTTAATTATTAAACTTACCCTTTTCCAATTTAACGAGTAAGCCCTAATTAGAAAGTTAATTATGCTTTCGCATATTACTCTTTGCTTATTTTTGGTGGTGACGCTTAAAACTAAGCTTGAATTACATTAAATTTATTTTTCAGAGAATGAAATAAAAATAAAATTGGGAAAAAAAATTTTTTTCGTATGTTGTATGTGATTTTTAAACAGATCTTAGATATTTTCACGTCGCTGATTTCAAATGTGCAATATGTTTCTCTCTAAGAGCTACTGTTTTTATGCAATTCAATAATATATTTTAACTGGGAATTTTTTAAAATTCACTAGAGTGAATACAAAGCCGCTCCACTTCTCTTCTACGTAAGGAGTAGTTAGAAGAAGGCAAAAATTTCAGTTTATGATGTGATACGCTAAGATAGTATGTTTTTTCTTTATTATTATTTTTTTAATCTTAAGTGTAATTTTTCAGACAAGTGTACATGTATTTATGTAATTCTATACATTTTTTAATAAATGCGTACATTCAGACAAAAACTGAACTAAACTGAAAAATATCAGTTTAAAAAAAAAGTAGCTATTCGAACGTAACTAATTTTAGATTTGATAGCCTCTATTACGACAGCTTTAATATAATCGAGAATTAGAAAATACTGTATGTAATACCCCAAACTCTGTTTCGATGCATTTACTTGTATCGTAACATAATTTATATTTTCATTCAGGCTCTTTAATTTGCTATTTATTTTAGCACGTTGAGCACCGCGTCAGCCTTCGGTGGCTGACACTGGATTTTCCATTTAGGCAGCGCCAACCACGGGTGGCTGACACTGAAATTACATTTAGGCCGCCTCAAACACCGGTGGCTGTCACTGAAATTACATTTAGGCTGCGTCAACCACCGGTGGCTGACACTGAAATTACATTTAGGCTGCGTCAACCACCGGTGGCTGACACTGAAATTACATTTAGGCTGCGTCTGCCCCAGCTTGCTGACACTGATCTTTCACATAGGCCGCGAAAAACAGCTGGCTGACAGCGTATAACATGATATTGAACTATAAATTTTACTCTCTTTTATGGAATTGCAGAAAATTTATTCAAAATTTACTTAATTATTGTGATTCTTGATTTAATAAATTCAATTTAATATATTCTTATCCACCACTATTTTTAAGCAATTCGTAGTTATATATAATTCACCACTTTGTGCATGTATGTTATGCTAAACCTTTTAAAACTATCAACTTGTAATCTGTCTATTATTTGCAATTTTAGTTCGTAGGTAATTGCAGTTTGGCAAGACGGGCAAGCCATGTAAAATTAGCTTGGCTTTCAACGTGTTATGCCTTTTCCTTATTTAGTTTTTTTTCCAGCCCTGCCCTGTTTTTGGGACAACCATCAGGGGTGACGATCTGAATGTAACTGGCCAATCAGTGAGAAAAAGTACCCACTAAGGATTGAGAATGACCTTTGACCAGCGGATTTTCATGTGGGTGGATCATTGAGCTCCCCTTTTTTAACTCAGGAGAAGAAGAACTTGAGGATGACTTGAAGATGCCTTAGTTTTGATTGAATCTTTACTCTCACCCTAAGATGATTGGATTTTCACTTGATTGTTGGAATTTCGTAGAACGGTAAAAAAAGACCTAAAGTCCTGAGATAATTGAATAGGAATGTTCGGAGCTAAAATGTAAATAACAACAGGAGAATGGATTGGAAATTAAAAGATTTAAGAGTATTTAACAAAAGAAAAGAAAGTGAACAAAAAAATTCCTACATGATCTTCAAAGTTATGGTAAGTAACCATTTTCCTTTTTAATTTTTGTGTATAATATATATTTAAGAATTTTAATTCATTTTAAGTAAAAGAATTTTGAATTTTATGTGCATTCACTTTTCTATTGATTACATTAATATTTAAACTAAGCGGTTTAATTTGTATGTTAACTTTTATTGTTCCTCCAGTTGCACCGGTCGTGCAACACTCCACTCTTTAATTAAATAAGGTCTAGTATTTGCATAAATGCAACAAAAAAAAATGT
The DNA here is from genome assembly GCF_043381705.1 of Parasteatoda tepidariorum. Classification (NCBI taxonomy): domain Eukaryota; kingdom Metazoa; phylum Arthropoda; class Arachnida; order Araneae; family Theridiidae; genus Parasteatoda; species Parasteatoda tepidariorum. The sequence goes on from NC_092212.1 coordinate 15,878,025, forward strand.
TCCTCTGTGTAATCTGTAAATCAATAGTAGAAAGTTAGATTACTTTTAGAAAAAGGTAATCACGTTTTCACGATTCAAATCTTCCTAGAATACAATAATTTCTATTGAATCTTCATTTCCTGACTTTACTAAAAAGTTTAATTCTGCTTAAGCTTGAAAATTAGCACTCTATTATTATCAGAAATGATTTATAGGCATGGGCGGATCGTGAATTTGTGGGGCCCTGGGCTGAAACTACTTAGGGGCCCTAATAGCCATTTTGTCGAAAAACGGTTTTCTATAGTGATGTTGATAAGTATATAGAAAAAAATAGGGCACTAAAATAATTTTATTTATTTTTTTATATATTTATTTTTATTTGTGTATACAAACAGCAACTGTACAACATTATTGCAAAAGAAATTGACAGGTTATGTCTAGTTATGTTATATAAATTATAAAACAACCTTTCTGCATTTTTGTGCTGCAAATTTCTTTATTTACTCATCACATTGTAAGTCCTTCGTTAAATCACAATTTATGGAAAGAACTGATAAATGATTTAGTCGATGGTTCGACATTGTTGTCCTATATTTGTTTTCTATATATGACATCCTGGAGNCAGCTGGCTGACAGCGTATAACATGCTATAGAACTATAAAATTTACACTCTTTTATGGAATTGCAGAAAATGTATTCAAAATTTACTTAATTATTGTGATTCTTGGTTTAATAAATTCAATTTAGTGGATTTTTATCCACCACTATTTTTAAACAATTCGTAGGAATATATAATTCACCACGTTTTTCATAAATTACATGCTAAGTTCTTTAAAAACTAGCAAAATCTGACTATATTTGCAAATTTTGTTTGTAGTTACGTAAAATTAGCGTGGCATTCAACGTGTTAAAAATGTGCTTGTTTCGGCAGCTATGCAGATTTTTCCAGCGAGATGAAATTCACTGAATAATTCTCATTTTCTCCCTTTATCAGACCTATTTTTAGAACAAAATTGAAATGTCTTTAACTTTTCCAACTTGGATCAGTGCCTCCGCACATCTTTCTAAAGTGATGACCACTCTCCCCGCGATTTCCGGAATGCTATTGATCATTCCTTAAAACTGTCATGCAACTGACATTTATGCAAGCGAAACGCAAGAAGAATAAAAAAAAAAGTGTTTTATAGCGAGGCGAAATGGATTCGTGGGCAAGGCCCTCTCAGTTGCTCTTTCAACTTTCTTTATGGACGTCGCTTAGTGCTTCCTGGAAGATTTATCTAATTCCATGGCCCACGAAGCAAAGTCTAATTTCTGCTTCCAAAGTCGCATTTCACGAATATTACATTGGAAGGTTGATGCATGGCGTGCCTCTGTTGCTTTTCCCACCGGAACAGCAACATTATGAATTTGACTGATATCTGAATGTTTTTCTGGGATCGAAAAATGAAGCGGTGCTTCTTTCGAAATATTTTTCGTAGTTAAAATATGATGGACTTAGAAAGATATTTAATATTTTCAGCTGTTTAGCACGTTCACGCCGAGAAAAGTGAAAATACTGGTAGAAGAACTATTTCAATATTAGATAATATTCGGAAGGAGTTAATCTATTCTCAACAATAACAATTCACTGTAAGGAAATTTATCACGGCGAAGAAGCAATTGAAGATAAAAAATTGCATCCCGTAAAAAACAATTGGTAGTTATGGATTTTTATTATTCCCGGAAAAAAACTAAAAAATGAAATTTATTGTTACCAGTTTTTACTCCGATGCGCTGCCAAGATGAGACAATCTAGCGTGACCCACCGGTGGGTCACCCCGGCGTGAACGTGTTAAAAAAATGTGGCAAAAAAATTAACAGTAAAGAAGAATACACATTTTTACCTGTTAGTGCCCAGCGTCATATTTATAGGGCAGTTTCCTTTTTCAAAGACATATATTGTGGTAGGAAAATTGTTTCAATTTTTATGTTTTATCTAGAAAAATTAAAAATTTTCCCATCCACCATAATTTATGAGTGATTTAAGTTTCTATCACTAGACATTTCGACTGAAATGGTTACAATTAGTTGATATTAGCCATTTAGTTGAATAACATATTATAACACTTTTTTCATAAAGCCACTTTTTGCACCACTTCAATATAAAAAGTCGGGACATAACAGTTTAAAGTAGGAAAAAAATGCTTTCATTACTTTGGAATTGGAGTAAAAGAAGGATTAGAGTCGGATCAAAATTTTAGATAAGAGCATTCCAGTAAACCTGTAAAAGTTAAAGTTTACCTCTATTTCATGTTCATTAAAATCATTTGCATCTTAGTTTAAAATATCACACCACTGGCTTATTTCGGCTGCCAAACTAAGGGGTCTACAAGTCAGAAAAATCAGTTAGCGCATGCACTTGAAGATTCATTAAAAAAACAGGAATTACATAGACTTAAGTTTTATGTATCTTAAATTGAAGAAAAATATGTTTGTTAAATTATTCAAATGACACCTTCAGATATCGAGTTAAGTGAAATAAACTGAAACACGTGTTTTTTTTTTTTTTTTTTTTTTTTTTTTTTTTTTTTTTTTTTTTTTTTTTTTNTTTTTTTTTTTTTTTTTAATTTGTCAGTAAATTTAATTTCACTTTATAACCGACATTGGACGGCAGACTGATTTTTAGTTTACTACTATCAATGTTCAATTCCGTTGCCTTTTAATTTTAAACCCAATCCAGAAGACATGGAAACTCTTGTTTCAAGTATTGGGAGAAATTTGCTTTCGTGGTAGACATTTTGAGGGAACTAACTCGCTTTTGAGTTAAGTGAAGAGAATATCCACGAAAACCTCTCACGGTTAGCCTGAAGGCAAGGCGACCCCTAATACATGATCCGTTTACCACTGAGAAATTTTTACGTCTGAACTGTAGTCGGTGCGAGCCGGTTCGGAATTCATATTGACCAGCCACCGCTGGGATTTGAACCCAGTTACCTAATTGGTGAGCAAGCTCCCTGTCTCCTGATCCAGCAAATTGATAATTTGCTCCTGATCCAGCAAAATTGTCTTTCCCAGCAAATTGATAGACTCGGAGCTAAAAATATTTTACCTTTTTGCATTATATACACCTTATGAAGTAAAATTTTCTTAATTGTTGACAGGTCATGGGTTAGAGCCCCCTTGCAGGCAGGTTAATCATGGGATGTTTTTGTGGTTTTCCTCCCCATGTAAGTTCATCCATAAATCAATCCGTAACCCATAAATTCGGTCGGCTGTTCAACAACGATTATAAAATAAAATATACATCTTAATAAAAATCAATTTTTCAAATAGGTTATATTCGCCATGATGAATATGACAATTTTTTTTAAATAATTTGAATACATGTATATAATAAAACTATTTTTTTTTCTTATTGCATAAATTTACCAGTTACTCAATTTTACTAAAATTAAATTTTCAAAATATTCTCAACTATGCAAACTTAAATTAATGTGAAAATCGATATTTAAACTACTTATTCAACTATTCATAAGTTTAGTTGAATACATAAGAACATGATTTAATTTCTGAATACACGGACGTAAAATAATCGTTTAAATAATGCATCACTTCACTGAAGTGTGAAGGTTTATTTTTCATCGCCAATGACTTGTGTTATTCAAATATGCATACAGAATATTTCGAAAACGTGCTCTTACATTGATACTGAAATATTCATGACTCTCTGGTTAATGAATAATTGACGGACTGAACTTCATGCATTGCTCTTATTCCTTTTGGAACCTTAATGCAATATGTAAATATTCGCGTTTATTCCCGAAATAAGCTTTTTAAAAACTACTTTATTGTAAAATAGTTCTAATTTCTTTATTCCCTGCGTTATGTAACATGAAGTTCAGCGAGGTGCCTAATTAATACAGTTTTTTTTAATTTCTTTTAAAATTAAGTTTTGATGATCATTAATTGCTTTATTTCGAAGTTTTATTTGTAGCATGCGTCTAAGTCTTATTTGAAAGTTTTGCTTTGAATGGATAACAGGTGAATACTGATTCATATATTTATTAAAAATATTTATTTCAATTCTATTAACAACATTTGCTCTTTTTTGAGTTTTTACCCGTCGTCGAACAGCCAACCTATTTCTGAATTTCTATGCTCATCTCCGTAGCCTTGTAATTTTAAACCCAATCCAAAAGACTAAAGAACTCCTGAAGCAAGTAATGGGAGAAATTTGCCATTGTGTAGGGCTTTTTGATGAAACTAACACGCATTTGCGTTATGGGGGGAGGAAAGCCACAAAAATCTCTCACGGTTAACCTGACGGCATGGGGACTTTAACCCATGATCCATTGACCACTGAGGATATTTTACGTCAGCACTGTGGTTGGATGTGCGGAACTCATATCAGCCAACCTTTGCTGGGATTCGTACCCGAGCCGCGTGATTGGGAGGCAACTGATCTGTCTCCTGAGCCAAAAGTAGTTGGCATCCCTGTTTTTTTAATTTTTTTTTTATCAATTATTAGATGTAGAAATTGTTAACAAAGTGAATAAGGCTTAGACCAATGGTTAAAAATTTTTCTCAACTACGGAAATCTTAACGATCAAAATTCTTTTGTTGAACCAAGACTTTTTTAACACTAGGTTTACGAGACGCGTCATTTTGACGTATTTTGAGTTTTGTAAGGATAATTATAAAATCCGTTTGAATTTTTATTTTATCTCTTGTTATGACTTTCAACCATTGATCGAAGTAAATATATATTGAAGTCCATTTTCTTCAAAAGAGTTGAAATATTGAAATTCTCTTTGTGGTATACCTATCTCCACGGATATGCGTCGATTTGACGCGATCGTAATTTAAACAAAATTTTGAGTAAACATGCAAACATCAGATGAATAATAAATAGGAAAGTAAAGGAGTATTCATATGGATCATTGAGTTCTGACAGTGTAACTATAAGCAGTAGGGTTATAAGAGCAAAATGTAAAAATATAAGGTATAACTTGAGCTAAGTTGGTATGGTGAAAATGAGGTTATGTATTTACTATTGATATCGGGAATATGATGTATCACTGCAATAGTATGTTGCTTTTGATCTAATGTTCTTGTCTTCAAATAAATTTTCATAAAGGAATATTTCATTGAAATTTGCTAGAGCAAGAGGTGGCTTTTTCATAAAATTTGGTATTTAATTTATCTATATGACTGTTGCCAACTGCTCCACTTTCAGCAAAAAGATTTTATAAAGTGGTTGAGATTTGACAACTAAAAATTACTTAATTGCGTTTAATTTCTCCCATACCTTAAAATGCTCTCTTAGAAAATAATTCAAATAAAGTCGCAGGTGATATGAATGTTTGAATTATTTAAATGCATTGTCAGGCTACAAAATTTACTAAACCAGGCATCCACATAAATTTTTTTTTCCAGTAAAACTATTTCCCCAAAGCCGAACGTGTTAGCATCCTTGTAAAGTGAATAACAAAATGTAAATTTCATGATAGACAATAGTGGCTAAATTACATCAATGGTGTTATTTTTTGTAAAAAAAATTACTTCATAAATTACATTTTGTACTCTTGGACGTCACACTTTCTGAAGAATCACGCATACGCAGAACCACATAAACTACTATACAGGGTTATTCATAATTCCCTCCGCCTGTAAACGCCGTTTTTCTTTACTACAACTGGCTTCAGTGGTACATGTTACTGCCATCTACCAGCAACTGCTTAAATTAAAACTTGAATACTTTCGGAATAATTTCATATACACACAGAAAACGCCATTTTTCTTTACTACAACTGGCTTCAGTAGTACATGTTACTGCTATCTACCGGCAACTGCTTAAATTAAAACTTGAATAATTTCGGAATAGTTTCATATATTCTTTTTTGCCATATTCGTCTATAACGCTTCGAAACCCCCAAGGTAATAATGAGTAACTCTGTATTTTGTCTTTTTTTCAACAAAAAGATGGTGCTTAAAAAATTAAAATTAGAAGTTTCGATTGAATGTTTGCGCAAGAACCAGATATAATTTTACCAATTTTGAATAAAATCTCACAAAAAAAGAATCAAATGATTTTTAAAAATCTAGTTCAACAGAAAAAAAAATTTAAAAAAGTACCCTTGACAACAAGAAAATATGGTTTTCAGATTCAAGTTTAGACATATACTTATAATGGGTTATATACAAAATTAATGAAGCACTTTCATTAACTTTAAGTGAGCAATTAATCTTTTAACGGCAGATATTTTGAAAGATTTTTACATTGGCAAACTGTAGGCCCAATTTTAAAAAGCATATTTAAAGCTTTTAGAAATTATATCGTTTTTACCAATGCAAAATTCGGATGTAAAAAAAATGAGTGAAAATTAATAACTTTTTTCTAGCTTTAGCACCAGAAAGTTTGGAATCATGTTACATAAATGTAATATTTGGACAAAAATGCTAAGTGCGTAACCAAGTGGAAAAGAATGCTTTTTTAATTATAGTGTATGTGAAAAAAGAAAGTAGATTTTAATTTCCTATGCTGATTTTGGCCTATGCAAATTTTGCATGGTTAAAACGGACACTATTTCTATAAACTTCAAGCCTGATCTTTCCAATTGCGCCTACAGTTTCTCTATGTAAAACCTTCCTAAACATTTGTTACTGAAGAGATGGTTCACATAGTGTTTGTATAGGAGTGTTTCCATATGTTTGATCAGATCCTGTATATTTAACCCTTTGACGTTCAGGGAAATGAGCAGTTTTCGTTTCATTAATTCGCGCAGTATTACGAGCTAACAGTAGTTGAAAGTGGCAGCTGTTTTCCAACGCCGTTCTTCCGAAAATGTCACCCTTCTCTGGGGATGCCAACTGCTCCGCTTTCGGGAATTGTTATAATAAAGTGGTTGCAAATTATGTAGTAAATTTCGTTGGAGAAGGACAGTTACGCTTACTTTTTAATAGAGTAACCAGTAGACTGTTGCTTTAGCATTGCATTTTATATGTTACTTATAGTTTTTGATATTTAGTGGTGAAAAAATTACTTAAAAGGAAAAATACTAAACTGAAAGTAACTCTTGACTTTCTCTATCACTAGGAAATACTATTTTACAAAGCGGAGCAAGTTGGCATCTCTGAATGCGGTAGATAGCTCGTCTCACACGTTTTAAAAATGTCTTAAAGTATTCGTAGTACATAAATAACAGTTTTTACGTACTTTTCGTTTTTAACATAGTCAATGTCGAATAATAATGGCGAATGAGCTCAGCTCGTCAGCGTGCATTGGGGAAAAATTTCACTGCGCGAGTAGTGCTCGTTACTAACCATTACTTTCGAAATCTTGCTCCCGAGTGGAACTCGTTTGCGCGCTTTATGAGGCACGATTCGATTGCGATCTGAACTCGTTCATAACCGTCAAAGGGTTAAATTTATTAGGGTAAATATAGTTATCTAGTTAGTTTCTTCAAAATAAATCTTAAGCACTTGTTCAAGCATGCATCATTTCGGATACTTTTGCTATTATTAAAACTACCACATTAATTAATAAATGAAATTTTATATAAATTATGAATTTTTCTTCTTTTTTTAAATATTTTGTTGCAGTTTGTACAAAAAATACTTAATTACATGGCAACCAAACTATTAAAGTGGTAGCTATGATGATCCAAAATCACGAATTAAAAATGGCTTACATAATTCGAGTTTTTTAACCTCCTTCAACGTTAGAAATACCGAATGAAGTATGAGTGCATTTCTTTTTTTGACATCTAAAAATGATGGATAATATAAAGTAATAAAATACATGCCTCATTTTACAGTCATGCCAAAGTTTCTTTTATAAAAGAAAATGGTAGTGTATTTCAGGGCTAAAGAGGATAGAAGGGCTAGTTCACTCCTTTCAAGAAACTCTCACCTCGCCAAACCTCCGATTTTCGCATGTAACGTCACCGTGGCTCAAAGCTTGAGCTTTTACTTCAAGAACGAAGCGTTCGCTCTAACTAGCTTTAACTAATATTGGAGCATTCCTTTTTGTGACATATTCCAAGACATTCTTTGTTTCCTATAATGATTTTTCTCAGTTTCGTGAAGTGAATTACAAAAATTTAAAAATTATTTATGAAATGCCAGTTTGTGCGATTGCAACTTACAAGAGTTCTGATAGAAACACAAAAGGAAAAAATATAATTTTCCACGTGTTCCATAAAGTAAATGAACAATTATGTAAAGAATGGCTTCAACATTGTAAAGGAAATGATCCAGTTAATTTTTGTGACATATTCCAAGACATTCTTTGTTTCCTATAATGATTTTTCTCAGTTTCATGAAGTGAATTACAAAAATTTAAAAATTATTTATGAAATGGCAGTTTGTGCGATTGGAACTTACAAAAGTTCTGATAGAAACACAAAAGGAAAAAATATAATTTTCCACGTGTTCCATAAAGTAAATGAACAATTATGTAAAGAATGGCTTCAACATTGTAAAGGAAATGATCCAGTTAATATTAAATGTAAGCCAATATGCAGGAAGCATTTCTTAACACGTTCACGCCAGGCCTGAAAGCGAGACGGAAAAGAGAAAATACTGGTAGTAGAACTATTTCAATATAAGATAATAGTTGGGAGGATTTAATCAATTCTGAACGATAAACAATTCACTGTAATTAATTTTTTCTCACTTTACTTTACTTTATTTATAAAAAATTGGGCACCTGGGCCGCGCAGCGGCCCCTATCCCATACATCTAGAAATTTACATAAGTTTAAAGTGATAACATTTTGAATTTAGCAGTCGATGTGGTTGCTAATACAAAATTACAAGCACTTTGCTTGGGTAAATAAACATTTGAATATCGAAACTAAATTTACACATATAAATATAAGCATATAAATATAAACATAATTTGAAATATATATACATAGGTTGACATAGATAAACATAGTAGATATAACATTTGACTATAGAATCTAAATTGACACATATTGACATATATAAATATAAACATAATTTGAAATATATATACATAGGTTGACATAAATTAATATAGTAAATATAACATTTGAATATCGAATCTAAATTGACATCTGTTGACATATATAAATATAAGCGAAATATTGTTCATTAAATACAATAGAATTTGCAAAAGAATTTAACGTGCATAAGTTGATAAATACATATGCATTAATTGGCTATATTTTCAGAAAATAAAATTTGATGTAATTTAATTTAACATAAGTAAAAGTCTACTGTGAAAAGTTCAGTGAATTTAACTTGAGAGTCTTG
>NC_092212.1:15888501-15894144 GCF_043381705.1 Parasteatoda tepidariorum
ATTTAACACGTTCACGCCGGGGTGACTCACCGGTGGGTTACGCTAGATTGTCGATCTCATCTTGGCAGCGCACCGGAGTAAAAACTGGTAACAAATAAATTTCAGTTTTTATTTTTTTTCCGGGAATAATAAAAATCCATAACTACCAATTGTTTTTAACGGATGCAATTTTTATATTGAATTGCTTCTTCGCCATGATAAATTTCCTTACAGTGAATTGTTATTGTTGAGAATAGATTAACTCCTCCCGAATATTATCTAATACTGAAATAGTTCTTCTACCAGTATTTTCTCTTTTCCGTCCCGCTTTCAGGCGTAACGTGTTAAAATGGTAGTGAACGTGTTAAAACAAGATTATGAAGATGATATGAGAAATCGTTTGCTTGGATTGCCGATTAGAATGATTTTAAAATTGCTCTAACTCTACCACGTGCTCTCTTATCTAAGGGAAGGACTAATTGTTGCAGCATGGATGGAAGTGTGTCAGGAATTTGAGAACATTTTATAAAGTGCGCACGGGACAGAAAATCAAAGTGTCATCAAATAATTGATAAGTGAATTAGAGGGACGATATCCCGCAGTTAATAAAATAGCAATGCGCTTATATTGCATTTCAGAACTTTTATAAGAATTCGCCATCTAAATTGAAACGGCCTAGCTGCTTCAAAAAAAAAGGAAGGCGAAAAAATTAAAAAATGAATAAGTCAAAGAAAATAAAAATTAAATGAGAAGTATAGATAATTAATAGTTAAAATTCTCCTAGTTTCATAACGTTTTTAATGTAGTTATTCTAAATATTATTTTTTTAAATTATAATTATTTTTTTTATATAATTATATTCTTTTAAATTTAAATATCTATAAGCAATTGTAAAATTTCTAATATTTTTATGAACCTAAATTATTATTTTATATTTTACTAGAATTATTAGCTTTTAAGGTTGATGTTTCCTAATGATTAAGTATAAACAAATAGCGATTAACAGCATATTTTAAAATCAAGATTCTAAATTTAACCTAACTTTACAAATTATTGTTATCGAACAATATGTAGCTAAAAAAGTGTCGATATTATACATTAAATTCGTCTTAATAATAAAAGTTAAAACTGAAAATTTTAAAAGAAAATATTTATAGGGTTATTTACGACAACTAGTAAAATATTTTTATTAATTTAAAATGGTATTTAATTTAATATTTTAGCCAATAAATTTTTTTAAAACTATGTTTTTGAAAGGAGGTAATATGTTAATTGCATAAAGTTTGAAAGCTAATATCAAGAAAGCTAATATCGAACTTATTTTTACAGAGAGAATGATGAACTAGCCCTTTTATTCTCTTTAGCCCTGAGTGTATTTACCCTTTACTTCCAAGATATTAATTTTAGATTAATGAGATACAGCGTTTTTTCCGAAATGGTAGACAATTAAAAACTAAATCTTTCAGAACATTTGGTTGTTTTAGCAATATTTTAAGGACCTCACCGCGAGTAAGCTTTACCAAAGTGGTGTTTCATATAAACTTTTGAATCATTTGTGTGTAGTGGTGTAGAAAATAACTTACAATCAAACATACAAAGCAAATAGTAATATGTAAGAACATAAGTTTAGCTTCCACTAGAAGAATTTTTCGCAAAAAACAATCTTGTATATTTAGCGCAAAAGAGCGAGTGCAAACATATTCAAACTTGTAACGAAACTATCGGACAGCTCTAACCGGTATTATATTTACCGTTGTGCCCAGACGGGTAAGCCATGTAAAATTAGAGTGGCATTCAACGTGTTAAATGAATTATTATTGAAACGAAAAATAATTTTTTAAAAAAACGCATACCTGCCAACTTTTTATCCCTTCCATTATAATTTTTCCCAATGGTATTAAAATGGAATTAAAACTTCAATTTTAAGCAAACAAATACGTTGCATTTGAAAAATCCGAAGTTGACAACAATTATAGTAACGCATATTAATATATGTGCTTCATTTTTGTAAGAATAGTGGTGATCAAAATCATTTAAAAATTAAGTTTATACAAGAAAAAATAGGATATATTTACTACCACTTTAAATATCAAAATAAAATCTTCCGGAGACTCCGAAAGAGTTGGCAGGTATGAAAGTGCCTATTTAATGAAATTTTTTAAAAATAATTTCCCCAAAATAATCTTAATAGTAAATAAATAACAATATATTAATTCGATACAAACTTATTACTGTTTTCTAAACTCGTTTCTGGATTAGAGAAGAAAAAAATTCGCAATTTACGGAAAATCTTTTTGAATTGTTAACTTAACCAACGCCTCCTATATCTATCTGAAAGTCTCCACACGGTTTTTTATAAATAGTTCGATCAGATCACTGTGAAGGATGTCTACTTAACGAACGAGTCATTAAATACAGAATATAGTTAAAATAAGAAAGTGGTAGTAAATATATGACTAAAAATTTATTTTATTTATAAATATTATTGTTTTGCCTTATTCACTTGTCAACCACTACAGATTCAATTCTCAAATAGATAAGATAAATTTCTCTCAATAACTTTCTACAATAACTTTTATAACTACAAAGCAAATTTTGCAAATATTTGAATATTTTTGCTTGCTTTTTAAAAGGTATACCTAAAGATAAGTACTCTAAAGTGGTGAATTATATGAGCCTACGAATTATTTCGAAATAGTGGTAAATATAAATCTACTAATTTGAATTTATTAAACCAAGCATCACAATTGATAAACTACCATTTTAGGATATATATTTGCTGTCCGGAGCAAGTTGGCATCTCTGACTTTATAATAGTTGCCCTGCTACCCCAGGGATGGCGAACCAATGGCACGCGTGCCATATATGGCACGCGACATAATATTTTAGACACTCCACCGATCACAATTCTTATTGCACAAATGATATTACGCTATGAAGCATATGTAACCATTAAATTAAAATTCACAAAAACAAACAAAATAACAAACAATTATTAATAAAAAATTTGCAATTAATGCTAAAAAACAACTAATAACCAAAAAAACAAGCTAACTATAAATAACTAGCAAAAAAAATTAACAGTCCTGCTTAAACTAACATCTTACAACGTAATATAAGTCATTTGTCATCTAATCTGCAACAACGGAAGTCACACTGATGCTACTTTAAGTAGAATTACGCGTATAACTGCGACATTGCAAAAATATTTTTTAAATAGTGAGTTTTGAGTTGATAGTATTTAGCATTATTATTTTCCCAATAATCACGAAGTCAATATTATTTGATGGCACGTCTGTGACCTCATTAAACAATTTTTTAGAAAAAATGGCACGTTGGTGTGTAAAGGTTCGCCACCCCTGAGCTACACCATATAAAAAGCTAAAAAATTAGTCAAATATTTGCAACATTTATTTGTAGTTATTTGCCGTTTTTTTAATTATTTTGGCGTATCCGGAGCAGTTGGCATTTCTGCTCAGGGTGCCTCGAGAGTTAGATTTTCTTTTTGTCCAGTATTGCTTATATTTATATCCTAACAATAATTTAATTTATTTTATCCGGTGTATACAGTATTATTATAAATAATGCATCAATAACATTAACATTTCAGAGTTTAATCTTTTGATAAGTTAAAAATATTAACAGAAATGGTAAAGTATTTCAATTTAATACAATTTCTAAAAACATAATTAGTCGAAAAGTGTTGTTTATATATTGTTATATCACAAGATATTTGTGAAATTATTAAAACTCTTTTGTTGAAAAGTAAGAAGAGGGTAGAGTTTGTTTCCGTAAAATTTCAATTTAATCGTTGTATACTGCTTAATTTTTAGAAATTACCCAATTGCATTAATATAAATATTTAATTCAATAACCCTATTCGAATCGGTTATTAAATTCATATAATTTCAAACGAGGTGCTTTTTTTCCGGGGCTGCTTCTGTTGACAATAATCAAATTCCAGAGACCAATAATTAATTATCTCGTAAGAGAAAATTAACGAATAATTTCAGTCGTCACTTTTATTTTTAAAAACACACTTGAAGTTGGTTTGATTTAAGTATCTGCTACTTATCCTATAGTTTTCGTAAAGGCATTTATTTAAACCCTTAAAATATTTGCTTCCTGGCATTAATAAATTTGAAACATTAATGACTTAGTGATTCTAAACATAAATACGTATCATTAAGTTCAATGAACCATAAAATAAACACTTTTACTAAAAAGCGTGAAAAAGATACTGTGTGATAAAACGAGTGGCATTTTTTACTTAATTGCTAAAACGTTGCTGGTTTTGAAACAAGTTTTAAAATATTACTTTGATTTCGATTTTTAATTTATCTCCGTGTCATTCGCAGTCGTTTCGTTGTTGCACGATTTTTATTTTGCCTCTACAGCAAATATTATACCTATGCCATTTAGAAAACATAAGGACGCGAGAAAAGTTGTGAAACTAATTACTGATGAGCCTAAATTAGAAGAGTTGTAGATCACCCTTATGAATAATGAAAAAATTTTCATAAGTTTTTAAGTATAATCATGAAAGTTTGCGTGCACTTAATAATTAAAAAAAATTCATAATATAATGAATGCATGAAATATCCTCAATTTAATACATTAACCTAATCATTTTTCTTGAAGACGAAGCATTTTATCGTTCTTTAAAAAGAATGCAGATTCTGAATTTTGTGGATTCAAATCAATGCTCAATTTAATACTATGTAATCATTACACAAACTTTACTATGTTATCCAATTGTGCCTACAGTTTCTCTATATAAAACCTTCCTAAACATTTGCTTCTGAAGAGACTGTGCACATTGTGTTTGTGTAGGAGGGTTTCCATATTTTTGTTCAAATCCCGTATATTTAAATTTATAAGGTTAAATATAGTTATCTAGTTTCTTCAAAATAAATCTTAAACACTTGTTCTACCACGTTTAAGCATGCGTCATTTCGGATACTTTTGCCATTATTAAAACTACCACATTAATTAATAATTGAAGTTTTATATATACTATGAATTTCTTTCCAAATTGTAATTTGATCAAGTGCACTTAAACAATTTAATGAAATAGCAACCAAATTATTAAAGTGGTAGCTATGGTGATCCAAAAATCTCATGTTCAAAATAATTTTTTGTGGCTTAGGAAATTCAAAATTTTTAACCTTCTTCATGTCTGAATTAGCGGCTGAAGTAGGGTATACCAACCAGTGAAGGAATATTTCATATATATATTGATTAAAAATTAGAAATTGAAAGTTTTCTTTTAGATTGATTGGTAACAATAGCTTACTGCCCAGGGCTGGAAGAAAGACAGAAATTTTACCCGTCCCCGAGGACGGCTTGTTCAACAATGTACCCGTCCTCCTTTGAAACTAACCCGTAGCTTCTAAATAAATAAAAATATAATTTTCTCTTATTTATTACAAACATTTATATTATATAGATTGCACAATGAATTAGTAGTTCCTAGGATTACAAATACTAGGTTACTAATAGTAAAACCTAGTATTTCTTTTATGAAATAATTTAAATGACAAAGGTCAAGTTATCTGGAATGTCAATTTATCCGAGGGTACTTCGTTTTTTAAATGAAACAAATATGACGTTAGCCAGTTCCACAATCAAGCCAATGATTTACAGAGGTTTCTGCACAGAAAT
>NC_092212.1:15895730-15922311 GCF_043381705.1 Parasteatoda tepidariorum
AGTCTTGTCAGTTTAAAATTTAACAATTTTATATCAATATTTTACTAAAAACATGATTATTAAACTGAATTCCTATCGCTGCACAAAGTACCCCATTTGGGGGCTACTTGTTTATGTTTTGACTTATTATTCGTAAATATTACATACAGATAATGCCAATATTGATCAAATTCACTCGTCTGAGTCCAGTTATGAGTATAACATCGATAAATTTTACTAAATTTTGAATTAACATAGTTTTTTTACTTGTCAAAGTTCAAAAACTGTGAAATCCTGCACAAAGTAGCCCCACATGACGGTAAGTTCTCTACAATTCTTTTTCATAGTTTGCAGTTAGTAACAAATATGTTGACACTGTCGTTTAACTAAAATTACGAATTTTGAAATTAATATGATTTTTTAAAAGGCAAGCGAAGCTTAAGTGTTCCTTCACTGCTTAGTTTACCCTACGAGTGCAATTCATTTTTTTTTTACATCTAAAAATGTGGTTAATAGAAAGTAATAAAATACATGCCTCATTTCACAGTCATGCAAAAGTTTCTTTTATTAAAGAAAATGGTGCATGGGATAGAAAATCAAAGTGACATCAAATAATTTATAAGTGAATTAGAGGGACGATATCCCTCAGTGAATTAAATATCAATAAGCTTATTTTGCATTTCAGAACTTTTACAAGAATTCGCCATCTAAATTGAAACCGACCAGCTACTGCAAAATAAAAAAGGCAGACGAAAAAATTAAAAAATGATTAAGTCAAAGAAAATAGAAACTTAAATGAAAAATATAGATAATTAATAGTTAAAATTCTCCCTGTGTCATAACGTTTTTAATGTAGCAATTCTAAATATTATTTTTAATTCTAAATATTTTTTTTTACATAATTATATTATTTTAAATTTAAATATCTATAAACAATTGTAAAATTTCTAATATTTTTAAGAATCTAAATTATTATTTTGCTAGAATAATTAGGGTTTAAGGTTGTTGTTTCCTAATGATTAAGTATAAACAAATTGAGATTAACAGCATATTTTAAAATCAATACTCTGAATTTAACCTAACTATCCAATTACAATGAATATAAAAATTTTATTATATTTAATGATATTAAATTCAGGTTCAATAACCCGATTGGAATCGGTTATTAAATTCATATGTTTTCGAACGAGGTTTTTTTTTCCGGTGCTGCTTCTGCTGACAATAATCAAATGCCAGAGATCAATAATCAGTTATCTCACAAGAGAAAATTAACAAATCATTTCAGTCGGCACTTTTATTTTTAAAAACACACTTGAAGTTAGTTTTATAATCTGCGACTTATCCTATAGTTTTCATAAAGGCATTTATATAAACCCTTAAAATATCTGTTTCCAGGCATTAACAAATTTGAAACATTAATACCTTAGTGATTCTAAACATAAATTCATATCGTTAAGTTCAATGAACCATAAAAGGAACATTTTTACTAAAAGGCGTAAAAAGGATACTGTGCGATGAAACGATTTGCATTTTAACTTAATTGTTAAAACGCTGCTGGTTTTGAAACAAGTTTTAAAAAATTACTTTGGTATCGATTTTCAATTTATCTCCGTGTCATTTGCAGTTGTTTCGTTGTAGCACGATTTTGATATTGCCTTTACACCAAAAATTATACCTATGTCATTTAGAAATATTGAAAACATAAGGACGCGAGGAGAATTGTGAAACTAATTACTGATGAGCCTAAAATAGAAGAGTTGTAGATCACCCTGTATGAATAATGAAAAAATTTTCATAAGTTTTTAAGTATAATGATAAAAGTTCGCGGGCACTTAATAATTCAACCCTTTTGAAGGCCGTGGTAAGTATACTTATCACCACGTTTTACCACTTTTAATTTAGGTTTCCATTTTTCAATAACTTTCAGCTTTCTTGAAGTGAGTTTGAATAAAATTGGTAACCATTTGTCACTTTTAAAAAAACGTATAAAAGTTATAAAATACACAATTCCTTTTGAAGTTTGTAGCATTTAAGGAATTTATTTTATAAATAAAGTAAAATAAAAGTCAGTATGTTCCTCATAGGTCATGTTAAATATATTTACCGTCAAAAAAATTGCATTTTTATAAACTAAATGAATTTTTTTTATATCAATTACTGTTCTTAAAACAATTTCAATTCCAAAAATACTTTAATTTACCTTTACTAGAAATAAAGGGCCCGTTAAAGGGTTAAAAAAAGTTCATAATATAATGAATGCTTGAAATATCTTAAATTTAATATTTGAACCTAATCCTTTTTTCAGAAGACAAAGCATTTTATCGATCTTTGAAAGAAAATGTAGATTTATTTTTTAATTATGTTGATTCAAATCAATACTCAATTTAATACTATGTAATCATTACACAGACTTAAAGATTTTAAACAGTTGTGGTATCTAATACATTTTTAAGACAATTTAAATGTGGTGATTTAATGGAAACCATTTGCTTCAATCACCCACCATTTTTCAGATAAACTTCCTCAATCATATATATTTCACTGGAACTGTTACAGTGAGTACTCATTAACTAAGAAAACAGTTATATATAGATAGAACAGTTATATAAAGATTATATATAGATAGAACAGTTATATATAAATACAATAGTAATGCATAGATTATGCATAGATAGAAAAGTTATAGATAGATAATGTGTAGATAAAACAGTTGTATATAGGTAGAACAGTTATATATAGATTATTTATTGATAGAAGTTATATTCTGATTACATATAGAAAGAACAGTTATATNTGTCCACTTACATATTCGGTTAATAATTTTTATTTGTTTAAACAAAATTACTTTGTTACAATATAATATTCTAATACCAAAAAAAGTACTTACGTAGCGTGAAAATATCTTTTGTGATGTAACTCTTTCAAAAGTACGTAAAAGTGGTTGCCAGCAGGGGTGTACATGTAGATTTACTAAATACACCTTGTGCGCCACCTAGGAACCAAATCTAGAACCCGATACTCGAAATTTTTGCTCTGTTACAATCGTACCCTGTTACAATTGACCCCACTCTCCCCTACTCATTAACTAAGAAAACAGTTATTTTCTCGGGGGTTGGCGAGCGCTAGCGAGCAGGGGGCGGAGCCTCTTAGTATATAGATAGAACAGTTATATAAAGATCATATATAGATAGAACAGTTATATGAAAATTATATATAGATAGAACAGTTATATATAGATTATTTATTGATAGAAGTTATATTCTGATTACATATAGAAAGAACAGTTATATACAGATTAAATATAAATAAAGCAGTTATATATAGATCGAACAGTTACTAGATTAGATATAGATTAGGATATAGATCTATAGGTTAGATATAGATAAAACAGTTATACATAGATTATGTATAGATTGAACAGTTATATATAGATTATATATCGATAGAACAGTTATACAGAGTTCATGTTTTAAAAGAGATGACAATTACTATCTATGTATCATTTGTCATAGCAATTGAAGGAACAGTTAGATATACTATATACAATATACTATATATAATATATACAATACACTATATACAATATACTACATACAATTTACTATATACAATATACTATATATATACAATATATAGAACGCTTATATATAGATTATATATAAATAGAACAGTAATATATAGCTTAAGTCACATCACGTATATGCTATATTGAAATATTTAGTTTAAACTAATGTACACATAAAAACCATACACACGGAAATACACCCATAATCTAAAACCTACTTCTGTGTTGTACACATCTTTAACGTTATCATAGTGGCCTAAAAAAACATCGGAAAAAACACCGAAGAGAACTCGAAAGAAAACTCTAGGAAAAAGCATCGAAAAGATCCCAAAAATGCACCAGAGAAAAGCATTACTTTAGCACTTATGAATTTGCGAGCAATTTGATTTGGGCCGTTCAGCCAATTAAGCCCGAAATAAGCAATTTATTCTAATGAATTCGGATATTTTTTATAAAAAAAATCAATAAAGTACAAGGATTTGGTTCATAGAAGGAATTTCATACCATTTAGCATTATTTTTAGGACTCTTAAACTGCTCCATAATTTTTAGGACTCTTAAACTGCTCCATAATTTTTATGAATTCCAATAATTACAATTACTGTGTAGAGATAAAATTATATCAACCAGTGATTTCTTTAAAAAAATAATAATAAAATGCAACATTTCATAAATTAAACTAGGGCCTTCCTGGCCAAACGGTATCGCCTGTCAAACGCTGTGCAAGGCGTGTAAGTAGTTGGTTTGAATCACGCTGTTACCTTGAATGTATCTTCGTACTGTCCTACTCGGTATTGAACTATCGGTCCTTCAATTTGACAAAGGTTTATAAACCTAAAATAAGCACACAAGCCTGCAAATTTATGTAAATCCAATAAATTTAGCCAATATTTTTAACTCAAACAAAATTAATATCCTGGGAAACTTTTGTTAATTGATACAATACATTTATGATAACAATACGAATAAGTATATTGCACAATTGTCTTATGTACAATTAAGAAAAATCACAATATGCATTTAAAGTTTATTTCTGCAAGATTCAAGCTGCACTTTGCATATTAATCAGTTTTTAAAAATATATCTATTTATAATTGAATAAATATATATTTATATTGAATTCATATATAAGAGCCAACGGTTTTCAGATTTGAAATCAGCATAAGAAACTAGATAAGAAAAGGTAAACATCATGCCAGATATCTAGAGCTTGTTTATCAGTGTTATACGTTCTGGAGTTTATTTAAAATTGTGATTATATTTCTTCTTCTAATATGAAAAAAAGGATGTCGATATTTTGTTAAATGTCTTTATTTTGCTTTGTAATTTGAAGGTAGTATTAATAAATAACAGTAAAAGTTTTTGCACTTAAGTTCATTTGTATCCAAACTCAAGTAAGAGACGAAGTAAAATGTCGTAGTTTTTTCTTCTGTAGACAGGAAAATTTTAACACCATAAAGGTAATTTGAAAACAAAGTAAATATAAACAAAACTGAACTTTTTTTAATCGTGCATTTAAAAAGATCGTTGCATGATTTTCAAATCTTTCCTAATCAAGTACGAATATTTATTTGTTGTATTGGTTACAATAATATTAAAAATAATTTATTAGAATTATTCACTGAAAAAAATATATAATAGTAGAATTTTTGGTACTGCTAGCAGGGTACGTATACACGAGATTACGATTGGGTACGAACTGTTTTTTACGTGTCACAAAGTTGATATCCAATTATTTTGATCACTACTATGCTTAAATAATTTATACAAACATGAAAAAGTTCAGAATGTTTCTTCCACGAAAGCAAATTTCTCCTAATACTTGATCCCAAGAGTACCTTTGTCTTCTGGATTGGGTTCAAAATTACAAGGGTATGGAGTTGAACATTAGTAGTCGTAAGCCCAAAATTATGTCGGCTATTCAACGGTGGTTATAAAATAAAATAGTAATATATTATTACTGATTATTATATAGTAAACATTGTACCCCAGGTGAGATTGGACAAAGTTCAGCAAAAGTACTGGCAAAAAAATTTTTTTTTCATCAACACATTTTAGTAATGCCTTTAGAATACAGTTTAGTGCAATACTGAAACACAAACATGGAATATCGCAAAAAATATATATTAAACAATATACACTTTCTTCACTTCGTATGTATAAAAACAACTACCTGCTAAAATAAAATTAATTATAACATATTTTAAATCAAATATATAAGCGCTAGACTCAAATATTTCTTTTCGACTAGCAACGATCCAACGTCAGCTCTACTCTCTCTAGTGTGAATAACAAGTACAAAAAAATAACTGGATAATAATAAAACCCTCTCATCTAAAGAATATGATACTTTTCCGGAAATAAAAAGGAAACTATGTTTGCTGACTTCTGAAGCCCCAGGTGGTCAAAGGATATAAATTATGAGTTATAGGAATTCTTGGTCAACTTGTTTCTCTCATAAAAATAAATATATCTTCTGGACAGGGTTTGGGATTGCGCTCTTTTGTTGTATGGACCGTTAACATTTCTAGAAAAGAACAAGTTTCCTTTTTTTCCGAGTCATTTAGATGGCTGCGTTTGTTTTTCAAGCGAAAAAAGAAACCAGAGATATTTTTGTCTCTTTATAACTTTAGCAAAATATTATGTAAACAGGGCTGGCAACATCATTTCTGAGGAATAGTTTTCTTCGAGATTTGTGGTTTCATGAATAACCTTAGCTTTAAAAGCTCTAAAAAACTGTGATACCACTTAAACAATTGTTGCATTTGCCGATAAAGTCTATTACTTTTGGCAGTTATCTCTTATTGACGAAACAGTTTTAAAAGACGGTTATCACAATTAACTGGGTTATTCAAACTTTTTTAGCTAACGAACCCAGTTCAACACCATGGCATGGAATAATACATGCCTTCTTTATTTAAATACTAGAAAAAATCTAATTTAATATATTAGCCTTATTATATTCAAACTTAGATTAAGGAGTAGATAACCCTCTGAGTTAGGAACTCTGTCGGTTAATATGGGTATTAAATATAGAAAGAAGTTATTTACTTCTCTCATTTTGATCGATTAGAGCTACAAGCATGATCGCTCAAATTGTGCTAAAAGTTTAGCCATATAATATCTTCCAAACCATTTGCTGCAAAAATAAAGTATTGCTTATATTGTTGGAGTCAGTATAGAAGTTTATCCATTTTTTTATCCAACCCCTGATGCGCACGATGATGCAGGGCTCGAAAAAACTCAGAAATTTTACCCGTCCCCGAGGACGGCTTGTCCAACATTGTACCCGTCCTCCTTTGAAACTAACCCGTAGCTTCTAAATAAATAAAAATGTAATTTTCTTTTATTTATTACAAACATTTATATAAATTGCACAATGAATTAGTAGTTACTAGGATTGCAAATACTAGTATTACATTATACAGTAATAAAAGAGATACTAGGTTACTAATAGTAACCTAGTATTTATTTTATGAAATAATTTTAGTGTCAAAGGTCAAGTTATCTGGAATGTCAATTTATCCGAGGGAACTGCGCTTTTTAAATTAATCAAATATGACGTTTGTCAGTTCCACAATTAAGCCAATGACTTACAGAGGTTTCTGCACAAAATGTGAAAGGGGTTTTCCATTTAGGTAGATGTTCATAATTGCGTTTAACGCTTCTTGTTTAAGACCTGTTCAACTGCACATGCACAGATCAACTTTTCTTTTGTTTGCCGATTACGTGAGCATGCGCATTTGGTCTGACGAAGGAATTAACGGGATTTCTAAATTAGAGGGCCATTTTAGAAGTGAGGTGCTGGACTCTTGTAAGATAACAAAAATTGAAAATGTATCACGAACATTAACGGGAAAATGGCCGTCTGCGCAGACGTCGGATTCGAGAAATTTGTTGTCCGAGGGGAATTTTTGACCGCTGAGGACGGGCGGTTTTTCGAGCCCTGAATGACACCCAGCCTTAATTCACACGTGGTGAGACTTGAAATGAATTTCAAGAGAACCACAGAATGATTACGATAATATTTCAAGAGTTGCATCCCTCGCCTCCAATAAAGACGACACAGATTCGAACCCTGACAATAGCTGGTGAACCGTACACTGCTCTTGGTTCAACCAATATTACAGGCTTAAAATATCTTTATGGAAAACGGATCATGGTTGTCTGTCCATAACAAGATGTTTTGAAGGTTTTCGTGCAATGAAATGCGGGTAAATTCTATCAAAACGTCTTCTTTAAAGACAAGTTTGTCCAAGTGATTGACATCGGAGTTTCCTTGTCTTCTAGATTAGATTTAAATCGACTACGAAGCTTTTATATCCGAAACTTCTATATGGTTAACGCCAATAATAAAATCATTCCAGAACAGAGTATTACTTACCTAAAGCAAAATCCAATTTTTCGATGCAGGAAAACTATATAAATGTTCAATCAAAACAAAAACGTAGCGGAGTGAGAAAATGTTCAGACATAGGAATTTATTGTTTTTCTAAGGATTTCTTTCTTCTCGCAATGTCTCTTAGAAAGGGAGAAAAAAAAATTCTTTTCAAAACATTCCTATCGGGGCGAGAACCCACCAAATCCTTTTAGTGTTTTGCTTTCTTTTCTTCGCGTGGAAGTCAATAAACGAGTAAGAAGTACAAATCTGAGCGAAGTATATTTCTTTGAGTCTTCTTAGTAAAGATCTGTGAACGAATCTTATAAATCTTTCAGGAGAAAAAAGCCAACTAGATTATAATATTGATTTTGGTATAAGTTTATTTTACCAATACTTTTTCAGATGATATAGAAGTTGATTGCGAAATCGTCCGCTTTCCACTGCACTAAAAAAATAATAAAATTAATAACACATAAGAAGTGCTTTTTTAGACGTATCTGCTGGAATTGTGGAGGTATTCGAACATTCACAATTCTTGTAAAATATTTATTCTTGGGGAAATAATCTCGTTAAAAGAACCTGTAAAAATGTATTTTTTTGACTTGTAAATCGTACACATAATGTAAATTTAACTGAAGCAAAATTTATGTAAGTAAAATTCTTTTGTTGATTTTGCTAAATAAACTATGAATAAATACTCAAATGTATGCCACCGTTTAACTATATTGGTATGAGCTTTCCGAATAACAAAAAAAGATTTGTAGAACTAAATACTTCACAATTACAACTCATTGCTTTAACTATGAGTCATCACGGGATTCATACATTTTTTTATTGAAATAAATGTTAAAGGTAGAAGGAAAAGGATATAAATAAAAATACATAATTGGAAATCACCATCAAACAAAGATTTTGAAATAAACCATCAACTGTTATGAGATTGTTGTCACCCAATCTAACCAATCGTAAACTCGGGCACGGATCAAATGTTTTATTATCCAAACAACTCAACTTATTGCTCGTTAGAATAATTGATTGGAGTTTTAGTTCACCCAAGAAAGCNCCCCCCCCCCCCCCCAAAAAAAAATGCTGCCCAATATTGAACTTATTCTGTTTTGAGTCAATGAGAGGTTTTCTAGTTCAGACATTGATTGAAATTCAGTTGTAATCTCAGTTAATTTGCCGTCTTCAATCTCGAGTGTTTTCAAAGTCTTGGTGTTATGAATAGCACTTGGAATTCTATGAAATTTAGTGCGAGAAAGATGTACACTCTATAACAAAAAAATCGACGCACCAAGAAGCAATCGTCCGATTGCTTTGAAATTTCGTATGCATGAATGTTTTGAACAGATATGGTTCGAATGATGCCGACTGGGGACGTATAGTCTTCAGCGACGAATCCCGCTTCCAACTGTGTCCTGACGATCATCGAAGACGTGTTTGGGGACACAGGGCAGAGGGGGGATCCTGCCTTCACTGTTGCACGCCACACCGGCCCTCAACAACGTTCCATTTGCAGCGCCCTGGGCTAGATTTTCAGCGGGACAATGCCAGACCACGTAAGGCACGTGTTACTATGAACTGTCTGCAAGCTTGTCAAACTCTTCCTTGGCCTGCCAGATCACCAGATCTCTCTCCCATCGAGCATGTCTGGGATATGATAGGAAGGTGATTGCATCTGGCACGGGATGTTGATGACCTCGTTCGACAATTGGATCGAATTTGGCAGGAAATACCGCAAGACACCATCTGGGAGCTTTATCGGTCTATGCCACGCCGTGTGGCAGCTTGTATCCAGGCTAGAGGCGGATCAACACCTTATTGAACTTGTTACTGTAACTCTGCAATAAATTATTCAATTGCTCTGAACTTTTAATCATTTACTATTCTGTATATTGTCTTCCTATCCACGGATTTTCGTTTCAATCGGATAACTCTTTCTTGGTGCGTCGATTTTTTTGTTATAGAGTGTAGTTTGAATAGTAAATGAGTTCGGGCGAAGGCATTGTCTTTTATACTTAGAAAGGGGCATCTCATATTAACATGATATATCCTGACTTTAAAAAAATAGAGGATCAAAATACTATGTCACTTGCAATTTTTTTCCCTCTTCGTACTAGACAAGCGCTTGATCAACTACTTTTGATTTTAAATCACGAACTAAGTACAAGCTAATAGTAAATTGCTTATCCACATATTGCACCTTGCATTTATCCTTTTTCGTGTCAACTGAAAAAAAATGCTGAATTACTATTGAAATCACTAAAGTAACACTTAATTTAGAAATGATAGAAGACAATAAAAGTTAGATCTTGGAAGAAAACAGGCATGCAGATAAGTCTCAAGTTTAATTATCTGAACTTTTAATTATTCTGTAAGAATTGTAAGTAGTAGTAAATTAATCCTAAAAACAACCATCCTACACCAAATCAATATTGCAATAGCGATAATCTATAAAATAGAAGTTTTTATTTTGATTTTTTTATGCAGATAAATGAGTTTCAGGAAAAGTGATTATCTTCAACGTATTAGTGTTCTGTTAGAAGGAAGCTGTTTGTGATGAACCATCACCTCCTACATCAGAAAGCCTCCACACGGTTTCTTATAAGTAGTTTGCGCAGATTACTTAAAAAATGAACCATTTGTGCGCATGAACCCAAATTCTGTTTTAAAAGTACTTGAGAGAAATTTATCATACATATTTTACAGTTGAATCTGTAGTGGTTGACAAGTAAATAAAATAAACCAATATATTCATAAATTAAACAAATTTTTAGATATATATTTGCTACCACTTTCTAATTTTTAATAGATTTCATATTAAATGGTTCTTTCACTAATTGGTTTACTTTCACATACCTGCCAACTTTTAATCACTTCCATTATGATTTTTTCCAGTGGTAGTAATATGGAATTAAAATTTCAATTGTAAGCAAAAAAATACGTTGTATTTGAAAAAACATCAACTGACAACAATAATAGTAACGTATATTAATATTTATGCTTAATTTTTTTAAGAATAGTGGTGATCAAAATAATTTAAAAATTAAGTTTATAAAAGAAAATATAGTATATATTTACTACCACTTTAAATATAAAAATAAAATTTTACGCCAAATGCGTAAAAGTTGGCAGGTATGCTTTCATAGTGGTCTAATCGGACTACCTACAAAAAAGAGTGTGGTGGCTTTCAGTTATAGAAGGCGTTGGATAAACGCGCTTTAAAAATATCAGTTTGTAAACAAAGCTTGATACCAACGATCACTTTTAAAATCTGCATACATATTCCAGTTTTGGGGGGAAATGAATAAGTGCTATTAAAATAGTTATGTAAGCTAGCAATTTTATAATTAGGAATCTGACATTCCAGATTAATATAAGGTTTTAAACATAGGTTAATAGTTCTTTGCTACAGTACACATACCTGCCAACTTTTTATCCCTTCCATTATGATTTTTCTCAGTGGTATTAAAATGGAATAAAAATTTCAATTTTAAGCAAATAAATGCGTTGTATTTGAAAAAGCTTAAGCTGCCTACTATGACAGTAACGCATATTAATATATATGCTTAAGTTTTTTAAGAATAGTGGTAATGAAAATTATTTAAAAATTTAAATTATAAAAGAAATAATAGTACATATTTACTACCACTTTAAATGTAAAAATAAAATTTCACGCCAAATGCGTAAAAGTTGGCAGGTATGAAATAGATAGCAATACTTGCACATACCGTTTAAAAAGCACAGTTTCTGCATTAAATCAATGCTTCCAAGGTTACGGTGTGATTCGAGCCCACTATCATCAAATTATCGAACGTTTTGCGGATCGGCGCGATTGTGTGGTCAGGAAGAACACAAGAGAGATAAAACGAAATTAACAATTATAAATTATGCATTATAATTATCCTTCACGATTCCGTAATATTTTTATATACTTCCTAAAACACTAAATCGGTCGTGTTTCTTTAACATCATTAAAACGTCTATTACAGTTTCGAAAAAATTCTCATTAACATTGAGAGAACATTTCAAATATTTTCAATGTGAAAATGGTGCTGCCATCTACAAATTAGAGAGCAAACTAGTTTATTAGTGTACAGACTAAAACAAAATACATATAAACTATATAAATTTAAAAGAAAATCATGAATACATTTTGTTTAACTAAAAAATTAAGCTCATAATGTTATTAATGTATTTTCATCATTTTATTATATTTTTAAAATTTTTACAAATTATNTTTAGTGTATGCTACGAGAAAATTTGCAAATCAATTCTTCTATGAAGCTATCATGTTACATATTGTTACATATCTTACTAAATGTTACATTGTATTCCTGATTACGATGACACACAATACATCATACTGAAAATATATTTCTCTTATTTTTAGGCTTCTCTCATATGTTAATTATAATATTAAATGAGTACCATTTTTGTAATAGATTGAAATAAATGAAATAAGTATCTCGAATCTAGCTAATGAATATAAATTAAAACTATAAATACATTAATAATTCATAACTCTGTTGCGAAGTCACTCGAAATGTATTAAGTGTAGCTTAATTTCTTCTTATTGTATGTAACCATGCCTTCGCGAAGTTAAATAAAAAAAATATAGTTTAGCAGTTCCTAGAACTTTTATTTTGGTAGTAGAAAATTGTAACAAAACTGCATAAAGATCAATTTATTCATATACATTTTTATTTCGAAAATTTGAATTTTATATGTATTTAGAACTCTTGTACTAGAGGAACATCATCAGAGCTATTATCAGGACGTTTTTCAGGCATTTCGTATAGCAGCATATCCCAGAATAACTTATCTCCGAACTTGAGACACCTCGTCGATTCCATCACTGTCTTCAGACTCTGAGTCATCTCTTTCAGGGGTGGAAGGGGTCCAAACTTCACAAGGATGATCCGATGCAATTTCTCCTCCAATGAATATGCTAATGCCATTCTAAATATCCCCATGCAGTACTCGTTTTCCAAGTAGTTCCTGTTTTCAGGTAGAGTACAGAATATTCACATGATATATATTCGTTTATGAACAAATAAAATCCAGATATCTTTGGTTCCAATCAACATAAAATTAAGAAAACTTATAAAAACATTTAACAATAAATTGGTTACGAAGCCATGGCTCTGTTTTGGCATAAAAAGCATTGTCATACATAAAATTATGAGTTTTACTTAAAATATCTCATAACTTTTAGTTTCAACTCACTCCCGAAATGGAAAGAATTTTTTTTGTTGCTAAAATGAAATATAAATATACTAAAATATAAATAGTTATAATCAAAATTATTAACTTTCTTTCCATTTTAATAAAAATAAAAATGTCTACTATGTAATCCTGCCTGATTCTTATCCTATTAGTAGCCAGCCGCATAAAGAGGCATTTATACTAAAATCATCTATGTGAATTTGTTCATATGCATACGTTTTTCGATTACTTAATATTCAAGCTTAAAAAAAGTGCTATATTAACCAAGGCGTAGTGTCATGAACAAAGCGATAGGACATGAACAGTGTGCAAAATACAAAACAGACCATCCTGAATAACTTTGTATCTAATGATCGGACTCAATCTTAAAAGTTTGAGGAGATGACCTCAAATATGGTAATTAAATACTGCAAACAATATTTTAAAGTTACAAAATTAGACACCAAAACGTAACTTTTTCGGAATAAACGCACCCTTTTTTAAACGAATACGGATTGACCCCTAGGATATAGGGGGTAACTGCAATCTGAGAAATATTGTTCCAATAGTTTGATCAGGAAAGCGGGTCAAATTTCGAACTTCTTAATTTAAATTTTACTTTTTGTGTATTTCGTGATATCTCGAGAAATTTTTAAGCGAATTGAAAAACTTTTATCCACAATTATAAATCTCGTCCATCCGAATTTTATTTCTCCAGGAACTATTTGACCGATTTTGCTCAAATTTCATACTTTGCCATTTAAAATTACATTCTTTAAAATGATGTAAAAAATTGTATACCTTACGATTCAAAACTTTTTCGATGGTTATTAATTGAAATAATAAAAATTATAAATTTTTTCTAAACATTATATTTTGCAAGGAATTATATTTGGATTAAAGTTGATTTATAATTGTGTACAATAATTTTTCAATTAGCTTAAAAATATTTTGAGATATGGTGAAATACGCAAAAAGCAAAATTAAAATTAAGGGGTCCAAATCTTGGACCGCTCTCCCAATCAAACCATATCAAACCAATCAAACCAGGACCATATTTTCTAGATTGCGGCAACCCCCTATATTTTGGGGATTGTTCATTCTTATCTCGACCCGCCCTGTTCAAGGGCACACGAGAGTAGAACATGCATTCTACAGAGAAAACATACATAATACACATAAAATTACAAAAAGAATAAATGGCTTATACAGAGAATAGAAAATGAAGCTGAAAACAACGTCAAAAAATTTTTAAGGTAAGAATAAACAATTTTGTAACTGGAAAGCATTCTAACTCTTAAGAAAAACAAAAAGGAAATTTAGAAAAGAAAAGAAAAATTCTAGACTATAATAGAGAATTATTATTTTATTTTGAAAAATAAAAAAGAAAATTATTTTTTTTTAAATATTATTTTTAGAAAATGAAATTTATCAAAAGCCTAAAATTGAATCCAAAACAAGAAAGTCTATCAGTTTTAAAAAAAAGGATCAGAAATATTTTACTAAGATTGAAAATTATAATAATTATTGTTTATTTATTTTTCTTTTTTTTAAGAAAGGGTAAGAACAAATAGGTTTTTTTTTCTTTCTTTTTTTGAAAAAGGAGGAAGTGTCAAAGGAAAAGAAAATGAAAAAAAAAGTAGAAAGAAAATTAAAGAAAAAAAGGGAATTAAATTTAAAATTATTATTGTTATTACTTTTTTTTTTAGTAGGAAATTTTGAAAAAGAATGTTTAAATACATAAATAAAGAACAGGCGAACCTATGGAACGAATTGTTAAATTCGATATTGAACAAAATATTTTAGATAGAAGTTTTCAGTGGAGACATCAAAATGGCATTTAACAAATGGTTTGACCTGGGAAAGGAAAGTGTTAAAAACTTTTTTTTTCTTCTTTTAAATAGGAATTTGCAGAGTCAATTTTGATCTGGGAAGATTAAATCTAAGTTCTCTTAGTCTAAGTAGATATGTTGTGCAAAAAGCGTCGGATGCTTTGTGGTTGGTGTTGAGATTAGCCTCTGGGTGATCTTGATTGTAGTATAGGCAGTTGACACACTGTATTTAATTTGAATGACAATGGGAGGTTGGATATTCTTCACCACAGTTTTCACAATAAGAGCAGTTGACGCTATATTTATATATTTAGCTATATATAAATATAGTATAGGCTATATATATTTAGCCTATATTTTGGGGATAAGAAATCCGAATCTTTCATTAAAAAAGGGGTGTTTCTTCAGAGAAAGTACGTTTTTGTGTTTGACTTTGTAACTTTCATTTTGCGTATTGTATATATCAGATGTACTGTTTAGTTTTGTCGGATACTTTAGTTACTATTTTCAATGTGCATGCACATGCTCTGTTGCGTGGCGTCCCATATGCTGTATTACTTTAAACTAAAAAATTAAATTTCAGTTAAAGGGTAAATATCCTATCACTATCCTTTATAAAAGAATCTTTTTGATAACTGAAAAAAGAGGCGTGTATTTAAGCGGTAAGAAGTTTTCAACTCCCTCCGTGTCAACTTGCTGCATTTAGGCCGAAAATTTTGCCTTAAGTTAGTGGTCACATTTCATACAGGTAGGGTCATAAAATAACTTCAGATGCAGTTACATACCTGCCAACTTTCACTCTTTCCGAGAAAGGATTTTCAGAGTGGTTGTAAAACAATAAACGAAAAACAATCTGTCTCACAAATATATTTATATTTTGATCCCGTTGAAATTCGCTTCAACAAGGACTATTATGCTTTCATATATTTATTGCAATCATTTATATGTAGTGGTGGTCAAACTCAATTATAATTATCATTATAATTCAAAAAGTTAATTGGAATAACATGAGTATTGCTACCACTTTAAATATAAAAATAAAATCTTCCCGAAAATCCGGAAGAGTTGGCAGGTATGCAGTTAATTAAATAGAAAGCAATAAAATTAACCAGTTGACTACGAATTTTAAAAATGATTTCATTTGTCCCGTTTATTATTCGAAAGGAGAAAAAAAGGTCACAAATAAGGCAAATTTAGTATTTGGGATTTTTCTGACAAGCTGTTATCAATTTAGGGGCTGGGACATATATGTCCCGGCCGTACTTAATGGTGGAATACATATGTCCATTAGTAATTTTTAAACATTTGTTAGGACAAATGAGTCCCGTTAGTAGTTAATGGGTTAAATTGGTAATGAATTCACAATTCATTATATTCACATTCATTTAAAAATAGCTAAGGAATTAAAACCGAATGAAACTGGTCAGTGAGTAAAATGACTGTTCGTTTAATATTTACCACTTGTTTCATTAGGTGGATAATCTCGATATTCCCTTCTTAAAAGTAGGCTAAAAATAGTTAAGACAATCAAAAGAAATGAATTTACCGCACTTACTTAGTGAGCAAAAAGACTGTTCGTTTGCTATCTACCACATGTCTCATCAGATTGTTTATTTCAAAATTTCCTGTTTTAATATCTCTCTGGGGTACAAATAATTTATAGAATGGATGCTTCAGTTCCAGTTCTAAAGGAAAATAAAAATGAAGTAATGAAAAAAAAAATTTCAATTTACGACTTTATTTCAGCTTGGAAAACATGTTTCATATTCCTGAGCTTGCTTAAAAGCAAAAGAAAAAATATGACTAAAACGAAATCCTGACGTAGCTTACTAAGCCATCAGTTGGCTTTGACATGCTAACCAAACCTAAATGTTTCTTTAAGTATGAGTTTAATACTCACGATTAACTTCCAATATTTGTTCCTTATGAAAAATTTATTTTTCAATACTTTAAATAATTTTTTTTTAGTAATTTTATTATTGCTCAGGAAACATAGCTTAAAAATTATTCAAATGTGATAAATTAAGTATGTGATAAATAATATTTTAAATTATTGTCTTTATATTCATTCAATTAATACTTTTATTTACGTTATTACAAACATTTATCGGACGCAACTTTTATCTAACTGGAGTTGGATTCGCAAACGGACTTTTCTTCGACTCTGACTTAATATCCCCATTTTAAATATATTGGTGAACAAAATCAAATCTGTGAATCGAAATTATTTAATAGGAATTTTAATGGGATCAAGGTCTATTTTCCTCTTTCAATATACCGGACCCAACTTTTATTTAACCGGAGTCGGATTCGCAAGCAGACTTTTCTTCGACTCTGACTCCCTCCTTGGTGTAAATATAACGATGGACAAAATCAAATCTATTGAATCAAAATTTCTGAAAATTTAATAAGATCAGGGTTTTACTATTCTCTTTCAATCTACCGTACCCAACCTAGACAAGCACATATCACCATAAAATCTATGGTTCGAACGCAAGTCGTAACGCGGAAGAGAGCACCGACTTTTCTTTTGGGGCTGGACTTTTTCTTCTGGGATCATATGAAGAGCAAAAGTCTACGACGATAGTCCCAAAGATTCTGCCGAAGGCCTTGTTGACCGGATATCCGTAGCTGCTGACACCATAAGAGGGATGTCTGTTTTCGCGAATTTGCGGCGGTCATTCCTTCGACAGTGTTAAGCCTGCGTTAATGTTGGCGACTGAAATTTTGATCAGTTCCTGTTATGAGGAACTTAGTGTTGTTACATTTCATTTGGTTGAATAGAATTCTTTTCTCCATTTTATCGGTTTCTTCTCATTTCCTCTCCGTTTTATTTACTATAATTTTTTGGAACAGCAAGTTTTGCGCTCTAGCTCTTTAACAATTGCGTTCCGATTATGAATTGTGTGGTGATTTGTGTTCGTCCAGTTGTCTTCTATCACCCCTGTTATGTACTGTGAATTTTGGGGCACACTGTATATCTATAATTCCAACAATTTACACCAGACATTAATAAAAATATGGAAGCACATATGTAACTAATGCATTTTCTGTACCACGTAGTTTTATTAGCTAAATGTGACTTTTAAAGCAATTGTTTTTCTTTCATTTTGTCATAGGTGGTTATCAAGATACCATTTACATAAAATATAAAAAGAAATCACCTACAGGCAAAACAAACTGTCGAATTGAGTGAATCGAATAAAATTTGTAACTCTGACTGAGGTTTGATTTCCATTGAAAGGTAAATAGTGGTAAGTCCTTTCATTCTAATTCATTAGAATATTAATTCACTATCTTTGCTACCAATTGGAAAATGCTTTCTGAAACTACGGAAAATCCGTTGTAGAACTCTTCTTAAAACTGTACCAATTACTATAATACAAGTAGTACGTATTACTGTCAGTAGTATTTATTAATTAAGCATCATCTGTACGGTTTTCCGAAATGAATTTTATGTTAACCTTTTCTCCTTTAACCATGCCTTTTAAGCACATAGCTTATTTTCTTTCATTTCAATTAATACATATTATCAGTACTAATAAGGCATTAGTGTCAACAATGATATGGAGATTTTTTACAGTTTCCTAAAATGAAGTAGTACCTTTTGTTCATTATTTTTGCTTTTCTGTTCATAAGATTTTTTTTATATCAATAATTATGTTAACAACATTAATTAACAACATTGTCGTCAATGGTAGCATGACGATTTCTCACGGTTCTAGACAAACAACTATTTTTACTCCATCAATTTTGCTTTCTAGTACATAGCTTATTTCTTTTATTTCAATATGCATATATTGCCTAAATTAATTAAGCATCATTGGCGTCAATCATAATAAGGCGATTTTTTACGTTTCTTCCAAATGAATTAGTGTTATATTCCCATTAATTTTGTCTTTAAATACATGAATATTTTTTTTCTATTCAATTACTGTTGGTTTTAAATAATATTTTTAAAGCACGTTTTAAAAGAAGTTTTATATAAAAAAAAAGAGCATGGCATCAGACATCTTTAAAATTTGTTGACGTTAACCACTAGCGCTCTAAAAGTAATACCACTGAATTTATCTGACATAACGAAAATAAAATAATTAAATATTTAAATAAGTGCAATAAAGTATTTTTTTGATCAAACAGAGCTATAGGCTACATGCATATTTACATCACACATAGTACAAGGGTAATATCGAACTATTTGAGATACAACAAACAGTTAAAAAATTAAATTACTAGATAATATTTGGATATTGATTTAATATCTACATCTAAGTGAATCTTATTTTTACAACCAAATAATTACAAATTGTTTTAATTTAATAAAATGTAAAACAAAAATCAATCGTGTTTTAAAATAATAGACATTTGTAAACTTGCCTGGTAGAAAGTGCTTTCGGACTTTGGAAGCATCTTCATCCGAGAAAGAAATGTAAGCATCGAATAATTTTTCACCGTCTGTTTTTCCTCTTTTTTTCAAACATTTCAATCCTTTTGAATAGAACCACACTCTTAAATGATACCGATATCGAAAACACAACAAAATGGCGATCACTGTCACTGTTAGAATCACTGGAATGTGATGAAAAAAACAAAAACAATTATAGTATTTTGAAAAGATATTATTGATTACTGATTGTTACTGACAGTTTTAACTTGTGTTGGATTTGCATAATGCTCAGGGGTTCAAACAAAATATTTGTAAATAATATGGAGTTCCACATAATTTTCTTGAACATTATGTGGTCCTCACACCAAGAAGTTCGTTATCAGAAATACAACTAAAGGGTGGTCACTGTTATTATTAGAATTACTATAATAATTGAAGGGATAAGTGAATAAAGGTGGTTAGTAAAATTTAAAGAAAAGAAGAAAAAAACATATGATTCTCCCCCTTTCTGAATTTCCTTTCCCCCAAAACTAAACGCTTGATATGGTGCAATATATAACATTTTACTTGTTACTAAAAGTAGGGTATTTAATACTTTGCCACAGAGTGGAACTTACTTTTTGGGAGTCCGGGTTTTGAGGACTTATAAGCTACTTTTATTGAACAATTTTTTTTTAAATGGCTATATTTTCTAATTATTTCTGGAGTCTCGGGATATGAAAGGATTTGATAAATAATAGTACTTACCCGATCCCTCAACTATCATTAGGTTATAGTTCCGCTTTAATTTAGGGCAAAGTTCGATTTCACTCAAAGTAATTATTACTCTCCCTCTCATATTCTCTCTGTCTTCCTCAAAGCTACATCGGGTCTCGTTTGCATCCAAAATCTAAAAATAATTATTGTTTTTGAATTTTTAAAAGTATTCTTGTTATGTTTATTAAAATCGGGAAAATGATATTTATAATTGACTTGTCATACTGTAGCCCATGTAATATTTTCTGTTGTAGTAGAAACACATCAATTAATGAAGCGATATTTTGAGTCAGTTAAAAGCATAACGTTGTAATTACCACAACTTTTATACATCGTGGTGGTTAAAATAACTTCTTTTTGAAATTATACTTCTTATGCGATTTCCAACAAGGATGCGTTAAACGTTTAACGCTACATTTTTATTGGCAGGGAAATCACGCGGTAGGATCCAGTTTTTCCTCATTCATTTCCATATTGTTATTGTTTCCTCACTTCCCCTATTTCAAGAGATCCAGAACGGAAAAGTGCACAATACTACCGTGATTACAGAGCACGGAAGCGAACGGAGCAGGAAAAAGAGTCGTTGAATAAAACTAGTGATCCTTCTACGACTGCTAATTCTTCTACAATTAACGTCGTAGGATGCGAAGTTTAACTTCTTCCGAGCGGAGGGACTCCACGCACTATTTTTTTTTTAATCAAATTCTCTAAAACGGTATATTACTGTAAAGTTTTAACCTAAAAACTAAAAAAAGCACTAAGCAAGAAATTGTTAATTACCCTTCACTTAAGCGGTTAAAATTTGTATGATCTCGCCCGTTGGGTTTTGACAGATGGGTGTGGGGAAAGAATTAAATAAGTGCTATTTAGACAGGCGAAATATTATTTTCAACGTATTTTTTCACGTTTAATAGAATGAAACCAAACATGTGACAATAAGATAAATATTTAAAAGTTACAAAGTTTTTTTTATATATATATAAAATGCTTAATTTTTGTCATGTACACATTTATTATTTTTACACTCCTCTATTTTCTCTAATTAACTCTTTTCAAAGCTAAGTAATGAATTGTGCTTGATGAAGTTTGAACACAGAATCGAATAAGGCCCGAATTGTGTCTATAGAGTAAATGGAATTAAGAAGAAAAATGTAAATTAATACAAGCCAATTAGTAGAAAATATATTTTAAAATGTAAGTTGGGAAATATATTTTAAACGCACCACTAGCACTTAAATATACGACATTTAACTTACAAGTTCATTTATTTCAATGTTTAATTATCAAAATGTAACGGTAGTCTTAACAATGTTAAATGTGAAAACATGGATTCAGCTCATAATTTAAATATTTGGTAAAAAATGACTACTAAAGAGCTAAGTATGCTTGTATATTATAATAGCTGATTCCGTTTTAAGCGTAGCTCTTTTCTTTTAATATTAAATGTGGTTACTCTAAAAATAGAGTCATGGTACTTGAGAATAACTACTAATAAATATGCTTGTATTGATAGCTCACTATAAATCTAAATACAACAATGATAATTTTATTCTTAAAAGTAAGACGAAAATAATGATGTATCAAATGAAAAAAGAATTGGTTTACAATAAATTTACATAGTGATATTTACAAAAAAAATCTTTTTATGTTTCGAAAGAAATTCGACATAACAAGGTTTTGAGTAGGAACTCTTTGACACCGGAAATCAAATTAACGTTTGGAGAACATTTAATACTGAGGGGATAAAATATATTTTTGACATAACAAGATCGAGGTATCGAGGGCATACAGTACTTTGAAAAAAATTATGTAGAGGTTTTATAAAAAGGAACAATCCTATTTGTAAAAAAATTCACCCTTGTGTGTACAATTATGAACAAACTTGGAAAAAAAATTTAAAGCTGCAATACATACTATAACACTCCGACTTTACGCTTGCTCAAATCAGTAGTCACCTAATCCAACGTATTTCTTATACTATATTTAGGAGTATTTTTCGAAATTGATTTACCAATTGAGTGGTTTGAGTTAGAACTTACTGTAGAATTTTGGGCTATAATCCACTTTCTAAAGGGTAGAGTATCACAATCACACCGCCATGGATTTCGAGATAAAGTGAAGGCCTTGACATTAGACGGCGGATTATTAAAGAATCTTGTGATATTGTTTTCTGCCAGTAAAAGAACCTCTATGTTGTTTGGAAGACTGAAGTCCAATCGTGAGATAAAGTTGCGTTCCAGATTCAAGATACGTAGCTTGGACGTTGGATGAAGGTTGATCTCGATTTGATTAGACAGCATGTTTCCTCGAAGATTTAGTTCAATTGTCATTTCTGGAAATCTATTTGGTATCTTTCAAAAAAATGGTGAGATATTCCATCGTTTAAAAATATTAAAACAGAAATGTTTACGAAAAATATCTAAAGTGCAAAAAAAAAGTTTACACCTATAATAACTTTTGATCTAATGATCGGAAATTCAGGTATTCGGATTCAATCTTAACAGTTGAAATCTATTCTTAAATATACTAATCAGTTAGAGGAGGTGATATATAAAGTTACGAAGTTAGACACAAAAATATAATTTCTTTCAGTAAAAATACTTTTCTTTCGTGGATTTCAAACATTTTCCTAATCGAAAGATGGGAGAAAGCCACGATTCGGAAAATATAGACCCAATAGTTCTGCAAGGAAAATCGCTGACCAGTGAGAGTTTTGGCCACTTATTTACCAATTTGGCCAAATTAAACTTACTATTACAGTAATATATTATGTATCAGAAGTAGACTCTTTTTTTTTATTTATTTATTCTTTCGACATTGTTATATCGTAACAAAAAAATGAAGCAAAAATTCTTTTGTATTTGCTTACCCTAAAATATGACAATCAATTTGTGCATGAGATATTTTAAATCACGAATTCAGNAAATTAATATTTTATTTTTTATTTACTCTTTTGACATTGTTATATCGTGACAAAAAAAATGAAGCAAAAATTCTTTTGTATTTGTTTACCCTAAAATATGAAAATCAATTTGTGCATGAGATATTTTAAATCACGAATTCAGACACAAAAATGTATTTTCTCTGAATAAACAAATTTTTTTTTCTTTCAAAAATTTGATTTCTAGGTCTAAAAATATGGGGAGTAGTCACAAAGTGGAGAACATGAACCCAATAATTTAGCGAGTGAAAGTTTGCACCACTTAATTTCAATTTCACGTATTATGCGATTCGCAAATTCCTTAAGAACTATTTGTCCGATGCCTTTCAAACTTTTAATTAAATTAAAATTCATTTAAAAATACGTAGATTAAACTGGTGTAAGAATTTGTATACATTTCCGTTTATTATATTTT
The DNA here is from genome assembly GCF_043381705.1 of Parasteatoda tepidariorum. Taxonomy (NCBI): domain Eukaryota; kingdom Metazoa; phylum Arthropoda; class Arachnida; order Araneae; family Theridiidae; genus Parasteatoda; species Parasteatoda tepidariorum. The sequence continues at coordinate 15,919,194 of NC_092212.1, forward strand.
TAACTATTAATAAATTTTGAATTAAATGACTAAAAACTTTAAATAACAATAAAAAATTAGTTCTCCTGGAATTAAATAGAGATAAACAAGTTTTAAAGTTGTTTGTAAAAATCTCTCGTTTCTCTTTGTTAGTCACAGAATTATGTCGACGAAATATGCAAAAAGAGTAACTAATATTAAGGGACCAAACCTTTAGATCGGATTCATGCCTCAATTATTGGAATCATATTTTTCAGATTGCAGGTACTATACGTATTTTTTTTTATAAGAATTCAAAATTTTTGAAAAGTAATTCTTTTATATTTAAAGATAGTGAGTTCATAATATAATATGCTTTAGTTAATTAAAATACATTTAAGAATGAACCTACGAACCATAATGATGATTCGTAGGTTTTTATGCCATAAAATCTGTTCATTAGATCAAAAGTTATTAAAATTGCTAACTTTTTTATGAGCACTGTAGAGTGCATTTTATAAATTTAAGACAAACCATAAAATAATGCAATATTAGTCACTTAAACTAAATCGACAAAAATATAAATATATTAAAAATGGTTTGTAACTTTTATGCAGTCATAATATGTTTTGAATGCTTGAACAGAAAAAAGTAATAAAGCAAAAACAACGTGAATGAAGCACAAATAAAATACACAAACAGACATACTATAGTTTTGGATCATTAAACAAGAACATTCTTTAGCGTCTAAACACTAAATGACAGTAAAAAAGAAAAGAGACAAACAGGTGCAAAGTGGTTTAACACGTTCACGCCGGGGTGACCCACCGGTGGGTGACGCTAGATTTTCTCATCTTGGCAGCGCACCGGAGCAAAAACTGGTAACAATAAATTTCATTTTTTAGTTTTTTTCCGGGAATAATGAAAATCCATAACTACCAATTGTTTTTAACGGATGCAATTTTTATATTGAATTGCTTCATCGCCGTGATAAATTCCCTTACAGTGAATTGCTATTGTACAGAATAGATTAACTCCTCCCTAATATTATCCAATATTGAAATAGTTCCTCTACCAGTATTTTCACTTTTCCCGCCGTGAACGTGTTATCCTGTAGGGACAAGGAACAAGCTTGAAGGTAATAATAAAAGTTTGATAAGAAACAGGTGTCGGAGGATTCAGCTAGAGCCACAGGATTGTATTTTTTTTATGATCTTTCTAATTATTTATGCGAAGTCGTGGATAAAATAATTCTAAATTAAACTTACTAGTCAAGAACTATTCAATAAAACAGGGCTGCTAACTACAACAATTTTTGCTAAATATTTTATTGAGTGGTAGACCAGTGAAAAACTAAAGCTTTTAAAATTTCGGATAATTTTGCCAATTAATGATTGTTAACATGAGACATCTGGAACAAAGTGGTGTTTTATGTAAATTTTTGAATCTTAAGTGGTGTAAAACATAATTTGAAATTGAATTTAGAAATCAAGGGATCATGTATTAAAAATAAATATAACTAGCCCTAGAAGAAGTTTTACAAAAAAAACCGTAGAAAACCTGAATTAAAACATAAAATTTGATACAACTATAAGAACATTGAACACAAAAAAGAATAAGTTCACATCCCTGTTGAAATCTTATGGAAAGGATAAATAGAAATATTGCGTATGTTTATTACCGAGGTCACTTAAGTTATGATAATTCAAAGAGGAAAAAAAATATTTTGATATGGCAGAGTACGAGACATAGTGATATTATAATATCTGATCTGAACAAAACAGTTCACACCAGACATTATACTACATCAGACTATATGATCTGAACAAAACAGTAATCAACTATTCCTAATTTTCCTCTAATTAAATTTTTTTTTAGTTTTATTAAATATTATGATATTTAAAGAGAATATAAATTAGAGAGATTTTATTTAATTTTCTAACCATCCTTGAACAACTGACCGAATTTTTAGTTTACGACTGCCAATGTTAAACTTCGTGTCTTTGTAATTTTGAACTCAATCCAGGAGGCAAGGGAAGTCTTGGCTCAGTTTTTAAGACAAATTTGCCTTCGAGAAGGACTTTTGATGGAACTAACCCGCATTTGTGTTATAAGAAGAGGAAAACAGCGGAATCACGGTTAGCCTGATAGCAAGGGAATTCGATATCATCACTGAGGATATTTTACGTCACTACTTGACCTTACGTCACTCCTTGCTCTTAGTGCACGTTTGCATATCCTTCCTCTCGGTTAGTAATGCACGTACAATCACAGTGAAGAGATGGGAAGTATTCTTTTGGCCAAGATAAATCTTCCTTAGTCAATTCTCTCAGCCATTTTGATTTTAAACTTAATGGTAATGAACAGACAAAGTCGATAAATAATATTTTGTTCTGTTGCCACCGTTAGAAGAAGGTTTTAAAAAGTATAGATTGTTGGTGTACCTTCATTAAAACATAAGTTTTTCTAAAACTATAAGAACACTGCCCACAAATCAGAGCGAATATGCCTCTTTCTTGAAATATTATAAAAATGAATAAATTTAAATCTTTACGAATGTTCGCTGTTATTACTGGAATCACTTAAGGGTAAGATAAGTCGAAAACGATTGAGATTATTAAACGATTAAGATTGAAATTATTATACTACCCTGGTAGATAGAATGACACCAGACGATCTCATGGACCCTCTTCATATGAATCAAATTTAGATCTTTGCACCTAATTAACATCTCTCGGGGTTGCATAGCGACCACCTGCCCTGCCACAAACAGCTAAATGCTCTTAATGCTTTCTTTTAATACTACTCATTTCACTTCATTGCTATTTATTTGTTTTTAACTTTGGAACCCTTTTGGTTCAATGATATTTTTATATTTTAATATTCTGGAAGCCTGTTGGTTCAATATCTATGTTTTCAATGTTTTATCACGTTTAAATTGCTTTTGCTTGTCTAATTTACCTTTTGATCCAATGTTTTTAATGTTTACAATCTTTCACTTACCTGTTTACCCTCTTGGATCCAATGTTATATACTGTATTCTTTTTCAGATTGTTGTTGTTAGTAATATTCAAAGATACTTAAGAAATCATGTAATGCTATATCAAATTCGTCTCTATTCAAATCTAAGGCATACAAGTCATTGTCAACTAAAATTATA
>NC_092212.1:15924723-15938275 GCF_043381705.1 Parasteatoda tepidariorum
ATATATATACATATATATAGACTTTGTATTTAATGATAAATTTTGAAAAAAATTTAAAGTATTACCTACAGGCATTCAAACACGAACGGATGATTTGAAAAGATTTTTCGTTAAACAAAAAATATTTTAAGGAGTGGCATATATTATTTGATATTTACATATTAACTCTGATATTTTACTCTGATTAAAAAGCTTTGCTAGTCTCGATGCGGGCTAGAAAAGGGTTAAAGACCTTGAGTCTACACAATTTTACGACCAACGACCTAATGTTGAAAATGAGGATAACATTGTGTTGCACTGACATTTTTCACTTCTTAGGCAAGCCTGTAACCATTTAATTGAAGCTGGGTGAGCTACAAGCTAGCACTTGGGATAAAACCCCAGCATTTCACAAAGACAGCTCTGGATTTTAACCAATAAGCCATTGCGACTTTCATTAAATTTAATACCAAAATTTATATTAAAGATAGAACGTAAGAGATAAAATTAGAAATATTAAGAAAATTACCATCAAACTAGGATTTTGAAATAAGCCATCAACTGTTACGAGATCATTCTGGTCCAATTTAACCAATCGTAAACTAAGGCACGGATCAAATGTTTTATTATCTAAGCTCCTCAACTTATTATTCGTTAGAACAATTGATTGGAGTTTTAGATCACCCATAAAAGCACTGCCTAATATAGAACTTATTCTGTTCTTAGTCAATGAGAGGTTTACAAGTTCAGGCATATATTGAAGTTCAGTTGCAATCTCAGTTAATTTACTGTCCGCAATTTCAAGCGTTTTTAATTTCTTGATTCTACAAATAGCACTTGGGATTCTATGAAAATCTGTGTTAGAAAGAAGCAGTTTAGTCAGTAATCTGGTATGGTCGAAGGCGTCGTCTTCTATACTTTGAAGGTGGCATCGAATATTTAATTCAGATAACGCACTGAGGTTAAAAATTCCATGATTAAGTAATCTTGGCAGTGTGCAACTTTTGACTTTTTCGCAATTTCTGCATTTTTTAAACACTAGGCACTTGACAAGCACTTTACCAACTGGTTTTGATTTATGACGATGTACTAATATACTGCTAACATTGCAGTCTCGTTCTCCTTTGCAAGTGAGGCTGATGGCCTTTACTCCAAATTTAACCTTGCATTTGACCCCTTTCATGTCAACAACCGAAAAAATGCTGAACGCCAAAATGAAAATCACCAAAATAACATTCATTTTAAAACTCTCATAAATTAATCCAAATCTCTATTCATTCGTCGTGAATTACTCATCTATTCTTCAATTGCTAAACATCACAATTAAAATCACTAAAGTAACATTCATTTTAGAACTCTCGTGAATTAAACTAAATCTCTGTTCACTCGTCGTGATTTATTTCAAAAAGAGAAACCATTCTACATCAAATCGATATTATACAGTGATTACTTTTGATATTTCAATAATGGCAGTTTTTAAAACCATTTATTTTATTTTTTTCGTTTCTGATAAAATGTGTTTAGATAAAGAAGATAAGCTTCAACGTATATAAATTCCGTTAAAAGAAAGCTATTTATGATAAACATATGCTTAAAGAGTATGAGACCGAAAACAAAGGTTGATTCCAACTATCACTTTGAGATACAGTTGTGCGGAAAAAAAATTCCTAAATAATATTGAAATAATTATGTAAATTAAAAACTTTTCTTAATGATATATCATATATCCCAGTAAGATTGAAAGAGTGTCAAGCTGAACGTGTTTTAAATTGTAGAAATTGTTATTATTGAAAGTTTTCAATTATTCATTAACAATCAAGGATCGTGATTTTACTACTACTGAGAGTATTATTGTTTGCGACAACTCAAATTTCGAATTAGTATTTTTTACTTTTTCCTTTAGTGAAAATTCATTATTGTGGAAGTAATATAATTACTGAGTTTTTTTTAATGGGAATTATTTTGACAGCTCCAGCAACGTAATAACAGTTTACCCTTTCCGGAACAGTAAATCTCAATTATACATTTTAATCTAGTAACTCATTAGATGCAACGATCATAGACTGAAAAATTTAAGTAACGTGGCAACTTTAGCTCTTTGTAGCCTAAAAAATAGTGGTTGCTAAAGACTAAAAATTTTACATTTATAATGGCTTGTAATAATTGTAGGGCTGCTAAGTTTCTACGCTTTTTGTAAACATTTAATCTTGTACTACCTAAGTTTAATTAATGTACTATTCTTTATTAATTTGAACTTATTTTTCACACTACTACATATAAATTATTTAACACGTTCACGCCGGGGTGACCCACCGGTGGGTCACGCTAGATTGTCTCATCGGGCGGCACAGCGGAGTAAAAACTGGTACAAATAAATTTCATTTTTTAGTTTTTTTCCGGGAATAATAAAAATCCATAACTACCAATTGTTTTTAACGGATTCAATTTTTATATTGAATTGCTTCAACCTAACTTCTCCCCCTCACTATCAGTTTTCAATTTATTGATCAAATATCTTACAGTTATATAGCTAGGCTCAGGGTATAAACCAACGCCAACCAAAGNTTGAATTGCTTCTTCGCCGTGATGAATTTCCTAACAGTGAATTGTTATTGTTGAGAATAGATTAACTCCACCCGAATATTATCTAATATTGAAATAGTTCTTCTACCATTTTTTTATCTTTTCCGTCCCGCTTTCAGGCGCAACACCCGGTGTGAACGCGTTAAAAATTCATATACAAAGCCACTTTGTTCCTCCCCTTTCGTGATGAAGCTTTTTAAATGTTAGTTAAATTACGTAAACAATTGAAAGTTTTTGCTTTGGAATGTTGACCACTTTATAAAATATTTTGCAAAAAGCGTAGTAGCTGCAGGCTTGCATTTGTTGACAAAGTTCCCAGACTCGTTTCACTGCATGAAATAGGGTTAAAGAATGTATCTTAATTTTTTATATGTTTGTATAAATTATTTAAGTGTAGTAATACTCAAAAACCATTGTATAGTTCGTTCACCAGGAGTTGGCACTTGGCTCCACCTCCTCGGACGCAGAGTTCATTTCAGCGCGGGGGAGTAAGAGGAAAAACATTTCCCCGCTTGAAATCCAGATAACCTCTAATGCGCGCAAAGCCTCCACACGGTTTTTTATAGGTAGTCCAATCAGACCACTATGAAGGGAAACCAGCTTAGGAAAGAGCCATTTTATTGAAAATCTAGTAAAAATAAGAAAGCGGTAGCAAATANAATTTTTGAATATGATTAGTTTGTCTTATTTACTTGTCTACCACTACAGATTCAATTCTCAAATATATATGACAAATTCCTCTCAGTCACTTTTAAAATAGAATTTGGTTTCATGTTTAAACTGTTCACTTTTTAAATAGTCTGCGCAGACTACTTATAAGAAACCGTGTGAAGGCTTTTTGATGTAGAAGGTGATGGCCAAACACTAAACAGTGAATTCTTTTTCAGTCACTTACTTCGGTTTATCATCAGCTATTACACCTTTCGTTATTCTAGCTAATTTATGTTTAAAAACTTTTTCCCAGCAAAATATCTCTAAAAGAGCAAACTATTCAATAAAAAGAGAGAAATATCAACAAGTTTATGAAATAAAATGCACATGTTCAAAATATGCACATGAAGATTTCTAAATAAATATTTTTGTCATACGATCGCCAAATGGCAGCCTTGTTCACATCCTTCTCCCCAAAATGGCGAAATAGTATCATCCGATACCACGTGATGAAGGCGGAGCCAAGTGCCAACTCCTGGTGAACGAACTATATATCAACTTTGTTACACATCAAATAGAGTTTTTACCCAACCGTACTACTTACATACGAACCTTACTAGCAATAGCAAACATTTTGATGTTGGATTCTATTTTCAGGGTAAATAAATTCTTTTTAATGTTATTTTAACCAATACGACAAATAAATATTCAAACTTATTTAGGAAAAACTTGAAAATCATACAGCGATCTTTTTAGATTTAACCATGCGTATTCTAATCAAATCTAATAAAATTCACACGATATTATAAATTATTTAAAGAGCCCAATACAAATAATTACAACTGATTATGACAATCATTACGAAAAGTTTCTTCATTGAGTAACATTTAGCAAATTTCAATAATATTTTCAAGAATTGAAAAAGAATTTGAAAAATGAAATTACAGGAAGCTGTCGTAATAACTATGCAAGATGAGTAGGCTAGAATTTCAACTCAAAAGTTTTGAGAACAAAATCTGGAAAACGAAATATTTATAGATCTTTCAATTGAATACTTCTTAACTTAGATGTAACATTTTGTTTATGGACTGTGTAAGGCTATGCAAAGATGGCGCTAGAGGTTAAAATTCGTAATAAGACTTCTGGGTTAGTACTTCCGATTGATTTTTAACGCATACACTTGATAAAGCGTTCCATTCATAATTTTTATTTTCGTAGTGTTTACAATGTAACACGTTCTTTTAATTTAAATTTAAATGAAACAAAGAGTAAATGAATTCTGAAGAAGAATGAATTAAATTAATTCTTAAATTTCTTCTGGCTCACGACCTATTAAAATCTATAATTTGCAGAAAACTTTTATGTATGGTAAAATTTCGTAGTAAACCAAATGAGCAGAAGGGGAAGGCAGTGTCAATTAATAAATACTAAATTAATGAGGCCGGTAGGGCACTGGGTCCATGTTCGTGGTTTCGAACCCGCCGGCCGAACACACCCGTGTTGTAAAATGCTGACTGATGCACGTTAAATCTGTCGAGTCGCAAAGTCCTCCATGTTCCCATTACAAATCAAAATCTCTAGGGGTACTGGATTGGAGATCGATCGTTCTCTGATTCAGGTGAAAATTACGATCTGTGGATAAATGAATGGATGTATGAAAGGGTCCGCCTTATGAACGGGTGCGACGAATGAGTGTGGCAGAAATCGAATTCTTCGCCTTAGGTGGCGCCACTGGAAAACAAGAACAATCGCACCCCTCTGCCTAAACAGGCATACGAAACCAACCAACTAAATTAATGGTCACTTGCTCGCATTAAATTGTAATACCGTAAAAACTTCCCTTTTTACATATTACAATGTGAGTTTGAATTATTTTTGCCAAACTTTTTTCTTATCTAGAAAGTGAAGTATGAAACTGTAAACGTCCTGTAGTGGGAAAAGAAACCGAGTAAAACACAAAAGCCTGGTATGAATTATTTTTCAAAAAGAGCAAGACTGGTCACTAAACTATTTAAATCATGGAGTTTATCAATAAGAAACGAGACATTCATCTTCAACTATTTATTTAATAATATAAATATCTATATTTTTAATAGAAAATAATCCAATAGCTATACTTTAAAATTAAAGTTGTGTTTTGAACTAAATGTCCTCATTTATTCAATGTCGTCTTTAAACTGTTGATCTAATTAAGGGATGATCAGTTCTTCAACTCCATTGCCCGTTCAATTCAATTTCCCCGTTGTCCGTTCATCTATTAAATACCGTCGTCCGTTTTTCTACCCAAGTCAGAAGAAAAGGGGACTTTTTGGTCAAGCATCAGAATAAACTCAACTTTTTGGAAGAATTTTGAAACGGAATTATCTATATTTAATATTACAATTAAGTTATTATGTTTAAACGTTACATATTGTATTTCTGGGCGTTTTTCTAGTCTTTTGATGAAGATGACATGCTGAAAATTTATTATTTTTATTTTTATGTTTGGCTCATATGTTAATCATAATATTAGATGCGTAGCAATTTTTTCGATAAACTGAAATAATTGAAATAAGTATCACGAATATAGTTAATGAATATAAATTAAAACTATGAATACATTAATAATTCATAACTCTGTCGAGAAAGTTACTCAAAATGTATTAAAAAGTAGCGTATTTTTTTCTCATTTCATGTTACCATGCTTTCTTCAAGTTAAATGAGGAAAATATAGTTTTACAAATTCTTGGACTTTTAATTTGTTTGTAGAAAATAATAATAAAACTTCATAAAAGGAAAATTTATTTATATATATTTTTTTATTTCTACCTTTTTTTTTACATATCTATTCAGAACTCTTTTATTAGAGGCAAATCATCAGTGCTGCAAGTAGCAAAACAACTCATATTTAAACAAACACATATTGGTTTCTGGATGTGTTTCTGCAATCTTTTGATCAACATACAATACATTATATCACGCTGAAAATTTATTTATATTATTTTTATGCTTCTTTCATATATTAATGAAAATAATGGAAGAATACAGTTTTTTTAAAAGTTGAATGAAATAAATAATCATTATGAATAAAGTCAATGAATAAATTTAAACTATAACTATATTTAAATTCATAACTGGGTCGGAAAAGTCACATACAAAAACTCAGAATGCATTAAGTGTTGAAGCCTAATTTTTACTGACACTATGTTACGATGTTTTCTTGAAATAAAATAAACAAATTTAAATTTTTACAGATTCTTGGACATTTGTTTTGGTTGTAGGAAATCAAAATTAAAATATATGTACACTTTATTTCTAGATATAATATGTACTCAGAACTCTTGTATTAAAGGAACATCATCAGAGCTATCTTCTTGCAGTTCGTAATCAATGGCAGTATCAGGACGTTTTTCAGACATTTCGTATCGAAGCATATCCCAGAATAACTTATCTCCGAACTTGAGACATCTCGATGATTCCATCACTGTCTTCAGACTCTGGTCCATCTCTTTCAGGGGTGGAAGGGGTCCAAACTTCACAAGGATGATCTGATGCAATTTATCCTCCAATGAATTCGCAAATGCCATTCTAAATATCCCCGTGCAAAATTCGTTTTCCAAGTAGTCCCTGTTTTCAGGCAGTGTACAAAAAATTCACATGATATAGTCATTTATGAACAAATAAAATCCAGATTTAATTTGTTTTAATCAGCATAAAATTAATAAAAGTTATAAAGGTATTTAACAGTGAATAAGTTACGAAGTCATGGCTCTTTTTCGGGAAAAAAAGCATTGTCCTACATAAATTTATGAGTTTTACTTAAAATACCTAAGAACCTATAGTTTCATCCCCCTTCGAATTAAAAGAATTTTTTAAAAAAATAAGATATAAATAGTTGTAACTAAAATATAAATAGTTATGCTAAAAAAGACAATATTCTTTTCATTTGAGCAAAAATAAAAATGTCAAACATGTAACACAACCCGATTCTCAACCTATTAATACTCAGTCTCAATAAGAGACTTTTATACTAAAAACATCTTGGTGAAATAGTTGACAGAAATATCTCATTCAATTACTTTACATTCAACCTAAGGTAAGGTACTAACGTCTTTGTATATTAACGGTTCTATTTTTTTCAAAAAAGGAAACGTGGTAGCCCTACTACTTCATTTTCAGAAGAAATGGTTGTGGGCATTTACCCTTGTGTAAACCAGATATACTGCTTAGTTCTGTGTAAATTTGTTACAAATTTGAATTTATATATTTGTTCTTATGAATCTGTATAAGGCTAGTAAATTACCATTGAGTTAACGGAAAAATATCCTATACGAATTTCTTTCATAAAAGAGCCTTTTGCTTTACTCTAAAAAGGAGGCATAAAATGCGGAGAAACAACGCCTGAATGACATCCTGAATAACTTTTGAGCTAATGATGGGATCTTCACGTTCTAGGATGAATTTTAATGGTTCGAGAGGATGACCCTAAATATGTTCATTAATAAGTACATACGATATTTTAAGTTTCGAAATCAGACATAAAAACATACTTTCTCTGAATGAACGTACCTTCTTTTTGACTAATTCGGATTTCAGACACCCAAAATAGTAGCCGCAATCAGGAAAACATGGTTCCAATAGTTAGGTCAAGAGTTCCAAGGAGTTTTTGCTAAGCTTCATGAAATACTGATGAAATAAATAAATTTTTAGGTCAGGCATGTCAGTAATCTTTTGAAACCTCCCGGACTTGGTAATTAACTTCAAAATAATGTTTTTGTTGCTTAGAAAGCTTGTTCAGTTAGCAGTCTGTGACATTACACCAGGCAGCTTATGTGATTTTTGCACTTACCATGAAGTGTGTATAATAGTATTATCAATTTTAGTTGTTAGTGTTCTTGATTGAGAACATTCTGTAATTTAATTACGGCAGCATTTGCTTGTTCTTAACGTATAGGATGCGATCAGTCAAGATGAGATGTTTGTTTACAACATGACCACACGGTTTCTCACAATTAGTGCGCCTTAATATAGAATAAAAAGGATGTTTTTATAAAAGAAAAGAAAAGTAGTGGGATTTTTACCCTTAAATGTACATTAGATGTACCGTTTATTTCTGTCAGATCCTAGTGTTATGATTTTCAATGCGTACTCACATGCTTTTAAGCGCCATATATTCTATGTATCTTTAAACTGGAACATTACCATTGTATTGAAAGGTAAATATCCTATCACCTTCCTTTATAAAAGAACCTTTTGCATAACTGAAAAAAAGACGAGCACTTTCGCTGACAAAATTTTCTGATAGACCAAGTATTATACTCCCTCCGTCTCAAATTAGCTGCTACATTTAGGTTGGAAATTTTGTCTTAAAATAATTGATATTTTTCAAACAGGTGTGTGTGTCATTAATAACTTCCGATGCAGTTAAGTAGATCGATGCCAGTAAAATTATACTACTAATAAATTCGCAGTTTATGATATTTGAATTCAATTAAATATAGTTAAAGAAATAAAACCGAAAGAAACTGGTACACTTAGTGAGTAAAATGACTGTTCGCTTACTATTCACTACTTGTCACGTTAGAGTGTTTATCTTGATATTCTTCGAATAAAATTAGGCAAAAAATAGTAAAGGGAATAAAATGGGATGCTACACTTACTTAGTGAGCAAAACGACTGTACATTTGCAATCCACCATTCGTCTCATCAGATTGTTTATTTCGANAACTGGTACACTTAGTGAGTAAAATGACTGTTCACTTACTATTCACCACTTGTTACGTTAGAGAGTTTATCTTGATATTCTTCGCATGAAATTAGGCAAAAAATAGTCAAGGGAATAAAATGGGATGCTACACTTACTTAGTGAGCAAAACGACTGTACATTTGCAATCCACCATTCGTCTCATCAGATTGTTTATTTCAAAATTTCCAGTTTTAATATCTCTCTGGGGTACAAATAATTTATAGAACGGGTGCTTCAGTTCCAGTACTAAAGGAAAATACAAATGAAACAATGATAAAGTTTTACAAATTACGGTTACTTTCTGGCTCAGAAATTATATTTCATACTCTTGGGCTAGCTTTAAAGCAAAATAAATAAATATAAATGACTAAAACGAAATGCTAACGAAGCCTACTAAGCTATTAGTTAGGAAGTATGAAAAGCTAACCAAGCCTAATCTTTTCTAAAAGTATGAGTATTATGAGTGCTCCTTTATTTGAGTACTCACTCAATTATTATGAATACTCATAACTGCCGACATTTGGCCCATATGTAAAACATTTTTACAAATGGTAGTGAAGCTAGAGTAACGTTTCCTATCTGTCATCTTTTATTCGTTCCGAAGACAATTTTTCTCAAATATCAATGAAGTGACAATTGAATTACAATCAAGGGGAAAGAAGTTTTCATTTAGCCAGGGCATGAACACATCTTCTTATAGTTAACATGTCAGTTCATGTACTATATTTTTAATGTCACGGAGGTAAATATCACATTAAATAAAAATTTGAAGCTAAATATTAATCCTTTTGGTACGGGTGATTCATAAAAGCAATCGTACAGAGAAAAATAGAAAAGTTTTCAAATATCATTTATATTAACATAATAAAGCTTTTTGTCAAAAAGTTATTCAGAAGAAACACCATTTCTTTTTTGTTGCTATAATTATCGGATTATATTGATTTGCGGAGTATCGAGTTTCCCATACTATTTATTACCCCATTATGAACACATTTATAACAACTTATCATAATTCAACGTTCAACTCAAGATTTCCTTTTTCTTTATTTGCATTCTTATCTCTACATCTACAGGGATGCCAACTGTTTCGCTTTCTGCGCAATTTTCAACAAGTTTTTAGGTAAATAAAGACAGGACTATTAGAGTAACATACCTGCCAACTTTTACGCATTTGGTGTAAAATTTTATTTCTATATTTAAAGTCGTAGTAAAATTCTACATATTCCTTCCATTTATAAACTTAATTTGAAATATTTTTGACCACCACTATTTTTAAAAAATTTAAGCATATATATTAATATCATGATTTGAGTAACTGCATATGCAGATATCTCGAGCCGTTACTGCCTCGTACTCCTCCTAATTTCCCGTCCTCATTACTTCCAATGTCATTAGTCTCAGTCGCCCTAGGGCATATCACAGATCAGAGGTCTAGTGCCCGCTTGCGCGGGCAGGTACCTTGCCAAATTACATGATCTAGCTAGCTCGTGTTTGTCCGCGTAAGCTTTATCCAAAAACAGCATATGTTACTGCCTAGAATTGTAATTTAAATTCGAGTTTACTACCACAGGAGAAAACCATCCTCGAAAGGATCAAAAGTTGGCAGGTATGGAGTAAGGTTAAATACGCTGATTGCACTTTAAAAGTGTCACTACGAGATAACTGCAATTAAATATGATTTGACATAATATTTTGAATTCTCGATACTTAGTACTTCCAGGGGAGGAGAGGCAGTCTGCCACAAAAACCTCTTCTCCCTCTTAAATTTGCTTGCTTAATCTCCCTACTTTGTTTTAATTTTTACTCAGTAAATGTTACTGAACCCCAATTTTCACCACTCATTTGCGCTTCGGCGATTTATTATTTATTCAGATTAATTAGTTAGAGCCCCTGGCGGGGCTTATGCTAAGATAACCTCCACATATGAGTATGAGTCTCGATATGTAGTGGTGGAAAAATTACTTAAAATGAAAAACACTAAACTAAAAAGATCTTAAATTTCGTAACCACTAGAATCTTTTTTACAAAACAGAGCAAGTTTACGTCTTTGTATCTATCAAGAATTGAGATGGGTTGTATAAAAGCCGGGCAGCGGCATTATGCACCCAAATTTTCTTATTCAAATCAATTCAGACATCTTAATACGGCTTATACTGAACTACCTGAGATTCGACTAAGTTAATGAGTAAAATGTGTCATGCAAGGCCTCATATTTGCATTACTATCCACATCTTAGGGAATTTTCTTACTACCAAACTATTATGAATTGTTTTCCTTTAAAAAAATATAAAATAAAAATAAATGTTTTAAAATATGTAGACATTTTTAAACTTGCCTGGTAGAAAGTGTTTTCGAACCTCTGAGGCGTCTACATCGGACAAAGAAATATAAGCATCAAACAGTTTTCCAACATCTCTTTCGCCTCTTTTTTTCAAACATTTCAATCCTCTTGAATAGAGCCACACTCTTACATGATATCGATATCGGAAACACAGCAAAATGAAGATCACTGTTATTATTAGAATCACTGGAATGATTGAAGGGGAAAGTCGGTAAAGGTGGTTAGTAATTTTTTTTTCAAAAAAGATAAATCTATGATCAAAACAAATACAACTACGTATTTTAATGTCATAACATGAAACGCAAACGAGCTTTGCTTCGATTTTAAACGTTTTATAAAATCTGTTAAAGCGTCAAACTAATAATTGTAGTTTTGTACAGTAGTCAATAAAACATAACTCTTCTCAATCACTCACTTTCAATACCCCCCATACGGTTTCCTTTGTATAGTTTTATGCGGCCACTATCATTTTAATCTAGTTTGCGAAAGAGCTATATAATACAAAATCTACTAAAAATAAAAAAGTGGTAGTAAATATATGTCTAATTTTTTTTAATTTATGAATATGATTAGTTTGCCTCTATAGCTTGTTAACCAATTCTCAGATATATTTAATTTAAATTTCTCTGAATTACCTTTAAAATTGAATTTGGGATTATGCGCACAACTGGTTCACTTTTTAGATAGTCAACGCATAAAAAAAACGTGTGGAGACTTTTTGATGTAGGAGGTGATAACTCAGCTGCCGAAGAGGGAAAGGGAATATTATAAATATGCGTTTAACCAACGCCTCCTATAACTGAAAGCCTCCACACGGTTTTTGTAGGTAGTCCGATCAGAGCATTATGAAGGCTAACCAATAAGTGAAAGAACCATTTAATATGAAATCTATTAAAAATTAGAAAGTGGCAGCAAATATATGTCTAGAAATTTGTTTAATTTATGAATATAATCGGTTTGTTTTATTTACTTGTCAATAACTACAGATTCAATTCTCAAATATATATGATAAATTTCTCTCAAGTACTTTTAAAATAGAATTTGGGTTCATGCGCACATCTGGTTCGCTTTTTAACTAATCTGCGCAGACTACTTATAAGAAACCGTGTGGGGGATTTCTGATGTAGGAGGGGATGTTTTAACCCCGCAACAGTGACATATATTTCAGAAAAATGGAAAAAATATATGACTGTTTAATTATGTTCTTTATATTATTGTAAAAGTTAGAAAATATTTTTTTATTACAAAAATAACATTTTAAATGCAATAGCTATTGTATTGATAATTTTTGCATACACATAAAAAAAATAATGCATTACACACACATCTTAAGCAATTAGGGCAAATTAAACAAAATTTTAAAGCTAAATATAGTATAACTAGTATAAGATAATATAAAAACACAACTATATGATTCTCAATACATAAGTTTTACAAATCTGTTACAGCAGTGGTCCCCAACCCCCGGTCCGCGGACCGGTACCGGTCCGTGGATCAAATGGTACCGGGCCGCCCATTTCATTGAAACTGAATTAAAATTCCTAGGTTTATACCCCAAATTAAAAATATCTGTGTTCCATTAAACTTTTATTTATTTAAAAAAAAGATGCCCCCGAAGGTAATAACATAAATTTTTTAATGTTTTAAAAAGTAAAAAAAAAGAAATCTTCTGCAACTATTTTCTCATTCAATTAGTTTTAGTAAAAAAAAAAAACAATCATCGTAACTGTAAATATCATAAATAAAAAACGAAAGCGCTACGCGACATTTGCATTGGAACTAATAAAGATTCTGACGCCTCACACAGCGAGAGTGTATAGTAAGACTATAAAAGAGAAGCTGGCTAGTCTGCCATTTAGTCGCCCAAGGACCACGTGACCATGATTCCTCTCTACTGTTTTGTGTGCTTTATGCGGTTTTGTTTGTTTTTTGTAAAAAGAAAGTGTCTATCACTCCTCTCTCTGTTCACCGGTACTTTCTCAGGTTTAACAGTGCTTGGTGTACGCGTGTATTGTGTCTGCACAAATTTAACTCACAAGTTAGCAAAAATGAATACAAAACAGACGTCCTTAGAAAGTTTCCTTGGAAAAAAGAAAAGGCTCAGTGAAGAGACCGAAGAGCCTTCAACATCAAAGAAACATGCAACTTTTAACAGACAATACCATGAGTCCTACTTGAAGTATGGTTTTGTCGGGACAGGCGATTCACACAAACCAAAACCGCTCTGCATAGTTTGCGGCGATCAACTCTCTAATGACGCAATGAAACCTTCA
>NC_092212.1:15938655-15973668 GCF_043381705.1 Parasteatoda tepidariorum
CTTTGAGCAGTAATTATGGTTATTATGCAATCATTTACTGTAACAATACCAATACAAATTACAAGTATAATCAATTATTGTTATGGGCACAACTTTCAGCAGCATCAGACATTTATAGCTGGAAAGTTTTGACATGAACTTTCTTCTTAGTACTGAAACAAATGATTTAAATAAATACTTTAAAAAACTTATGAAGTAGTTTTATAAAAAGAAACTATCCTACTGGTAAAGAAATTTGCCATTTTATCATATTTGTGAATTTTAAAATTTTATCATATTTGTATTAAATATAAACAGGTATGGAAGAATTTTGTGTTCATTCCAGGTTTGTGCGTTCAAGAAATTAACCTTTTATAGTGTATTTTTCAAATTTCTAAGTTTTGGAGCATTTTAATAAAATTGATTTACAAGTTAAGTGGTAACAGTTTGAGTTATAACATACCGTAGAATTTTGTGCAATGATCCACTTTCTAAACGGCAGAGTATTACAATCACACCTCCACGGATTTCGAGATAGAGTGAAGGTCTTGACATTAGACGGCGGATTATTGAAGAATCTTGTAATATTGTTTTCTGCCAGTAAGAGAACCTCTATGTTGTTTGGAAGACTGAAATCCAACCGTGAGATAAAGTTTCGCTCCAAATTCAAGATACGTAGCTTGGACGTTGAAGGAAGGTTGATCTCGACTGGATTAGACAACAAGTTTTCTTGAAGGTTTAGTTCAATTGTTAATTCTGGAAATCTAGCTGGTATCTTAGAAAAAATAAAGATATTCTATTACTAAAAAAAATATTACAATGGAAATTTTGATAAAAAAAATATCAACACTGCACAAAAAAAACAAAAAAAAAACGGGAGCCTATAATAACTTTTGATCTAACGATCAGATTTTCACATACTCGGACTCAACCTTAATGGTTCGAAAATCTATTCTTAAATATGCTAAATTATTAGAGTAGGCAACATATTATGTTGAATACACAAGTGGGCGACCTTTGTGCTAAAATACAAACAAAGCTAAACAACGTTTAAGAGCACAAAAAAAATTGTGCTCTTAAACGTTGTTTACCTTAGTTTGTAACATATTATGTTACAAATTAAACGTACATAACGTGTTTTCGAATAAACATGCAATTTTTACGATTGATACGGATTCTTCACCTTCCAAATGTGAGAGGCTGTCCCGATTTGGAAAATATTGTCCCGATAGTTCGGTGAGAAGAGTGGGTGACAGTTTGGACCTCTTAATATTAATTTTAACTAGCTGTTAAAATGGTTTATTATACAAAAGAAGCATTCTTTTTAACTCACTAATTACTTTTTTGTCATTCCAATATCGTAGCTAACAATGAAGCAGAAATTCTTGAGTATTTGCTTACCTCAATAGTTAACCTTAAATTACTAACCCTAAATTATGACAACCAAATTGTTGAAATGATATTTTCAATTACGATTCCATAAACAAAATTAATAGCACATTTAATTACAGCATATTTATAGTTAAGCCTGTGGATCATAAGAATCGAGTCTTAATTCCCGAAAATCCGGGGTGCATTGTAGATTGCGCTTTAAAAATTTAACACATCCCATTAAAAAGTTCGACTTAAATCTATTAAAACTAAATAGGCAAAAATAAAAACTGGTTTGTAACATTTATGCAAGCATAACATTTTTGAAATGTTTGTACAAAAAAAAAGATTAAAGCAAGAAACAATGTGAATGAAGCACAAATAAAGTACCAAAATAGACATACTATAGTTTTAGTTTTATAAAAAATAGCCTTCTTTAGAAAGTAAACTCTAGATGGCAGTAGAAAAGTCAGGAATTACGAGCATGCAAAGTGATTTAACCAATAGGGGCAAAAGAACTAGTTTGAAGATAATAGTAGAAGGCTAATAACAAGATTAATAAAAGCTTGATATGAAACGAGTGTGAGGGGTTTTGGAGAGAATCCCATGAAGGTACTTTTTATGAACTTTCTAATTATTTATGCGAAGTTGTGGGTAAAATAACTTTAAATCAAATTTACTGAGTAAGAACAATACATTAAATCAGGACAGGCAAACTACTACACTTTTTGCTCAGAAATTTATAGAGTGGGAGACAGTTATTAACTAATCTTTTAAAATGTTGGATTACTCTGCCAACAATTTAACACGTTGAGCACCGCGACAGCCATCGGTGGCTGACACTGGACTTTCCATTTAGGCCACGTCAACCACCGGTGGCTGACACTGACCTTTCACATAGGCTGCGAAAAACAGCTGGCTGACAGCGTATAACATGATATGGAACTATAAAATTTACACTCTTTTATGGAATTGCAGAAAATTTATTCAATTATTGTGATTCTTGGTTCAATAAATTCAATTTAGTAGATTTTTATCCACCACTATTTTTAAGCAATTCGTAGTCTTATATAATTCACCACTTTTTTCATTAATGTCATGTTAAACCTTTTAAAACTAGCAAAATCTGTCTAATATTTGCAATTTTAGTTTGTAGTTAATTACAGTTTAGCCCGACGGGCAAGCCATGTAAAATTAGCGTGGCGTTCAAGGTGTTAAAAGCCTTACTATAAGATCGATGGACTTAGACTAAGGTAGTATTCGGAATCCCTGTCCGCGAAGTGGACATTTCACTTCTTCATCTGAAGTATAACCCGGAGGAGCCTGGTATATTGTCTTTATCAAGTAGTAGGAGATTCAGCAGGGGGACTGTTGGCGTCTTGGCAGGTTATAGGCTTGATGGGATGATCTCATCTTCTATGACTTTTCTTTGAGCAGGGATCTGAGTGAGTCAAGGAGATCTTAGTCCTTTAGTAACTGCTGCATATCCTTAAGGATGAGCAGGAAGCTGAATCGGAGGTTTTCCTGAGATTTGTTGGTCTGAGTATCCTCTTGCTTTTCTTTTTGGGTTTAGCACTGCAGCCTGAAAAATAGGTTAGGGGCTAACCATTACAATTTATGCACTTGGCCGGCTCACATATCAGTTTCGTACACAAGTACGTAAAATGTGCGTCAGCGTACTTCATGCAAGCCGGTTCTGCATTGCAAGGCTTCTGCGTGTGTCCGTATTTCTGGCATCGGAAACATTGAATCTCCGGGGGCGGTAGCGACGAAATCTTTCGAACTGTACTGGTGTTTTCAGAAGTTGATCAATGTTATAGATCTCACGATGCTTGGTGTTATCTGTGAGAAGAACTATGAAGAGGGGGAGGAGCTTTTACTCCTGGCCGAGCCTCTTTCTCACCTGTTCGATTCTGATTGGTCGTAGTCCAATATCTTGTAAAGCTTTTTCGATGACTGGAATTTCTGCTTCGGGTTTTAAGTCCTCTGACGAGAATTTTGAATTTTCTACTGATTTGTAGATTCTCTGTCTGATTGGAAATAGCAAGGGAAGCCTAATCTGTAGAATGTGTTGCAGTTGTAGCTTCTCGCTGAGTTGTAGAAGTGGAGTCTTTGTCCGGCTTTTCTTGATCTTGGGGGGGGATCCTTTTCTTTTTCTTCTTCCGTTTCTTGTACGAAGGCTCTTTCGAGTCGGACGAAGAGTCCGCTTCTTGTTGAATGTTTTCTGGTTCTGGCTTGTGATCTGTCTCCATGTTGACGGAATCAGCCACTGTGTCAGTAGTATTATCAGCTTTCTCAGGATCGGAGGGCAGTGTAGTCTCTGGTATATTTGCATGTGTAGTGGTGGCTACTGTCATTTCTGATTCAGTAGTCATTGCTGTTTCAAATGCAGTGTCCTCAGGGAAAAGCTCTTTCCCTCTTTCCTGGTTGGCTTGGCTATACATCTCTTGTTTCCTTCTAGCCGATACAGAAGTTCTACTCAGAAGAAATTTTGCATGGGTGTTGATCAATCTGTCTATATCTTTGACCATGCTGGTTATACTCCTGGAGTAGTTTAATCTTTCCTCATCTGTTTTCAGATCATCAAAATGTGCTTCTCGCCCTGCAGGCCATTCCGTCCGCCGCTTTCCACTTCGACCGTATTGCTGATAAGTAGCCATTGCAGCTCCAAGCCCGGTTATAGCACAAACTTACTCGGTGAGATCCAATGAGTGAAACATAGTACAGAGATGCCAACTTGCTCCAGACAACAATATATATTTTAAAGTGGTAGTTTATCAATTGTGATTCTTGGTTTAATATATTCAATTTAGTAGATTTTTATCCACCACTATATCTAAACAATTCATAGGCATATATAATTCACCACTTTATTGTATTTATGTCATGCTATACAATTCAAAAAGCACGCAAAATTAGTCAAATATTTGCAAAATTTAATTTGTAATTATTTNGGGGAGTAAGGCCTTATGTACGGTAATGTACGAAGGGGGGGGAGGGGTTTAAAATTTCTCCATTTTTGTGTACGTACTTTTTGAACGGCCCCCATGTATACAATTCAAAAAGCACGCAAAATTAGTCAAATATTTGCAAAATTTAATTTGTAATTATTTACCGTTTTTTTATTATTTTGGCGTCTCCGGAGCAGTTGGCATCTCGGCATAGTAGTGTTTTATATGAATTTTTTTATTACTTACTTGTAGTGGTGTGAAAAATGACCTTAAATCAAATAAATGAAACAAAGAATTATGCATTTGAAAACAAATATAGCTATAGCTGGAAGAAAACTTACATAAAGCATATGTAATAGGCAAACAATAAAAACATAAATTTTGTTACCATTGAAACCATTGAAGAACACTGCCCACAAAACGGAGCAAGTTTGCGTATTCTTTAAAATGTTATAAAATGAATAAATTGAAATCTTTACGAACGATAGCTGTTATTACTGGAATCACTTAAGGGTAAGATAAGTCGAGGACGAGAATAAATAGCTTCAGGAATATTATCTTAACAAACAATTTATGAACCAACTATTCACAATTTTCCTCTAAACATTTCACTAAATGTTATGATACTCAGAGAGTAATTAAACTAGAGAATTTATAAAAAATAATAATAAATACCCTAGTCAAACTTTTTGATGCGCAATTCACATTTGCGTATCCCTCGTCTCTGAAAGCATGGCACGAACAGTCACAATACGATGGACAGTCTTCTTTTGGCCAAGATAAATCTTCTTTAGTCAATTGGCTCAGCTGTTTTGATTTGAACCTGATTGGCAAAGAACAAGCAAAGTCAAAATTTGATGTATTTAATGCTGTGTTATCCATCATCCAATCGCTGATCCACAAAAGGCGACAATCACATACCCAATTATTTCCTGTAAAATAAAAAGAATGTAAATAATTTCAATTTTCAAAACTGGAAGAGTTTAGTTTATGATTCGATAATGCCGATTTCATTTACTATAAGTACTGAACTGTTAGAAACTTTTTAAAAAAAATTAATAAAAAAATATCCGATACTTTTCTCAGTGATGAAACGTGAGCCTATAAAATAATGATTCCTCGTTCAATTTGCATAATGATTTTGATGAGCAATTTACAGTCATATATAAGAAAAGTAACTTCTCGGTAATCAACGTACAGTGCGTAAAAAACGATCGGACCACCCTCACTAACTTTTGATATAATGTTAGGAACTTCACGTTCTAAGACTCAATCTTAATGATTCGAAGGGGTAATCTCAAATATGCTAATTCAACAGTGTAGAATCAAATAAGCTAATGCAATAGTGTATAATCAAATATACTAATTCAATATAGTAGAATCAAATCTGCCAATTAATTAGTGTTAATTAGTTACGAAATCAGGTTCAAACCCGTACTTTTTCTGAATAAACATGCCATTTTTTTGTGATCATCAAAATTTGGGAAATAGCTGCAATTTGGGAAATATGCTGCCCATAGTTTGTTCAGGAGAGCTTTCCACAGTTTAAACCCCTTAATGCTTTCACTTTAAGTAAACTTTACTTTTAGCGTATTTTGCTTTATCTAGAAAACTTTTTAAGCGAATTGAAAATGATTTAAACAGAATAAAAATTTTTGTTTTTCCGAAGAAATTTCTTGGCAAATAGAACTGTAGTAAATATTTCTTATTATTTCATTTATTAAATTAAATAAAAGTTGAATTGTAGGGTAAACAGCTTTTTACGTCATTTTAAAAAAAGTGGATTTTGATGGCAAAATATAAAAGTGGAGCGAAATCGGTAGAATCGTTCCTGAGAATTCGAATTTAAAAAAACTCAGATAATTAATAATTAAAGATTCGAGAATTTTCAACAGCCACTTGAGATATGTGAAACTATTTTTTACTTAGACTAACCCCACCCGATTAATGCGTCCCTTCTAGACTACCCTTGCAATGACTGTGAGGAAAAATTTATTTTCTGAAATTCCGTTTCAAATTGTTGGATATTAAATGAACCTACCAAATGTAAATATAGCTTGAATCTCTAAAACACCAGGGAACGATTCGCTTGCCAAATTTTATTGTATATTACGGGACAGTTTTTGTAACGTACACTTGAGTTTCATGATATAACTTTATTGTCTCTGCAATCGCGTTCAGTGGCTCAGCAGTTGAATTTAACCATCACACACTCTCTCCCTCTCTAAACATTATAGTACATTGATACCTATATATATACACATACCCATATATACATTTTAGAATTAAATGTAAGTCATGACGTGGAAAATTAATTATGAAATAAATAGTAACGTTGGATGCCCAAACATGCACTCGTTGCAGTTGAGAAATTTCTTTTCGAACTTTACGATGCTAATTGAATGCGAAAAAATATACTTACCAGTTGTAAATATTCTTGAATATTTAAAATGATTCTCCTGACAAAGGTTTTAGTTTTTTAAGAGACAAATCAATTTTTTGTAACCGGAACCAGTCTAGCTGAGAAAATGCTTCTGAATTGATTTGAGAAATATAATTTTGATTGATTATCGATTCTTCAAGCCAATTGATTGTTTATCAATTCTTCTGAAATTCTGATTCAAATTGTTAGAGATTAAAAGCACTTACCAGATGTAAATAATTCTCGAATCTTTAAAGCACTAGGAAATGATTCTCTTGACAATGTTTTTAGTCTATTATGAGACACATCAATATTTTGTAGCTGGTCTAGCTGAGAAAATGCTTCCGAATCGATTTGGGAAATATTATTCTGCCTTAGTATCAATTCTTCCAGCAATGGAATCGACAAAAAGCAATTTTTTGTTATTTTACTAACACGGTTATCTTCTAAATTAATAGTCTTCAACGATACCAAAGATTGAAATGCATAATCGCAAGATTCGATTAAGTTGTTACTTAAATCGATATGTTCCAAACGATTATTTCCAGAAAAGCATTTTGTTACATTCCTTATTTGATTTCTTTTCAGATTAACACTAGTCAAATTTTCCAAATTGTTGAAGAGATCTTCAGGTATTGTTGTCAATAAGTTATAACTTAGATCGATATTCTGTAAAAAAAAAAAAAGTCATTAGTTTCGAATATATTGGCCAAAGTAATTACAACACGTACAAGAAAGCAGAACGCTCTTCTATTTAAGAAGAGTTCTCTCAATGCATGTTAATTAGTTCAGAATTACAATGAGCAACAATATATTGGGGAGAGGGGGCTAGTGTGGACATAATGCTAGCTTAGACAAATGGAGTAATGTTTTTATCACTCAACATTTCTCTGCACATTTAGGCTGATAGGCAAAATCTGTGTAACTCTCCCATATGAAGTTACAGGAGAAAACATTAAATTGTTAAGCAGCAAAAAAAAGAAAAAAGAAAAGCTTTTATTGATTGATTTACAATTTTTGATTTACAATTTTGAGGAGATATTAAACTTATTACATATTTTAATATATCACATTTGATGTATCTTGATTTAAAAGATAAATATCTGATTCTGAAGAAGAAAAGTTGATGCTGGTAAGCATGTCATTTTATTTTTATTCTTATTCAAAAAAGAACTTTTTGAGCTGTATAAATTAATTTCAATAAAAAATGAATGCCCGAATCTGGAAGCTAAAAAATATCTCAGACTACCTAACAATTACACATATGCCTTCTTGCTAAACGATTGTTTAGAGACTGATGAATTGTTACAGTTAGTAGTGTAAATAAATATGTTACATGGTTAAGCGTCGGACGTCATGAGGATGCCAAAGTTTGTTCGACGGGTGTTCGGAAAGTCAACCAATAATATTGGAAAACCTGAATGCAATAATATTTTAGAGTCACTGGAGACGAACAGAAGTTGCCAAAATTTAAATTCAGAAAGAAAATAAGACTTTCATCGGAACAAAAGGAGTAATCACCTGGGAGTATAGACTCGGGAAAAATTTTCGATGATGTTTGTTCCGTTAGCCAGAATTCATAAAGTCGAAGTGAAAAAAGTCTGAGGAAAGGAAAGAAAAGGTGGATGTATTGCTAAAAAAGTAGTTCTAAGGAATATAAAAGTACTAAAAAAAAGATAAATAACCACAAGATTTCAGCTGAGGATACAGTGGAGTTTATAGATGGCTTAGTACTGAAGGTTCCAGCAAGGAATCAAGAAGCACTCTGTGATATTGCAGTCTTGTTGGTTGAAGATATACTCTTTTGCCCAGAAAGTAAAAAAAAATACGGCAAATGGTACTAAGGTAGATATGGGCAATCGAAAGAATTTTGATAACGAAAACACCTCTTGAAGTTGGGAAAAGATGCTCAACTCTTTTGATGGAAAGTTGCGATGGAAACTACAAAAAAGAAAATTAAAGTAGAGACGTTAGCGACGATACATTAATGAAAAGCGTTAGCCAATCAGCAAGAACTGAGTGCCGAAAAGATGAAATGGTTACATTATTTTACCCGATTATATTGTAGTGTGGATTGAAGTCAACATATATTTAAATATTCAAAGCAAAGCCTCCAGATCTGAAGCATGTAAGTGGCACTGAAACACATGTGCATTAATTAACATTCTTAGTAGAAGGCAATATGATGATAAAAAAAACAAGAAAACTTCAATATAGCAAAAATATTTTAGTTAGTATTCAATATAGGAAAAATATATTCAGTCACTGCCACTATGTTTTAGTTATGAAATAATACAAAAATGGAATTTAATTGTGAAAATGTCATGTTTGTATATAGTTGAGTTAAGAAATATCTATGTTTATTATCTTTGATTNAGATTTATAGATCACGCTTCCGAAAAACAATCTCTCCTTAGTTCCTTACTCACAAATAAAAAGAAAGACCCTACACCCATTAATTGGACAACCGAAGCTGTGTGCGCTTTTGAGACTTGCAAACAAGCCATTTCTAATGCAGCAACACTTGCACACCCCACACCCGCCGCAAAATTTTTTTTGCATACAGATGCGTCCGACATCGGTATAGGCGCAGTCCTTCAACAGCAAAAAAACTCCACACTCGAACCTCTAGCATTCTTTTCTCGCTCACGGAAAGGAAATACAGTACGTACGATAGAGAGTTACTCGCAGTCTACTCTTCCATACGGTACTTCGCTCACATGTTAGAGGGAAGTTTATGATCCGTTATAGTTTATAGTTTATGTTTATAGTTTATAGTTGGAAGTTTATAGTTTATGATCCGTTAGCACATGTTCCATGTGCTAACGGATCATAAACCGCTGACTTTCGCATTCCAGCAAAAATCGGATGACTCTTCACCTCGTAAAAACCGACATTTACAGTATAAAGTCAGTTTACAACGTCGATTCGTCACGTGCCTGGAAAAGAAAATGTTGTTGCTGATACACTTTCCCGCATTGAGGAAATAGCACTCACTGGTCCAATGGACTACGCTGAACTCGCAGCAGCGCAAAAATCCGATCCCGAACTTAGCACTTTAAAGTCGTCAGCTAATTCTAGTTTAGTTTTCAAAAATATTGTGTTTCCTCCTGACGGTATAATACTCTGTTGTGATACTTCTACTAATGTTACACGTCCATTTATTCCTCAATCTTATCGACAAATAATTTTTTCCAAATTTCATAACCTGTCACATCTCGGTATACGCGCAACAATTCGTCTCATTAAACAAAGGTTCATTTGGCCTTCCTTGAATAAAGATTGTACCCTGTGGTGTCGAGCTTGTGTCTCGTGTCAGAAAGCTGAAATTCAAAGGCATACGAAATCACCTTTAAAAGATTATCCTCTAACTTCTGATAGGTTCGCGCATATACATATTGATATCGTCGGACCACTTCCTTCATCAAAAGGTTTTAGATTTTGTCTCACAACAATTGATCGCTTCACGCGTCGGCCTGAAGCAACGCCAATTGTTAACACCACTGCTGAAACTGTTGCTGCTGCCCTACTGAATACCTGGATAGCTCGCTTTGGAGTTCCAGAAACTGTAACTACTGATAGAGGAGCACAATTTGAAAGTGAACTTTTTTCACAATTATCCAGAATGCTGGGTATACACAGAACTCGAACAACAGCTTACCACCCACAAGCTAATTCAATGGTCGAACGCTTTCACCGACACTTAAAATCGTCCATTAGAGCCACAGAATGTCCATTAGAGCCACAGCCTATGCCACAGAAAAATGGGTCGAAGTCCTCCCACTAATTCTTTTAGGAACGAGAACTGCTATTAAAGAAGACCTCACCTTTTCAAGTGCAGAGATGCTCTATGGCACAACCCTCAGATTGCCTGGAGATTTTTTCTGACCTTCCAGTACTGGCAAAGAATCCCGCAATGTCCCGGGTTTTGTACAAAGACTTCGTGAGTTCATGTCTACGTTGCTTCCTACTCAAGTACCACGGCACGGACAGCACAATATTTTTGTGCATCAAGACTTGAAAACGTGCACACATGTGTTTGTGAGGATTGACAGTGGCCGCCGAAGCCTCGAACCTCCGTATCACGGCCCACATAAAGTTGTGAAACGCAACGACAAAATGTTCACCTTAAAAATTGGAAATAAAGAATCAACAGTAACCATTGACAGACTTAAACCATGTTTTACAGACAATACGTCCAATGTGCATCCAAGAGTTGAAAATCTCCCCACAAATCTTCCATATAAATCGATTCTAAAGAACAGTATGGAATCTTCACAACAATCAACGAATCTTACACCTTCCAAACCGAAACAGCATAAGGTTAAATTTGAAAACTCTCCTCGATCTTTAACTAAAACTACAATGAGAGGAAGAAAAGTTCAAGTACCTGTTCGTTACCCGCAATAGACATTTGCGCAGTTTATTTTTGGTAACGTTCGTGGACCTCACTGGAGGGGGAGTACTATGGTGAGCTATAGATCTATCCTCGCCTAACTTTATTTAAAGCTTTAAGTTTATTTAACAACGTTGGCAACGTTCCGTTGAGAACTGTAGTTGTATTTTGGATTTTCATTTTTCCAGCTTTACCTTTTTTCATTCTCGGCCGTCAGATCAGATGGTTGAGTTCTTGTTTTCAGTTAATAAATTTAGTTTATGTATGAATGATATTTCTTTCCTTATGCATAACGTTCAATAGACCCTCGAAGACGCAGGGGCTAAAATAATAATTTATATAATAATTATATAACAATTTATTTATTAATTTTATTTACTATTTCTGCAATTATAGTTTAAAAAAAGGATCAAAAAATTTTTTTTAAATAAAAATTACCATATCTTTATGAATATTTAAGCTAGATTTGCGAAATTTTGTTTACCAATTACATTGGAATAAACAATACAATTGACTTAAGTAACAAGTTTAAACCTTTATTGTTTGGCATAGGGTGTACAAAAACATTCCTTTTCGTTCACAATGCATTGCCGGTCTCTTAAACCTTTTAATCTGTAAACTTTATTGATAAGCTTAAGAAATCAAATGAGCTTCTAAATTTTCCAAATATTCCTCAAAGTATTTCTTAAGAAATATGAAAAAAAGTAGACTGGAAAAGGGTTATAAAGGTTAAATTATACAATTTCGTGATTAACGGCCTTATGGTGGAAAAGAGAATAGCATTGTGCACTGACTTTTTTTACTTCTCAAATAAAATCCCAGCACTTCACAAGAACAGTTCAGAGTTTCACCCTTTGAGCCAATGATGCTTTCGTTACTCTTAATATTGAAATAAATATTAAAGAAAAAGAAAAAAGATAAAAATAGAAACAGATAGTGAAAATTACCAGCAAACTAGGATTATGAAATAAGCCATCAACTGTAACGAGAGTGTTCTTGTCCAATTTAACCAATCGTAAACTCGGGCACGGATCAAATATCTCATTATCTAAGCTCTTCAACTTATTATTCGTTAAAACAATTGATTGGAGTTTTTGATCTCCCAGAAAAGC
The DNA here is from genome assembly GCF_043381705.1 of Parasteatoda tepidariorum. Lineage (NCBI taxonomy): Eukaryota > Metazoa > Arthropoda > Arachnida > Araneae > Theridiidae > Parasteatoda > Parasteatoda tepidariorum. The sequence continues at coordinate 15,950,887 of NC_092212.1, forward strand.
ACTGCCTAATAGTGAACTTATTCTGTTTTGAGTCAATGAGAGGTTTACAAGTTCTGGCATATATTGAAGTTCAGTTGTAATCTCAGTTAATTTACCGGACACAATCTTAAGTGATTTTAAATTCTTGATTCTACCAATGGCACTTGGAATTTTATAAAATTTGGTTTGAGAAAGAAAAAGCTTAGTCAGTGATATAGTATGGTCGAAAGCGTTGTCTCTTATACTTAGAAGGGGACATTGCATATTTATTTTAGATATCTTCCTGAGATTAGACAATACATTCTTAAACATACTTTTCACTTTGCAACTTTCTGTCCTTTTAGGGCAATTTCGGCATGCTTTTGACACTTGACACCAGAGGAACACTCGAGCTGCTGGTCTAGATTTCGAATGGTCAACATATATACTTTTAAAACTGCAGTTCCGCACACGTTTGCAAGTCACGCTGATGGTTTTTTTTTCATATTGCACCTTGCATTTGTCCCCTTTTGTATCAACTACCAAAACAATGATTAACATCACAAGCAAAATCACTAAAGTAACATTCATTTTCGAATAGATGGCAAGGAGCGAAACTGTATTTGGAAGAAAGAAGGCATGCAGATAAACCTCACGTTCAATTATTAGAATATTTCGTGATTCTGAAGGAATAGTGCCTTGTCGTGAAGTAATTCAAAATAAGAAGAAAAAATCAATCCTGTTACAACAATCATTTGATGATATTGTTGATAAAAATTCTTGAAACCATTTTTTTTCCTGATAAGTAGTGTTTTAGAAAAGGAGATAATCTTCAACGTATAAAATTTCCGTCAAAAGAAAACTTTTTGTGATAAGCTTAACAATTCGAAAACAAATGTTGATACCAACGATCGTTTTGTAATCTGATCAAAGCGGTTAGTCACTCGACAAGTAATTGAGATTAAAATAGTAAATGCATAATAAGTGCTTAATGTGGATAAGCAATATTAAAAATCAACTTTTCGCTTATTGTTCAACAATAAGCCAGACTGTAATAAGCACTGTTTAACAATATTGTTAACAATTGCTATGAAATATATTAATTGCCATTTTATGATAGTCACATCTATAAATATAAATGTGTGTCCTTTATAGACTCCTAAACCATCCGACAAAAATCGATGAAATATGGCATATAGATAGTTCGAGCACGAACTATCTATATTATAAGCACGAGGAAGGTTATTGTAGAAAAACATTCTACATATTAGAACATTCTGCGACGAACTGTTCAAGCGGGAAAAGCGAAAAACGAAGTGGAATTTTCTGTTTGGTTAAGCGTTATTCATTGATTTAAATTTCACTGTAAGCTACTCAGTTTTTCACATATTTTAAGGATAAGATCGATGAAAATTTGTAGCTTATAGCCCTATTTGATAAAAAAAAATAGTTTATAGATGGTTTATAGATATATTTAATTATTTTCCGTTCGATGTGTCAGATAAATTAAATGAACAACCTTACGTGGTAGCACGCGTGATATACGTCACCAAATTGATACTGTATGTTAAAGTTGTCAGATACCACGCGTTTTTTTTATATCTACATTAATTCATTTAAAACGTGTTTCTATAAAAAAAAAATAATTATTTGAAATTAAAGGTAATTGAAAAAAATATATATATTTATGTATTTAATGGTAAAATAACGGAAAACTGGTACTAATTCGCTTAGAAGACAAAAGAAATAGCCATATTATTATCGACGACAATGATGCTTAATTAATTTAGGTAATATATGCATTTTGAAATAAAAGAAATAAGCTGTGTACTAGAAAGCAAAAGTAATGCAGTTAATCTATTTATTTGTATAGCAGAACCGTAAGACATCGTCATATTATTAATGACGACAAAGTTGCTTAATTAATGTTGGTAATATATTAATTGACATAAAAAATTTAAAAAAATTATAGCAAAAATATTGCAGAAAAGATACTTATTTATTATGAATCGACATATTATTACTGACACTAATGATTTATTAATTGAAATAAAATAAAAATAGCTGTGTGCGAAAAAAGCAAAGTTAAAGGACAAAACGTTAATAAAAGATTCGTTTAGGTAAACCGTAGAATTACCGTAGAGAACCGTTAATTACTCCGTACTATTGACTGCAATATGTTGGTATTATGGTAATTGATGCAGTTTTGATAAGAATTCTACAACGGAATTTTCGTAGTTTCAGAAAATATTAGGAAGCAAAAGATAGTTTATTAATATTTTAATAAATGAGAATTAAAAAGAATTTGTTCTTCCATTGATAAATATTTTAACACTAAATTAAAGGTTAGATGGAGAAATGGCTACTCTCCAAAATCCTTATCAATTTCTAATAAGAATTCTATTTTTTTCTTTTTAATTTCCGCTTTAGTTGGCTGTCACTGCCAAATATATTTTTTGCAACAATTAATTGTTGTAAGAACCAATTATACTAATATATGTATAAAAGTTTATGATATATTTGGTGATGATTAAAACAGAACCAATACAAAGCAGTTTAAATACCTATACTTTAGAAAGAAATGTTTTACGGCCCCTAGAAAGGGATATGTACAGGAGAAAATTAGTTAATAGGGGTAAATTTTGACTAGCATGCGAAATGATCTTTATTCTAATGGGATAAACTACAAAAAACAAGTTTTACTTACTTGAATAACGTAACGCCCCCGGAAAGGGTAATAAATAATATTGAATATAAAAAAAATTGAAATTATTTTAGCTATATTAATTGAAAAACTTAGTGGAAGAAGCAGTTTAGCGACATTTTCAGAATGAAAAAAATAAATATTGCATCAGAATTATTTTATTAAAGATTTTTTTTTAAATATAAAAACAGATAGGAGTGAGTTTGTTATCTAGTATATTTCCCCCCCCCATAAAATTTGAACAGTTGTCTTTATTTTGAATGATGCTCATGCTAAATTGGATACATACTTTTTTTTAATAAACTTTTTTTTGTTGGAAAAAATGTTGCATTGGATAAACCTTAATCAACGCAATCAACACAATTTCTTTTTGTTTTTGCGAGAAAGCTTTTTGCAATATTTAAAGCGGTATTAATTTTTACTCGCTATTTTTGGGAGAAGGATGTGAACAATCCTGAACAATGTTGATATTTGGCTATCGTATGACAAACATATTTATTTCACCATCTTAATGTGCATTTTTTTAGCATTAAATATTTAATAAATTTGATGATGCTTATCTCTTTTACATAAATTGTATGTCCTTTTTGTGACATTTTGTCGGGAAACAACAGTTTTTAAATTTGAAACATATTTAATTAGTTGGAATAATGAAAGGTATAATAGAAAATACCAAAGCAAAGTAAGTGACCGAAAAGGAATTCACTGTTTGCTTTTGGCGCGCATTAAGGGTTGTCTCATTTTCAAGCACGGAAATGTTTCTCCCTTTACTCCAGCGTTAAAATGAACTCTGCGTCCGAGGGGGAGGAGCCACGTGCCAACTCCTGCCTAACGAAATATATACAGTCTCTCTTGATGGCGGAAATGAAGACAACATTGTGTACTATCTGCTTTTACCTCCTATTCAAACTTGTAAAGATGTATTTAAAGCTGGGTAACAAATTGGGATAAAATCCCTGTACTTCACAAGAACAGCTCGGTGTTTTAACTATTGAGCCATTGCGGCTTTCATTGCCCTTAATACTCAAATATATATTAAAGATAAAAGGACAAAGATAAAAATAGAAATGTATTAAGAAAATTACCATCAAACTTGGATTTTGAAATAGACCATCAACTGTTACGAGAGCGTTCTTGTCCAATTTCACCAATCGTAAACTCAGGCAAGGATCAAATATCTCATTATCTAAGCTACTCAATCTATTGCTCGTTAGAATAATTGATTGGAGTTTTTGATCACCCAGAAAAGCACTGCCTAATAGTGAACTTATTCTGTTTTCAGTCAATGTGAGGTTTACAAGTTCTGGCATATATTGAAGTTCAGTTGTAATAACAGTTAATTTACCGTCCACAATCTCAAGTGTTTTTAAATTCTTGATTCTACTAATGGCACTTGGAATTCCATGAAATTTTGTTTTAGAAAGAAGTAGTTTAGTCAGTGATCTTGTATGGCCGAAGGCGTTGTCTTCTATACTATGAAGGGGGCACCGCATATTAATTTCAGATATCTTCCTCAGATAAGAAAATGCATTGTCAAATATACCTGGCGCTTGGCAAATGTTTGGCATTATAAGGCAATTTTGGCATTGTTTTGACACTTGGCACCAGAGAATCATTCGAACAACTGGTCTTGATTTCGAATGGTCAACATATATTCTTGTAACATTACAGTATTGCGTACTTTTGCAAGTCAGTCTGATGGTTTTTTCCTCGTATTTCACCTTGCATTTGCTTTTCGTGTCAATTACTAAAAAAACACTAAACATCACAAATAAAATCACAAAAGTAACATTCATTTTAAAAATGATTGCAAAAAGCGAAAGTTAGTATTTGGAAGAAAGCAAGCATTCAAATAAGTCTCACGTGCAATTAACAGAACAGTTTATTATTCTGTAAGAAGAATGACTAGTAAATCATCCCAAATCAAATCAATGCTATTCAATCTAATAATCTACAAAATGGAAGTTTTTAAAGTTATATTTATTTTTTTCTTGTCCTGATAACATGTGTTTGGAAAATGAGATAATCTTTAACGCATAAAAATTCTGTTAGAATGAAGCTATTTGTGGTGTAAAGCTATTGTGATAAGCTCTAAGAATATCAGTTTGAAAATAAAGGTTGATACCAACGATGACTTGGCAATCTACGCACATATTACAGTTTTACGGGGGGAAATTCGAAAAAGTATTAAAATAGTTCTGTAAGATAGCAATTTCATTATGACGTACACAATACTTTATATTAATTTAAGGTATTCATCATCATCATCATAGTTGGCCAGACAGGCCAATGTCTACCTCTGAAGATTTCTCCATGACAACATCCGATTTATCTTTGATCTCCAATTATTTTCATTAATTGCGAGAAAATCAGACTCCACTGAGTCAGCCCATCTCAACCGCAACCTTCCTCGCTTTCTTTTTCCAGTGTTTCTAAAAAGTAGTATCTTTTTTATTGTGTTGTCCTCACTCATACGAATCACGTGGGCAATCCAATTCATTCTATTTATTTTTATGTATTTAATAATATCAAGTTGTTTATAATCTTGTAAAGTTCAAAGTTAAATCTCCTTCTCAAGTCATTGTTTTCATTTACACCACCAAGTATACCCCGCAAAATCTTTCTTTCAAATATTGCGATACAATTTTTCTCCAGTTTTGTCATTGTCCAAGCTTCAGAAGCGCATATCAAGACTAGCCGGACAAGAGTTTTGTAGATTAAGAACTTTTTTTTTCTCTAGAAATTTAAGGTATTAAATATAAAAAACATAAGGTATTAAACATAGGTGCTAAATATTTTTTTTTCTACTTCAAAAAGTTGTTTCAATCTGAAACGTCAGTAGTATCAAACAATTCAGGCTGTCGATGATGATTGGACAATCAGAACAGATCATCAAACTTGGATTTTNTTTTGATTTCTTAATGTATCACTTAGTAAAAAAAAGAAACTATTTCTTTTCAATTTTTTTAAACATATGAATTAATAATTAAAACTGTTTATTAATATATAAAGCATGCAACTATATTTTAAAAATTGATCTTTTCAGACTGTATTATTTAAATTTCTATTTGATTTAATATTATTTTCAACAATAGACTAATTGCTAAAATAAAATCTATTACTCAGTTTGAAGAATGTTTAAACACGTACAGCTCTAGTTCAACGAAGTTCGCTTTGTTTTGATTGTACCAATATGGCACCGCGGTTGCGGTTAAGGCTTCACGAGTTTACGGGCATGCCGTCTCCTCCTATTTATTACTCTATGGTTAGCACTGGGACATAGGCTATCGGTGACGTTATGGAAACGTCCCTGAAAAAGATCCGAAAATTGCATTTTCGATCATCTGCAGGAAGGATGGCCACCACTTTTTGGTAGATAGACGACTTGTGCTTGAAGTCGCGGACTTAACGGTAGAGCAGTTCAACGAAGACCGACCCTGTGCATCAGCTCCTATAACTGAAAGCCTCCACACAGTTTTTTGTTGCTAGTCCGATCAGACCACTATGAAGGTAACCAATAAAGAACCATTTAATATGAAATCTATTAAAAATTAGAAAGAGGTAGCAAAAATATATCTAAATATTTGTTTAATTTAAGAATATAATTGGTTTGTTTTATTTACTTGTCAAGCACTACAGATTCAATTCTCAAATACATATGATAAATTTCTCTCAAGTACTTTTAAAATAGAATTTGGGTTTATGCGCACAAGTGGTTCGTTTTTTAGATAATCTGCGCAGACTACTTATTAGAAACCGTGTGGAGGCTTTCTAATGTAGGGGGTGATGCCCTGTGGGCCCTCCGCAGTCTGATAAAAGGGGTCATTCTCACCCACTGACCCCGGTCAGTGATGCTTCACTTCTCGTGATCTACTGGAAATCGTGTTTTGCGATCAGTCTACTGTTGGACTATTAATTATCGAAAATTAAAAATAAAACAAAGTATTAAAATATACATTATTGAACGAAATATTAATTTTTTTGCGATTTCATTGAACAATAAATTAGTTACATTTTCTTTCAATAAATTTTGAATACAATTGTTGACTCGTCAACTTATTGCAATTAAAAAAAATAATGCATAAAAAAGTGGTGAGGCAATATTGGTAATTAACATCTAGTTCATTGTTTAATAATATACATAGCTATAAAATATATTAATCGCAGTTTTGTGGTAGTTAAAATATCTATAGAAATCAGATAAAAGAGATGAGGGAACTGTGATTAGTTTTTACAAAATTCCCCATAATAGCTTCCTAATCATCTATCTATTATATATAATTCTCTTACGTGGCTCCCAAATTTTGGCTGTATTTCTTTTCCGCCGGTGGCAACGTTTGCTTTGTTTTGAAAACACCAAAGCATTCTGCCTTTTAATGATGTGTTTCTGATCTAATATATATAATTCTCTTACTTGGCTCCCAAATTTTGGCTGAAGTACTTTGTACTACTAAATAAGATTCTTTTCACAACAGTTAAATATTTACTTTATTTTCTTCATTCATAGAGAAAACAGTCGGCTAAGAATTCTGTTAGGTTAAAAAACATTTCGCTAAAAAAATAACGAATTCTAAAAGAAATAATGATAAGCAACTTTAAAAATAAAAATGCTGTTGCCAGCCATAGAATTTTTTGAAAGTTAACTTAGCAACCTAAATCAAAATGACATAGAAGCGCAACTAAATCAAAATTATGATACCTGAGCGCTTGACGTAACAAATCCTTCAATTCTAAAAGTGTTGTATCGCCAAATGCCCAAATTAACAATTGTGNAAGCACTACAGATTCAATTCTCAAATACATATGATAAATTTCTCTCAAGTACTTTTAAAATAGAATTTGGGTTTATGCGCACAAGTGGTTCGCTTTTTAGATAATCTGCGCAGACTACTTATTAGAAACCGTGTGGAGGCTATCTAATGTAGGAGGTGATGCCCTGTGGGCCCTCCGCAGTCTGATAGAAGGGGTCACTCTCACCCACTGACCCCGGTCAGTGATGCTTCACTTCTGTGATCTACTGGAAATCGTGTTTTGCGATCAGTCTACTGTTGGACAATTAATTATCGAAAATTAAAAATAGAACAAAGTATTAAAATATACATTATTGAACGAAATATTAATTTTTTTGCGATTTCATTGAACAATAAATTAGTTACATTTTCTTTCAATAAATTTTGAATACAATTGTTGACTCGTCAACTTATTGCAATTAAAAAAAATAATGCATAAAAAAAGTGGTGAAGCAATATTGGTAATTAACATCTAGTTTATTGTTTAATAATATACATAGCTGAAAAATATATTAATCGCAGTTTTGTGGTAGTCAAAATATCTATCATATCTATAAATCAGATAAAAGAGATGAGGGATGAAAATATCTATAAATCAGATAAAAGAGATGAGGGAACTGTGATCAGTTTTTACAAAATTCCCCATAATAGCTTCCTAATCATATATGTAAAAATATCTAGTATTTTTAATTAAAATTTGAACGTTTATCTTTATTTTGAATGATGCAGAGGCTAATTTGGATGCATACATTTGTTAAATAAGTAATTTTTTTGTTTAAAAAATGTTGCTTTTGATAGACGCTAGTAAACGCAAAGATTTCATTTTCTTTTGTTTTAGTAATTTAACTTAATACTAAAATGGAGTAAAGTTCTGTTTTTAACTTATTTGAAAACAGATTACTTCTATTCAATGTATTTTTTCTTCTTTTTGTTTGCTGATAAAGAAGGCACAAACAGACTATGTAGACAATGCAATGATAAAACTTTAAAACAGTAGTGGATTTGGACCACTATTCCAATAATCTTCAATGAGTTTTCTTGTCGATGGATTTGCATGAATAATAAATTAAACAATTTTGAATACATGTGAAATATTTAATTACATCACGAGTTCTTTTATAATCAGAAAGTAGATATGAATTAATTAAATTTTAAAAAATGTCACGTGCACAGACCGTTAACAATTGTTGTAAGCATAAATGGAATAAAATGCTTAGCTTACAGATTATAGAAAAAAATGAAATGAAGCTCAGTAGATTTTGACATTGTTATCGATAACACTGAATATTGATTTCAATAATCAGCGGTCAAAAAAGGAAATATTATAGATGCGTGATCGTCAGAAGTCTCATTCTTTGAAGCATTTTGTAGAACTGTAAAAATGATAGAAAACTGTTTGTACTTTAAGACGAAGATAACTTAAATGGAGGTCGCCATCGCAAAACTTTATAAACTTCGAAGATAAAGTCGAAATGTTGTTCATTTTCCGCTTTACCGCATTTTTTAACAGAAGTAAATAAAAATACACCCGTTTTCGTAATAATATTAATAACATAAGCAATAAAAAAAACTCGTAAAAAGAATAAATAAACAGACGATTTTTTTTAAATATTTAATGTTATAACCCTCATTGAACTGTTGACCCAATTTTGAACTTATTATGAACTATTAATTAATATTATTAATATTATTTGAACTATTAATGTTCAACCCTGTAGTCTTAGAGTTTTGAGCTTAATCTAAAAGACAATGAATCCCCGTTCTCGCAATAATATTTCTAATATGAACTGTAAATTTTTTTTCCGAAAATAGATTAATAAATACCTAAACACAGAAGTTTTTTTTAAATTTTATACTATAACTGGCGTTGAAAAGTCGACCCAATTCTGAGTTTATGATTATCATTGTTGAACTCCGTATACTTGTAGTTTTGAACCTAATCCAGAAGACAATGCATCTCCTAGATCAAGCATTGGGACAAACTATCCTTCGTTGAGGATTCTCGATGTAATTAACCCGCAGTTGCGTTACACGGAGAGGAAAACCACGAAAATTTCCCACGGTTAGACTGACAACAAGGGATCTCTAACCCATAATCCATCTATTACTGATGATATTTTACGTTAGCATTTAGTCGTAGTGCAAGTCGGGTGCAGAATTCGTATCAACAAGCCATCCTTGAGATTCGAACCCGTACCCCCTCATTAGGAGACAAGCGCTCTATGTCCTAGGCCACGAGGGCTCAAAAAATAAATAGACCTTCAAATTACTAATATTTTAATCAATCTCTGATATTTTAATCTAAGTAAAAATCTTTGTCCCACTGTTTGCCGGAAAAGGATTTTATAGCGTTTAAGTTTATACAATTTTGTGAATATCGGGCTAATGGAGGAAAAGAGAATAGCATTGCGTACTGACTGTTTTTACTTCTTAGATAAAATCCCAGCACTTCAGAAGAACAGTTCAGTGTTTCACCCTTTGAGCCAATGATGCTTTCGTTACTCTTAATATTGAAATACATATTAAAGATAAAGAAAAAAGATAAAAATAGAAACAGATAGTGAAAATTACCAGCAAACTAGGATTATGAAATAAGCCATCAACTGTTACGAGAGCGTTCTTGTCCAATTTAACCAATCGTAAACTCGGGCACGGATCAAATATCTCATTATCTAAGCTCTTCAACTTATTATTCGTTAAAACAATTGATTGGAGTTTTTGATCTCCCAGAAAAGCACTGCCTAATAGTGAACTTATTCTGTTTTGAGTCAATGAGAGGTTTACAAGTTCTGGCATATATTGAAGTTCAGTTGTAATCTCAGTTAATTTACCGGACACAATCTTAAGTGATTTTAAATTCTTGATTCTACCAATGGCACTTGGAATTTTATAAAATTTGGTTTGAGAAAGAAAAAGCTTAGTCAGTGATATAGTATGGTCGAAAGCGTTGTCTCTTATACTTAGAAGGGGACATTGCATATTTATTTTAGATATCTTCCTGAGATTAGACAATACATTCTTAAACATACTTTTCACTTTGCAACTTTCTGTCCTTTTAGGGCAATTTCGGCATGCTTTTGACACTTGACACCAGAGGAACACTCGAGCTGCTGGTCTAGATTTCGAATGGTCAACATATATACTTTTAAAACTGCAGTTCCGCACACGTTTGCAAGTCACGCTGATGGTTTTTTTTTCATATTGCACCTTGCATTTGTCCCCTTTTGTATCAACTACCAAAACAATGATTAACATCACAAGCAAAATCACTAAAGTAACATTCATTTTCGAATAGATGGCAAGGAGCGAAACTGTATTTGGAAGAAAGAAGGCATGCAGATAAACCTCACGTTCAATTATTAGAATATTTCGTGATTCTGAAGGAATAGTGCCTTGTCGTGAAGTAATTCAAAATAAGAAGAAAAAATCAATCCTGTTACAACAATCATTTGATGATATTGTTGATAAAAATTCTTGAAACCATTTTTTTTCCTGATAAGTAGTGTTTTAGAAAAGGAGATAATCTTCAACGTATAAAATTTCCGTCAAAAGAAAACTTTTTGTGATAAGCTTAACAATTCGAAAACAAATGTTGATACCAACGATCGTTTTGTAATCTGATCAAAGCGGTTAGTCACTCGACAAGTAATTGAGATTAAAATAGTAAATGCATAATAAGTGCTTAATGTGGATAAGCAATATTAAAAATCAACTTTTCGCTTATTGTTCAACAATAAGCCAGACTGTAATAAGCACTGTTTAACAATATTGTTAACAATTGCTATGAAATATATTAATTGCCATTTTATGATAGTCACATCTATAAATATAAATGTGTGTCCTTTATAGACTCCTAAACCATCCGACAAAAATCGATGAAATATGGCATATAGATAGTTCGAGCACGAACTATCTATATTATAAGCACGAGGAAGGTTATTGTAGAAAAACATTCTACATATTAGAACATTCTGCGACGAACTGTTCAAGCGGGAAAAGCAAAAAACGAAGTGGAATTTTCTGTTTGGTTCAGCGTTATTCATTGATTTAAATTTCACTGTAAGCTACTCAGTTTTTCACATATTTTAAGGATAAGATCGATGAAAATTTCTAGCCTATAGCCCTATTTGATAAAAAAAAAAATAGTTTATTGATGGATTTAAATATTTAATTATTTTCTGTTCGATGTGTCAGATAAATTAAATGAACAATCTTACGTGGTAGCACGCGTGGTCTACGTCATCAAATTTATACTGTATGTTAAAGTTGTCAGATACCACGTGCTTTTTTGTATCTACTTCAATTCATTTAAAATGTGCTCCTACAAAAAAAAAAAAATTATTTGAAATCAACGATAATTGAAGAAAATAAATATTTATGCATTTAAAGGCAAAGTAATGGAAAACTGGTACTAATTAGCTTAGAAGAAAAAAAGAAATGGCCATATTATTATCTACGACAATGATGCTTAATTAATTTAGGTAATATATGCATTTTGAAATAGAAAAATAAGCTGTGTACTAGAAAGCAAAAGTAACGCAGTTAATCTATTTATTTGTATAGCAGAACCGTAAGACATCGTCATATTATGAACGACGACAATGTTGCTTAATTAATGTTGGTAATATATTAATTGACATAAAAAATTGAACAAAAATATAGGAGAAAAGATACTTATTCATTTTGAAAGGACACATTATTACTGACGCTAATGCTTTATTAATATTGATGATATGTATTAATTGAAATAAAATAAAATAAGCCGTGTGCTCAAAAGCAAAGTTCGAGGAGAAAACGTTAGCAAAAAACTCGTTTAGGTAACCGTAGAAAATCGCTATTCTCAGATGACGCTTCATTCCTCCGTACTATTGACGGCAATATGTACTACTGGCATTGTGGTAATAAGCGCAGTTTTTATAAGAATTCTTAAACGGGTTTTTCGTAGCTTAAGAAAATATTATGAAGCAAAGGATAGTTTATTAATATTTCAATAAATGAGAATTAAAAGGAATTTGTTCTTCCACTAATAAATATTTTAACAGTGAAGTAAATGTTAGATGGAGAAATGGCTACTCTCCAAAATCCTTATCAATTTCTAATAGGAATTCTTTTTTTTTTTTTAAATTTCGGCTTTAATTGGCTGTCAGTGACAAATATATTTTTTGCAACATTTAAATGTTGAAGGATTATGTAATAAGTACCAAATATACTAATATATATATATAAAATAATGATATATTTGGTGATGATTAAAACAAAAGGAATACGAAACAATTTAAATACCTATACTTTAGAAAGAAGTGTTTTACGGCCACTAGAAAGGGATATGTACCGAAGAAAATTATTGAATAGTGGTAAATTTTGACTATTATGGGTTGGCCGCGAGTAATAGCATCATGCAAAATGATGCTAAATACTTTTTATCTTTATTCTAATGGGATTAACTACAAAAAAGTATGTTTTACTTACTTCAATAGCGTAACTCCCCCGAAAAGGGCAATAAGTAATATTAAATAATAAAAAAATTGAAATTATATTAGGTTCATTGATTGAAAAACTTAGTAAAAGAAACAAAATTTAAAATAAAATGTATCCGAACTATTTTATTACTATTTTAGTAGAAGGCGGGAGTGATAATTTTTTTGCTGTATTGTTCCTCATTTTAAATAAAACCTAATTACCTAAAATATGAAACCTTATTACCTAATGTGAAATAAAAAATCATGATTGCATACTAAAATGTATGTGATTAGTTTTGTTACTTAAACCCGGTTCTTCCATCAAGCTATTCAATTGTGACTGGCTGTTTAATTTCAGACTATTTAATTGTGCTTTCCAGTTATGAACATGATTACGTTGAGTTTCTTAGTACTGATTTATTGATTCTTTACTGATTTATTTATTCGTAACTGATTTATTGATTCTTTACTTATTTTTTATTCCCCCCCCCCTTTTGACTAGCCGGTATTCAGCTAGTAAACTATAAAAATCAGGAGTGAGTGCGAAGTTTTCTAATTATAGTTTGATCTAGTATATTTTTTCCCTTAAAATTTGAGCAGTTATCTTTATTTTGAACTAGCCGCCTAAAGCGGCCAGCTGTCCGCCACGCTGAAGGTTTTCACAAATAAAGTTTTTTAAAACATGGCAGGAAATCTGAAGATTAGTGGACAATTAAAGTGTTCCTGTCCAGCAATTTTGTCTTCATATCCAGTTCTGCTGCAGATGTGTTATAGCTCTTGAGGATGTTTGAAATTATATAGCTACAACGCTTAAGAAAAAAAAAACTAAAATGCTAAATACATGAAAAGAACACGAAAACGAATAAATTTTTTATGGTATCAATTTCTATTTCTATATAATTTTTTATGGTATCAAATTCTATTTCTATATCTGTTACGTCAAGCNAGAAAAATAAAAGTCAGTAAGTTCCTAATAGGTCATGTTAAATATATTTGCCACCAAAAAAATGGCATTTTTGTGAACTAAATGAGTTTTTTTTATATCAATTACTGTTCTTAAAGCAATTTCAATTCCAAAAATACTTTAATTTACCTTTACTAGAAATAAAGGGCCCGTTAAAGGGTTAATAAGCTTCTTTTTTGTTGGAAAAAAATGTTGCATTTGGTAAAGTTTAATCAACGCAATCAACACCACTTCTTTTTGTTTTTGCGAGAAAGCTTTTGCAATATTTAAAGTGTTATCAATTTTTACTATTTAATATTCATTTCATTTTTGGTATTGTGAAATTGAATTACAATAATTTGGAAATCACGATAAGTAAACAATTAAAACAAATATGACGCGATAGTAGTGAGAAAGAAATTTTAAAGCGACAGCAACATTATACATACTTTTCCCACCTTAATTGTTATTAGACCAGAAACGTAAATATAATATTGAAATTTATAGGTTCCACTTTATAGCATATGAAATTTATAGAAAAACACATTATCTATAAACCAATACCTACACCTTATAAACTAAGGTAAACAACGTTTAAGAGCACAACAATATTTAAATTTTTTTGTGCTCTTAAACGTTGTTTACCTTAGTTTGTATTTTAGCACAAAGGTCGCCCACTTGTGTATTTACCTACACCTTATATTTATCATCCGGCTGAAGAAGTTTTAAGTAAATATCAACTACATTTACCTACTTATAAAGGACTAGAATTATTCACAGATGGATCGAAAATTTTAATTAACAATGAATTTACGACAGGATAATTAAATTGAACAATGAATTTAAGACAGGATAATTGAATTGAACAATGAATTTGCGACAGAATAATTGAATTGAACAATGAATTTAAGACAGGATAATTGAATTGAACAATGAATTTAAGACAGGATAATTGAATCGAACAATGAATTTAAGACAGGATAATTGAATTGAACAATGAATTTACGACAGGATTAAGACCACTGAGGATATTTTACGACAACCACTGTGAGCGGTGCAAGCCGAATGCGGAATTTATATCAACCAGCCATCTCTGGGATTCGAACCTCATTGGAAGGCGAACGCTTTAACCCTTGAGCCAACACGGCTCTGCCTGTATCGAAAATTTAAGAATGAGCTTTAGCAAGGCCGACAAAAGAAAGATAAATAATGAAGAAAACAAATACACCTATATCGCCAATATAAAAAAAATCCCGTGATAATTTTTTTTTTTTACAGAACGAAACTATAGTAAAAATAGCTTTTGAATGAAACAGCTGATTTTTTTGGATGTATTTTGAATGCGGCATAATAAACTAACTTTTTTTCCAATTTGTTTGAACAAGACCTCTGTTTTACAAAGGGATGTCAGCAAATGACATAGTGTAGGTATCTGGATCCTGATTGGTTGTTGAAACGTGGTATTTGTTTAGGTTTGTAAATGTTTGTTCAATTCTATTTCGAGTAAGCCAAGCCCGTTGAGTATCAATTCTCTTAAGATTTACATTCTAAATTCTTTCAAAAAGATTATTTCTCAAAGATTTCAATTATTTCACTACATGTATTTACGCAGAGACTTAACACAAAAACAAGCAAGTAGCCATGTGGAACATAAACAAACTAGATATNTTAAGCCTAAATGTGTAACAGAAAAAAATTACGTTTTGAAAATGTGTTAAAATCAAACATTTCCATCTTAAAATGCGTGACAGACACATCTCGTTCTGGTTAAATATATATATATATACTAGCTGACCCGGCAAACGTTGTTTTGCCATATGAATTGTTTCTAAAAAATGAATATACATTTTATTTATAGTAAGTGTGTGCGTATGTGGTATATATGGGTGGAAGAGGCATGGAGCGCTGTGAACGGTGACAAAATGGGAAAATAACAGCACACCAAATAATAGTTTTTTTAATTTATTGTAACTTTTTTATAAATTATATATGCAACGAATTCTGAAAGTATTAGTCAACAATATTAATCTCTTAGTGCAATGGAGTGTACAATATTTTTTGTCTTTCCATCTTAAGTTAACACAAATAAATTGGATGGTTTGCCCACTCGAGAGCATGCCACGTATGAATGCTTATTATCCACCTATGAATGCTTAGATTTGAGCACACCGTGTGAAAAACATGGTGTGCTCAAATCTAATACAAAATCAGACATTGTTTGGCCTTGCCATTGCAAATGCCAATCTAATGGAAGTGTTTGTCTGAAATCACCTGAAAGGAGTAACAGAGTGCCGCCAAATAATTTGTCATTGTCTTTTTATATCTTTCAATGTTCTGTTCAACGCTTAAAGCGAATGTTTGTGCGCCATAGTGCATTCATCCCAGGTGATAATTTTACAGTGTTTCAACACTGTGGCCATAGACAATTGCTTTTTTTATGTTGCACACTGCATCTGGGGTGTTTTGAATATTTAGTGGCAGCTTAAATACTGACTGAGCTGTTTTGCCTCCATCCAATAAAGTTGCCGCAATGCCAGATGATGCGACGGCTAACGTGAGGCCATTATTTGATCGCATTTCAGCGAGAATTAACAAAATAATAAATGTTTTGCCAGTTCCACCTAGTGCATCCAAAAAAAATCCACCTTGTTCTGCCAAAACTGCGAGCATAATGCGGTCATAAATGTTCCTTTGTTCCTCATTCATTAGTGGAGCATTGCGAGTAACAATCGCTGCCATTTCTATCGTATTGTATTGAAGTTCACGATTCATGTCAGTGGTTAATAAATCAGATTCACTTCGATTTGGCGAACTCATACCGAAATGACTGAGTTGCAAGTTCACAATAATAACGCAAAGATCCTCAATAGCAATCAGTGCTTCATTGCACATAGCATCGCTGAATGCCATCGTTAGATCGTTGCAACGTGTGCGATGTTGATACCGTATGTCATCAGTCATCGAATCTTTGTGATTATCCCATAACGTTCCTATACGTGCCGGGATACATGTAGTTAATACTATAGCAAATAGTAGACGAATTTGATTTGCAGTACAGTTCAGTGCTGCTTCAGCAAGCATACATTTCCACTGGTTGTCGTCTTTAGTCAATTCGAGTGCAAGGCATGCATCTTTATACTTTGCTGATGTCCATCGACTTTGCGTATATCTTGAAATGACAATGAGCCGGTGACATTAGCCAAGAACAGTCGAAAATCAAAGCACTCAGTCTGCATTGGATTGACTGTAAATACTCTCCCCTACGGTGTTTGATTTGAATAAACCGGGACATGCATCAACGGGTGTGCCTTGCTTGCAGGGTGTCCATTTTTTTGTTTGAGCCCATGTGAAATAGTGTGGTACTTCTGAGTAGAGTAATGTCCGTGCAAAGGCACCAAAAGCATCCGAACGATTACACAATTCAAAAAAATTCGGTTAGTGTAGTTTTTGGTGGATTTATAGCTCGGTCAATCGCAGTCTCGTTCGTGAAATATACGCTCTGACCGTTTTCAAGATGGACGGCTAAATGACTAACGGTGGGATCATGAATTGGGAATCCAAAGTTACGCCAAACAGCTTCATTGGAGCTGATGTACCGGCCAATTTGGTACAGCGTTATTTCGTCGTTGTTATTCACTGGAAGAGCAGTCACATTGGTATTTTCAACTCTAAATACTGCCATATCACTGCCTTTATTTACATACTTGCAAATATGTTTGATGCTCTTCTTTTAAGGGCGAGCATAAGTATTAGAGTTTAAAGTGAATTGTTGCAACGTGCGTGAATATTACTTTTTGATTTATCAGGTTTCTATGTCTAGTTTGGATTGGAATATGATTAAATAAAGATATATTTAAAATATACGTTAAATCTGTCCAAAAAATGAAAAAAAANATTGATTTTCTGAATTCTATATTTCAGTATTCTGAAATAAAAAACACGAATTTGTAAAAAAAAAATTTTATTTCAGAAACAATTTTTTCTTTTTTTAAATCAGCAGTGGGGACAAGTGAGGGAATGACATATTGGTATATTTTAATTACCTAAAATAAATAAAAAATAAAAATTGATAATTCTATTTTTATTCTTATGTTAGCTTGCATTCTGAAGGACACTTTCCCTGAATTTTTTTTTTTCGTAAGCTGTAAAACAAGCATAAAATATACTGGGGACATGAAAATGACTGTTTTTGTGAGAATGACCCATATACGAATATATAATTGAATAACATCTCAGATAATCAAACAATAAGTAATTTGTTTTTTCGCTTAAAGAAAAGAAAAATTCATCATGCTGTTGCATATATTTTTGAAAATCTCTGACTTTTTACTGTGATGTGTTGCCGTTAAAGTTACAGGAACTGCTGGAAAAGGTTACTGACGTTACGTGACCTGTTTGCGGAAATGGGGCATCATTGTGCTCACCATGCTTTTACTGCACAGTCAAGCTTGTGTCTATCTATTTTAAGTTGGGGGATCACTTGGCATTGATTCATTCCGGCATTCATTAATACTGACATATAAATCAAATATAGAAGTAAAAAGATAAAAATAGAAATAGATTATGAATGTTACCATCAAACTAGGATTTTGAAATGAACCATCAACTGTTGTGAGAACGTTTTTGTCCAACTTAACCAATCGTAAACTCAGGCACAAATCAAATGTTTTTTTATCTAAGCTCTTCAACTTATTATTCGTTAAAATAATTGATTGAAGTTTTAGATCACCTATAAAAGCATTGCTTAATATAGAACTTATTCTGTTCTTAGTCAATGAGAGGTTTATAAGTTCAGGCATATATTGAAGTTCTGTTGTAATCTCAGTTAATCACCGTCCACAATCTCAAGTGTTTTTAAATTCTTGATTCTAGTAACGGCACTTGGAATTTCACTAAATGTTGTTTTAAAAAGAAGTAGTTTAGTCAGTGAAGTAGTATGGTTGAAAGCGTTGTCTTCTATACTTCGAAGAGGGCATCGCATATTTATTTCAGATATATTCCTGAGTTTAGAAAATACATTGTTAATTAAACCTAGATTTTTGCAAATTTTTGACGTTTCGCAATTTCGGCATTTCTTTGTCACATGGCACTTGAGAAGCACTCGGAAAATTGGCCTTGCTTTCGAATGGTCAGCAAATGTACTTCTAAAATGACAGTCTCGCAAACCTTTGCAAATCACGCTGAGGTTTTTTTCCCCAAATTTCACCTTCCACGTGTCACTTTTCGTGTCAACTACCAAAAAAATGCTAAACGTCACAAATAAAATCAATAAAGTAACATTCATTTTAGAAATGATAGCAAAGAGTGAAAGTTAGTGTTTGGGAGAAAGCAGGCACGCAGAAAAGTCTCACGTTCAATTATCAGAATACTTAATTATTCTGTAAGTTGAATGATTAGTAAATCATCGCACACCAAATCAATCCTATTCAATCGTAATACTCTATAAAATGAAGGTTTTTTAAGTTACTTTTTTTCCTGTTCTGATAACATGTGTTTGAGAAATGAGATAATCTTTAACGTATAAAATTTCTGTTAGAATGAAGGTACTTGTGACATAAAGCTATTATGATATGTTCTAAGAATATCAGTTATATAAAAAAGGTTGATACCAGCGATCACTTTGAGATCTATTCTCATATTCTGGGAAAAATTCGAAAAAGTATTAAAATAGTTATATAAAATAGCAATTTCATAATGATGTTTGCAATATTTGAAATGAATTGAAGGTTTTAAGCATTGGTTAATATTTTTTTATTCTACCTCAAATGGGGTTGCTTAAATCTAAAACATCACGTTTATTAAACAATTCATGCCTTTAATCATGATTGAACAATAAAACCACATGATATGATCCTCACTAATTATTATTTTCGATTGTTTTTGTCAGAAATAGTATAAGTTTTACTTTATTTATGTCGCATCAGAGCGGGAAGATAGGCTATCGAAGTTTGGGAAACATCCCTGAAAAGGATACGCAGATCACATTTTTGATCTTCAGTAGCGAGGATGGTTACCCCGTTTTGGTAGCTCGATGAGTGCGTGAAGACGAGCCCTTAAAGTATGGAGCAGTTCAACGAAGACCGACACTGTGTACCCTCGGACCCTTCGCAGTCTGATAAAAGGGGTCACTCACTCACCCACTGACCACATTCAGTGATGCTTCACTTCTGTGATCTACTGGAAATCGTGTTTTGCTGTGGAATGTACAAAAAAAAGTGTGTTGTATAAAAAAGAAATTTATTTTTTATAATTTCATGGAAAAATAAATTTGTGGCATTTATTTTCAATAAACTTTGTATACTTTGGTTGACCAGACAACTAATTGCAATTAAAATAAATAACACATGAACAAATGTTTAAAGTGGTGAAGCAATATTAGAAATTACTTTCTCGCTGATTGTTTAATAATATATTTAGCTATAAAATATATTAATCGTCCTTTTATGGTAGTCAAGTTGTCAATAAAAATCAGATAAAAAAAGATGATTAGTTTTTACAAATTCGCAATAATAGCTTCCTAATTATAATTTTAAGAATATCTAGTATTTTTTAATTAAAATTTGATTATTTTGAATGATGCACAGGCTAATTTGGATGCATACATTTTTTTAATAAATCTTTTTTTTTAATAAATCTTTCTTAATAAATCTTTTTTATAAGTTGCTTTTGATAAACCCTAATAAATGAATGAATTTTTAGTCCTAGTGATTTAACTTTACTGGGTCGCGAAGTGTCCCCTATTCCATTCATCGTGGAACCGTAGTTCTATTTTGGTTGAAAATTGAGGTATTCATTTAGTGGAGTTGCTTTGGTGAATGCTTCAAGCACTTTGCTTGAATAACTAAAGAGGAATCAAAAGTAAAATGAGCAGCTTGCTCTACACTATATTTGTTTGAAGTTGTGCAGAATTGTATCAGTATGTGGGAACGATAATTGCAGATGGGTTGGCGTAGTTTTTTTTTCTTTTTTGATAATGAATGAATTTACTTTTTTTTTGCTTCAGAAATACATTTTTCTTAAATATTCAATTATTTGCTATTTCATATTTCATTTCAGATATATAAAAGTTGATTTACACTAATTTGACCATCGAGATCTATTAACAAATAAAACAAGTATGCAAAACCTGCTAATTAGTGAGGGTAAGTTTTTAAGGGATTGCAATATTAAACCAACTAAACCATATTGATATTACACCAGCACTTTAAATAGAGGGGAAACCTACNAGTTTTTTTGTACTTGAAAAAGACGGTCTCACTTACTGACAATTCTTCTTCAATTTGAAAAGATTTTGCTTCACCTGTTAATAGCCTATAGATTTTCTTCATTGTTTGGAAGCCAGTGTAATAATGAAAATTGATCAAAAATAATAAAAATTGGAAAAAATTAACAAAAAAACTTTAAAAAATGCATTAAAATGCAAAATACGCCCCAAAATTTAAAGAAAAATGCCCTATAAATCTTGAAAAATGCTCTAAAGGACAAAAAATGTCCAAAAATGCAAATGTCATCAAAATCCGGGCCTTAGTGATAACGAAAATAAGACAAAGTACATTTAATAAGAAAAAGTAAATTTTAGCTCACCACTAAACTTTACATTGCTAATAAAATATATATGTCTAAGATTGTTGGATAGAGCCCTGTTCTCTGATGTCCAGACCAAACCAGTGAAGACGAGTTTATTGCCACTCCACCCTTTTAACATCTACCTATATTATCTCGGAGCTTCGCTCCGAATTTACAAACTTTTCTCACTCAGATGAATGAGCTAAAGCCTTTTATTAGGCTGGTACTCAGATTCAAAATTTAAATAGGAATAGGTCCTATCCATACCTACCAACTTTTACGCATTCACGGTAAAAAAAAAAATTCTATGTATAACTCTGTAGTAAAATGTATGTTTTCTATATATTCCTTGCATTATAAATTTAATTAATAATATTTTAGATCACCACTATTTATTAAAAAATTAATCATATATATTAATATAATACTTTAGTTGTATACCGCAAATAAAGACAGTACTACAGACGTCTACGGGGTCGATCACATGATGAAGAAGTGGATTGTTCGCTTCGCGGACAGATACCATGCCTGCCAACTTTTACTCTTTCGGAGAATGGATTTTTCAAGTGGTAGTAAAACAGTTACAGAAAAACAATCTTACTCAAAAATATATTTATATTTTGACTCGGTTAAAATTCGTTGTCATACATATTAGTATGCTTTTATATATTTGTTGTATTTATTTATATGTAGTCGTGGTCAAACTCATTTATAATTATTATTATAATTCAAAGAGTCTAATGGCATAACATGAGTTTCGGTACCACTTTAAATACGAAATTAAAATCTTCCGGGAAAACCGGAAGAGTTGGCAGCTATGAGGTACTCCGAACACACCATCAGTTTAAGTTGTAATCCGCATAAATTTCTAAAAAAAATTTTTTTAATGGCGGGCACTCAGGATGTATTGTCCCATTGGCCAGGAGTGCCAGAACTGCTACTCTCTTCTCGTTACCCCGTGGGCACCTGTGGCGAAGCCACGACGGTGGAGCAGCGTCACCCACGTCACGCAACCACAAGCCTGTTTATTTCTTTTTTTTTATTTCCAATGAGCTGCACAATCAGTTTTTCCCTATGAGCAGACCTAGTGCGTCCTCCAGAGGTAGTATCCACTCTTTCAGGACCACCACAATGGGTGAGATACCGTTGGTTATGTTAATTTGGACGTCCAGTTTCTTCCACACTAGATGGCAGCACCGAGACTCTATTTGGATGCTAAAGAGCACTAGGAATTTAATTTTGCCGGAAATGCCAAGAGCCAATAAGGCACTCCAGGGATCTTTTACATGCCGCATAATCATACGACATGGCCGCTGAGGATTTTCTGCATCCCGAAAATCCGGTGTCTGGGCCGGGGATCGA